>NC_057737.1:19417024-19571718 GCF_004010195.1 Chiloscyllium plagiosum | reverse complement strand
TGATAATTTCACTTCTTTCATGTGTAAATCACAAAACCCTTTTTTTTGAAGTTGCATTCTCGGGTTAGCTGTTAACAATGGTGATAGCTAGATAATATGTTGAACTATCTTATACGTATTGTCTAGCTATCACCATTGTTAACAGCTAACCCGAGAATGCAACTTTAAAAAAAAGGTTTGTGACTTACACATGAAAGAAGTGAAACTATCACTGTATTCTAACAGATGAAAGGCCTAACAGACAATCAATGTTTCAATGTATAATTTCAGTTACATCACACTGCAAATTTTTGCTATAAATTCTGTGTTACGATCGAGCCCTCCACAATCACCTGATGAAGGAGCATCGCTCCGAAAGCTAGTGTGCTTCCAATTAAACCTGTTGGACTATAACCTGGTGTTGTGTGATTTTTAACCTGAAACCATAAGTAGCTTGAAATGGCTTATAGGAGCTATCTAAAATAAGGAGAGTAATTAAAAATATAGATGAAGAAAGAAAAAAATGGAATGAAGCCTGTTCTTTGGCACTGAATGAGGATGAGAAGTATCACAAAATAAGAATTTATTCCCAGAAACAACATCTTGATTAACCTGTTTGATTGTTATTGGTGAGACAGGTCTGGCAATATCTGCAGACAGAAAAACAGGCCAAGTGTTGAGTCCGATATGAATCTTCTTCAGAAGGATTCAAAAGGTCTACTGTTTCTCTCTCCACAGATGCTGCCAGACCTGCTGAGTTTCTCCAGTATTCTCTGTGTTTGTTTCAGATTTCCAGCATCCACAGTATTATCCTTTTCTTTTTGCATTTGGGACAAACTGTTCAATATGACAACTCCCACACGTTTACAACCAAAGGGTGTTCTGACCTGTAAAACACCAGCAATGCTCTCAGTTAAGTTACAAAATCTGAAATTGCATGGTGATTAAAGAATTAAGCCATTATATCTACACCAAGGTTGAAAACCAGGATTCAGCGAATTGACCATGTCTAAAAGTTTCACCAATTAAATTACATAATGTTTCATAAACATAACCTTTCAAGACAGCTTTATGTTGATATTTTTAAATCATGAACCCCTATTAAAATGTAGGCATTTAATTTGGAATTAGTGGACAATTTTAACTAGCTCATAACAATTCCAATAGGGAAATCAGAAAAAAAATCATGGAGTAGTTAAAATATGCACTTCGAATCATTGCAAATAGCTTAGATATGTTCAAAACGAATCTGAGAGAAAAGGGAAAGATATGCTGCAAAAGGTAGGTAGAATGGGAGAGAACCTGAATGCAGTATAAACAACTGCATAAACTAGTTAAGATGAATGACCTCCTTTCTCTATGATATATTCTGAATAACTGTAACAAAATGAAGAAAAGTAAAGAACTTTGAAGTGATAGGAATACATTCAAATTCCTCATAACCTCCTGGAAGTGTAAGATAAAATGATCAATGCAATCACTAGAAGGAATACTTTGAATCAAAACCATCCCAATGAGTCAGTTTTATTTTCTTTTCCAGCCCAAATACATTATCTCTCTCTCCAATTTTAGAAAGCTCAAGCCCCATGATGCTCCATCTGGCAAAGAGTAAGGAATTGAATAGCTCAACAAATCACACTAAACAAAAATCCCTTAACTTCAAACTACTGGCACCAGCAGATTAACATAATCATATTAAAAATGATGCCTTTATCATTGCGATGAAGTTCGCCTTTTCCCTTGGTTGGGAAAAACTCCATGGCAGCAAGATAGATCAGGCTTAACTGGTCAGACTTAACCGCAGGCATCAAATCCACATTGCAGGCTGAGCTAACGCTGGGTATTATTGGCACCGGTACAGAATATGTTTACCTCCATGTGACAATTGTTACTCCTTCCTAATTTATAAAGATTGAGGTGTTATCAATTACATTAAATGGAATTGTCCTTAACTGAATTGGACTTAATCGATTGATATAAGTACCCCAGGAAACTTCACTCTTTTGTTGCAAATGATCACACTTGTTACATTAGAATGGTAATGGTACTCTAGAATGCTGAAATGCCAGATGTAAAATATCGGATTGAATAGTTCAATGGATAAAAAAAAATCTGTTTCTAATGCCTTTGATATTTTACAGAATTAAATTATCACCCATTCAACGTGCAGTAGCACCTCCACAGCAAGCTTAGTAGGTGGTACTATTATGTCAATAATAATACGTACTCAGCACCATCTCTCTTCAATTGCATCTCTGTCAACTATTTCTTCTTTCTCTGTGCTGTGCTGTTGTTTTGGGGGGGGGTCAGTTAGCTCAGTGGGCTGGGTGATGCAGAGTGATGCCAACAGGGGAGGATCAATTCCCGCACTGACTAAGGTTACCATGAAGGTGTTGCCTTCTCAGTCACTGCCCTTGCCTGAGGCGTGGTAGCCCTCAGGATAAAACTGCCACCAGCTGTCTCTCTGTCTCTTTAATGAGACAGCAGCCCTATGTTCTGGTAGAAACTTTATTGCTGGAACAGCACAGGTCAGGCAGCATCCAGGGAACAGGAGATTCGACGTTTCGGGCACAGGCCCTTCTTCAGGAATGGCCTGTGCCCGAAACGTCGAATCTCCTGTTCCCTGGATGCTGCCTGACCTGCTGTGCTGTTCCAGCAATAAAGTTTCAACTTTGATCTCCAGCATCTGCAGACCTCACTTTCTCCTATGTTCTGGTAGGACTACAATAACTTTGCTTTGCCTTTGTTGCTGCTGTTCCCAAATTTTTCAAACAAACATTTGATTTTTAGATGCCTGTATTTGTTAAGGTGATGAACGACAGCCCTGGAGAACTGAATAATTTTGCCACTTAATATCATATTTTATCAAATGACATTAAATGCAAATCAAAGCTCCCCTTTGCATCCTTTCCCACCTGCCCCACCTGAGTTGGTCAGTTTTATAGCAGTACCTTATTGTCCTAGTGTTTCCCTATGTTTTTCAAAGGTTTGAACTAAATTAGCCAAACAACCTACACCTACAAAGCAGAGGATAGATTGCACTGGAACAGAGAAAAATGCATGGCCAACATTTTATTTCTAACTATTTGGATCATCATAAATTTTAGGATAGCTGTGTTATCAGTTGGTCTGCACCAGACCCATTTACCAGTGAATGCATTATGGGGAGTATGTAATAACTTTCTTCATTACTTGCAGATTGGTTTGTGCATTTGTTCTTTGGGTGGAATCTTCTGGTTTCTCGGGGGTGAGCTTGGGGATGTGAAGGGAGAGTGGGGATGTGAAGGGAGAGTGGAGTTGTACTCAATCCCAGCCACCTTCCTCCCTCTACTGGATTTACGTTCTGAGCACAAAGGCCCATGGTCAACTTTCAGCTGACGTAGCCTGAAGTGACCAATTAATAACAACTTCAGGGTCTCATTCCATTGGTGTTGTGGCTCTGTATGGTGCACAGCGGCTAATATCATAAGGTCACTTTGTCAAGCAAGGAACATCGTTACCTCTTATCAGAGGGATGGGTGCCTCTCAATCAAAAGCAAAAAGATCCATTTTACTCCCTTTTCCCAGGGAGTAAAAGTCCCACATCCACTTTACGTCGAAGTGGGATTCCAATGCCTGTCCTGCTGGCAGCAGTTGTGCCCTCCCCTAGGAGCAGTCAAAAACAGCAGCCAGCTTTGAAAGGTGAGAAACTGCCTCTGGTGTCTTGATTCCAAGGCTGGTTGCTGGCTTCACCACTGCCTGATTGTCTTGTGGTTCTGTGAATCTTTCCAAAAAGGGGCAGCCCAGGTCACCTGATCTGCAGGCAAGACCCCAACACTGCGATTCTGCCCACTCATTTGAAAGAATTGCTATACCTCCACTTTGTGTGACATGTCTCTGAGTAACAGTACCGGGGTTCATAGATAGACCATTGCACCTACAGAAGTTGTTCTTCAAATGATGCAGAGAAGTTAAATTATTTTTTATGGTGGGTTGAAATTATTTCTTCAAAATATTAAGAAAGGAGGAGGAAAAAGGAGAGGAATAAAGTTAGCACAAATAGTGGAGCAACCATTTTTAGTATGAAATTCATTATTTTTCCTATTGCTATCCGATATGACTCCAGCAGGAAATGAATGGAATACCCAAGAAATGGGCACTATTGTGGGATTTTTAGCTATGAAGGGAAAACTTCTGGTTTCTCAGGGGGTGAGCTTGGGGATGTGAAGGGAGAGTAGAGTTGTACTCAATCCCAGCCACCTTCATCCTTCTACTGGATGCAAATGCAAAACACCCAATTGCAAATTCAAATACAGACCTCCAGTCCACTCAGTTGGCATGTCATCCTCCACCAGAAGGCATTTAGTTCCCATTATCTGGGTCAAAGCCAGGCCATTGACCCCAGGACACCAAACAGAAGAGTTTTAAAAAATTCTGAATGCCAGTTAGATTGGTTCTCAAAGGTGGTGGAAGGCAGCCATAATAGCTGGCAGGACCCAGTGATCGGGGGCCAGAGTTAATGCCTGAAGTGACCCACCGAATTCATGAACACTGCAAACTCTTGTGGCATCAGTCACAAAAGGCACCTTCTGATGTGACCCCAAGATTTAAAGCAGCAGCATGACTGGAGCAAATTTGGTGCACTGAGTGTAAACTGACCCAGTGCTGCAGCGGACAAAAAGAAAATCAGTTTGATGATAATGGCTTTATTCAGGGTTTCCTGTACATTTTCATCACTCATGTAGAGAGGCAGGCAATTGATTTGCGAGAAGGTTAGAATGTCAAACGTGGAACAGACACAATAAAATCTCTGGCTGTCATCAAGGGAACTGCAAAAAGGTAAGTAATGAATATTATTGTAATCGATATAAACAAATCGGGTTATGAAACCGGCCCAGTTAGCATGAGAGCTGATGTGTTTTTTCAGCTTTTCTGTTCTGCACCAGGGAACACTCAATCTTTGTAAAAATAGTCAGGGGCTCAGCAATGTGGTTTATAGTAAAACTATTTGCAGTATGGATGAAGAGTGTGGTGCTGGAAGAGCACAGCAGGTCAGGTAGCATTTGAGGAACAGGACAGTCAACATTTCGAGCATCAGCTTTTCATCAGGAATGTTGATATTCCGGATGAAGAGCTTATGCGTGAAACATCAACTGTCCTGCTCCTCGGATGCTGCCCCGACCTGCTGTGCTTTTCCAGCACCACTCTTTTTGACTGATCTCTAGCATCTGCAGTCCTCACTTTCTCACAGTATGGATGAAGGCCACTCAGCCCTGTATGTCTGTGCCGTGCTGCTGAAAGATTTAACAGGAGTCCTTGAAAAATATAAAACTGACCAAAAGGGACATAACTGCAGATTTTATAACCCCGCACTCTGCTTGGAAGGACAGAAACCTGGTATCGCAGATTTACCTTCACTAGACACAGTGCTAGAGGCCTATTTTGGGTCGCACAGTGGCTCAGTTGCTAATACTGCTGCGTCACAATGCCAGAGACACGGTACAATTCCAGCCTACGATGACTGAGAGGAGTTTGCAGATTGTCTCGGTGTCTGTGTGGGTTTCCTCCAAGTCCTCAGGTTTCCTCCCATAATCCGAATGATATGCAGGTTAGGTGAATTGACCATGCTAAATTGCCCTCAGTGACCAGGACATGCAGGTTAAGTGGGCCAGCCACGGGAAATGCAGGGGTACAGGGATAGGGTAGGGTATTGGGACTGGGTGGGATACTCTTCAGAGGGTCACTGTGGACTCGATGCGCCAAATGGCCTGCTTCCATGCTGCAGGGATTCTTTGGTTCGACTCTTGGTACATTTTCACATATTAGATAAAAGGAAGTGTTTCGTCCACATTGTAAGCAGGTGTGTTGTACATTATAGAGAATGGAGTAGGTGCTCCAAGCCAACATTTGCATTAGAATGCTCAATTGGCAAAACAACATCTCTCACTGGAACATTAACCAGGGGACACGGCAACAGCACTCAGTACAGAGGGGATGAAACAGAACATGTGAACTAGACTGAATTAGCGCACAATTTCTTTCACTGAATCCATTCTTCTTTCAAATGAGGTTCACAAAACAACAGCTCAAACGCTTTTTCGAAACCTGTTACCTAATCACACTGTTTTTTTACCTTGGGTTAGAATTAAAAATCTTGCCAATACGTTCCAAATCTAAGGAGAACAAATGCTGAAAAAAATTGGCTATTCATTCACTGCAGGACCATTTTTGTGCTGCTGGCATAGACTCAAGTTATCCTCCAGCCTATGCAGCGACATGAAGATAAATGCCACATAATATACTTTCATGGACAAACAACAAAGATTGCAGTCTGGCAAAACGTGTTCAGCACCGTAATAATCTGATATTGAATGGAGCAAAGGGCAAGATATATAGCCAAAGTGGAGAATACTTTTGAGAACAAATCTAGGATTATGTCTTTGATTAGCACATAGCAACCAACAAGAAAAGATGTATTCCTTGAAATAATTAGAGGTGTCATGTACAGCAACTGATTGCCAGTTGAACTAAAAGACAATTTGCAGATAAATTCCACATTGAACAAAATATGAACACTGCTTTAAAGCACTTCCCATAAACTCGAGTAATTCTATCACAAGTTAATAATATTTTATCTGTGGAATTGTAGTTAGTATTAGAGACATACTTTCTTCTGGCATATTATGGGTGGCACGGTGGCTTGGTGGTTAGCACTGCTGCTTCACAGCACCAGGGTCCCAGGTTTGATTCCAGCCTCGGGTGACTGCCTGCGTGGAGTTTGCACATTCTCCCCATGTCTGTGTGGGTTTCCTCCCACATTCCAAAGATGTGCAGGTTATGTGAATTGGTCGTGCTAAATTGCCTGTAGTGTCAGGTGGGTTTCTCTTTGGAGGGTCAGTGTGGATTTGTTGGGCCGAAGGGCCTGTGTCCACACTGTAGGTAATCTAATCTAATATCTGGGTAAAACTGCTTCTACCTTATTTCCACTTTCCTTAGTCTACAGCTCAAATAAAAACAGTTAGGCCATCCTCAGAAATGACCTCTACAACAAAAGCAAAACAAAGCTTTTTTTTAACTTTTCTACTGCCCAATTTGTCATGCTGTTTATCTGAGTTCCAGTGCTGATGAGCACAAAATACCCTCAAATAAATATTGGGAACCACTGAGGATATTACCTGATGTCCCTACAATATATTTCAGTGCTTAGTCATATATCCTTTCCTCTCCCATGTGTTATGCCTCACAGCCAGTGTACCTTAAAGATACATGTTCATGATATCATCACTGCATGAAAATACGCAGCCCGAAGGGATATAAACTCATGTTATTCCTGGCCACAATTCTGGGTTGAGATACACTATTCTCAACTTTCACATATATTTCAACGCAGAGATGATTTTCCAACACCATATCCACTGTATCTCTATGACTGTTTATATTATATTTTGTCCCTGCCGCAGCCCAACCATTGCTGAACCTATCATCCATGCCTTTGCTGAGAATGTGTATAGGGTATAAGCAGGCAGAAAGAGAGTCAAGTTCTGAGCTTTGTGAAAGAAGAGTTCAGCTAAACATGACTCAGATCAGACAAGAACTTACAGCTAACAATGGGGTGCTGGAGGCAAGGGTAATGGGTTAACAAGGTGGAAAAGCATTCATTATGTAGAGCCATTTAACAATATTGGAAGCATTCAGTACGCAAGGTCAGCTAACAACGGGAAAAGTAGTCATTATGTGAAGCCAGTTAACAAGATTAAGAACATTCATTGTGTAACAGCAGATGGCTTAATCTTTACTGTTGATACTCGTTGATTATAATGATCACCCAATCAATATGCATGTTGCCTTATCTGGATGCACCCCCCTGCAAAATGACTATATAGTTCATAGAGAAACTGCTCTTCCAGAGAAGACCGTGAACTCATGTCTCTGTGATATGGGCGATCGTTCTCTCACCCTCCAGTGCCCAAAATAAAGCTTAAGGAGGTAAAACTACTCTGTGTCTCTGAGCATTTTGTTCTGACTAAGGGGGGGAAGTGGGACAACATTATCACCTCTGAACTTGACTATACCAATCCTCGCTTGGCCTTCCACCCTTTGCAAATTTGTGTCCATTCAAACCTCTGCTGTCCATATTTTGACTTGCACAAAGTACGGTGCACCCATTACTCCATATTAACTCATGTACACTATGGTCACAAGTCAGCAAAATCTTGATTATAAAATTCTCTTCCTAGTTTTCAAATTGCTCCATGTAATCTCCTGTAGCAGTAAAATACACTGAGATTACAGCTCTCCTTTGATTCTGGCCACTTGAGTGTCTGATTTTAATTCCCCCACATTGGCAGCAATATCTTCAACAATCTAGACTTGTTCTGGAATCCCCTCGCTCGATCACGCAACCCCTCCACTTCTCTCACCTCCTTTAAAGCACCCTTTAATATCTACCCCTTTGCGGAATTGATCACCTGTCCTCAAATCATATTTTGTGTTGAAAATATTTGTGAAGAACATTGGGACATTTTATAATAGAAACACTAAATGGATTCAAATTGAAGCAGTTATTATTACACCTCCTGTATCCCACATGGCTGATATTCCCCATTGTTTCTAACAATAGTATTGGGACTGCAGCAGCTGAATCGAAGGACTTTACTTCTCCCTTGGGTTTAAACCTGTGTGGTTGCCCATTCATGGACTCTACAATCTCTGGATGCTCTTGGGTGTTGGCAGCATTTGTATTCCACTCTTAGAGGTTGCACTGTCATCCTTGACTGATGTCATGGCTCTGTATTTTTAGCTGATTTTCAGTGTGGAGTAATTCTCTCTCACTCTGTGTAACTACAGAGTTTACAAGAATATCATGTAATACTTCATCCTGAATATACTCTCCAGTACAGTGCTGCTCTTTCATTCCTCTGAATTTCGCTCATGTCAGAACAGCATCATCATTTGCACCATCAACATATTAATTTTCCCCAATATACTTTACACAGTCAATTTACCAAACACCATTTTATATCTTTCCAAACATCATCATAGAGTATGACAATTCCTGAACAATAGGCATCGATTAGAGATGTCAATTAAACAACATTAGAACTTTCAGGATAATTTAGGCCGTTTTTGGTGAAATTATATATATATTTTAATAATTTTCTCCAACTACTGTTTTTAATGAGCAGTCCACTATTCAGTTAACTCTTCTTAATTTTACCTTTGTTGGCTTATGCGTTTGGATGCATTTTAGCTGATACTGTTACCTTATAAATATTCATGAACTCCACTTTTTAATGACTACTTCATTACTTATACTTATTTTCTAATTTGCTTGTACACGCTTTCTCAATTTTTCTCAGAACTTGGATGCAAGTTGTGCCCTCCAGCTGAAAAAAATATTAATATTCTATATAATCAAAATTGTTGTAAAAATGAAACATTTAAAATGTCCAGACTTGTGTATCTCGCATCAACTCACTATCCTGAGGCTCTCTTTCTTCGCCAAAACTTTCCCGTTTGGAAACGTTCCCAAAACATATTTGATTATTTCTAACATGCCTTGCAATGTGTTTCTGCAATCAATATTCTTTATATTACTATTTCCTTTTTAATGGAATTATTTATAAACTAACCCCAGATAAGTATAAAATTACATTACTTTCCTATTTCTCATATTTCTTTAACCATATAGCCATGACGTTTCTTGCAGTAACACTGTTGAAAACTTTTTTTAAATCAGATTCTACACTGGAATTTTTGGTCTCATATTCCCAGCCTCAGCACAGGCACAGTGTGGCAGTCTCCTGTCCAGGTTGGTGGTCTCTCAGCCCAGCATAGAGGTCTCTCAGCCCTGCATGGTGGTCTCTCAGCCCAGCATGGCAGTCTCCTGTCCAGCGTGGTGGTCTCTCAGCCCAGCATGTTAGTCTCCTGTCCAGGCGTGGTGGTCTCTCAGCCCAGCATGTTAGTCTCCTGTCCAGGCATGGTGGTCTCTCAGCCCAGCATGGCAGTCTCCTGTCCAGCGTGGTGGTCTCTCAGCCCAGCATGGCAGTCTCCTGTCCAGGCGTGGTGGTCTCTCAGCCCAGCATGGCTGTCTCCTGTCCAGGCGTGGTGGTCTCTCAGCCCAACATGGCCATCTCCTGTCCAGGCGTCGTGGTCTCTCAGCCCAACATGGCCATGTTTTAGCAGCCTATGGCAGTCTTGCAGCCCAGTGTGCTTCAGCATGGACTTCAAGCCTCAAGGTTCATTCCAGAGCAGTCTTCCAGCCTCAAGATGAAGCCAAATGTGGTCTGGAGTTAAGGCCTGGCACAGACGAGAGGCTAGTTACCAGCGTGGACTGGGTTGGAAAGACAGTTGTTCTGAACTTTTCATTTCTCTATTTACTAATTTTTCTCTCCTATCTGCAATGCTGGGCTTTTCATTTCTTTATGTTTCCAACATTCCCCCCCCCAAAAAAACTTATACCTAGGTACCTTGTACCTAAGATGGCACCATAAATGGCAACTTGTAAACTGTTCATTGTACTCATTTGAATACACATGACAATAAACCTCATTCAATTCAATTCAATGGAATAGAACCTGAAAGTCTGCAGTGATCATGCTGCAGTTATTTGATGCTCTTGGATGTGGCTTGTGTGTTGCTTGATTGTTTAAACGAACTGTCCATCCAACCAACACTACCCATTCATTGGCTGGATGCATCAGTGGAGGCCAATATTCTGAATGGCTGGCTCTATTTTAATCCATTATGCATTGTTGAAAGTGAGCTGGAACCTCCGAAAGAGGGGGTTACAAGACAGCAGCAGATACTGGCATTTATGTTTGAATTCAACCTCACAACAGGAGAGATACAGACAGTGATTTCTGAATACTGCTTTGCAAGACTTGGTAGAGAAGGTAGAAATAAAGGGGGTGGTGTCCTGAATCTGCAGATGGGAAGGATGCAGAGTTGAGCCTTATGTTAAACACTCCAGTACAGCCAACACTGCTGGAAGCCTCACCTCAATAGTTGGCACGTGCTCACGGACAACCACGATAACAACAGCACAAAACACCATACTGATCGACACATTTCATGCTCTTTCATCTGAGGAATAGTGACTCTCAGATTAAACTCGACACCAAGTCATCTCTCTCTAATGAGAGAGAGAGAGAGACAGAGAGAGAGAGAGAGAGAGAGAGAGAGCAGCCCTGTGATCCTCTGGGACTAAGGTGACTTTACCTTTACCTGCAAGTGCAGTGAGCCAAAGGTCCTTCAGCATCTGGCCCACCACTCCCTGTGGAATGATGCACCTTGGAAACTACAGGAAGCACCAAACTTGTAAATCAAACAACCAGAATAAATTAACCATAAGTAAACAGTTAAGTAGTTGGTTATCATTTTAAGTAGCATTTGTGGGAGAGTGTATCTTTCCTGACAGTCAACTCATGTCCAGCTGTGAGGTTAAAAGGTGTGGATTGGAGTGTTAAATTCCAATGGGATAGCACTGGTCCTAAATCTGTAGTGCACACTGAATCATATCATAATCTTTAATGTCCTGCAGATATTAGATTAGATTAGATTAGATTACTTACAGTGTGGAAACAGGCCCTTCGGCCCAACAAGTCCACACCGACCCGCCGAAGCGCAACCCACCCATACCCCTATATTTACCCCTTTACCTAACACTACAGGCAATTTAGCATGGCCAATTCACCTGACCTGCACATCTTTGGACTGTGGGAGGAAACCGGAGCACCCGGAGGAAACCCACACAGACACGGGGAGAATGTGCAAACTCCACACAGACAGTCACCTGTGTCGGGAATTGAACCCGGGTCTCTGGCGCTGTGAGGCAGCAGTGCTAACCACTGTGCCACCGTACCGCCCACCCAGTTACTAACTCCTATGTAAATACTCCATCCATTACTATTCACTTTAGGAGGCAGCACACATTCCGCACTGACAAGCCCAATTCTTCATCACTTAACATTTTCGCACTGATTTCGATACAGTACTTCTTCATTTTTGCTGTAACAATGATGTGTTTGTGTAGAACCTCAGGGATCAACATGATTCCAAGCTTTGTTTCAAGAAGAGGACACAGGGAAGCAGTTAGGATAAACTGACTGAACAAACATTCCATACAGCAGTGTTGAAAAGGCTTTGCAAAACAAGACAATGGAAATTTGAATTTATATATGAAGTCTTGATTGGAGTGTCGAAAGGCACACAACAGGTAAGAGTTGATGCAGCAGGAAGTGCAAATTCCTATGTAGGACTGATACATTTGCATGTCCATAACATAGATTCAAACAGTCATACAACATGGAAACAGACCCTTTGGACCAACTCATCCCAATCTGACCTAATCCTATTTCCCAGTATTTGGCCCATATCCCTCCAAACTTTTCCTATTCATATAGCCACCCAAGTGCCTTTTAAATGTTAAAAATCACACGACGCCAGGTTATAGCCCAACAGGTTTAATTGGAAGCACACTAGCTTTCGGAGCGCTGCTCCTTCATCAGGTAGTTGTGGAGGATACAATTGTAAGACACCGAATTTATAGTAAAAGTTTACAGTGCGATGTAACTGAAATTATACATTGAAAAATACCTCAATTGTTTGTTGAGTCTTTCATCTGTTGGAATGACCATGATAGTTTCACAAACAAGGTATTTTTCAATGTATAATTTCAGTTACATCGCACTGTAAACTTTTACTATAAATTCGGTGTCTTACAATTGTATCCTCCACAACTACCTGATGAAGGAGCAGCGCTCCGAAAGCTAGTGTGCTTCCAATTAAACCTGTTGGACTATAACCTGGTGTTATGTGATTTTTAACTTTGTACACCCCAGTTCAACACCGACATCTCCAAAGCATGCCTTTTAAATGTTGTAATTGTACCCACCTCCACCACTCCCTCTAACAATTTGTTCTGTTCACGCACCACCCTCTGCACGAAAAAGTTCCCTCTCATGTTCTTTTTAAATCTTTCCCCTCTCACGCTAAACCAATGTCCTCTAGTTTTGCACTCCTGTACCCAGGGGAAAAGACCTTGGCTATTCACCATATCCATGCCCCTCATGATTTTATAAACTTCTATAAGGGCACCCCTCAATCTCTGAGCTCCAGGAGAAAATGCCCTAGCCTATTCAGCCTCTCCCTATAGCTCAAACCCTCCAGTCCTGACAACATGCTTATAAATTTTTTCTGCACTGTCTCAAGATTAACAACATCCTTCCTATAGAAGGGCAACTAGAATTGTTCACAGTATTCCAAAACTGGCCTAGCCAATGACCTGCATAGCTGCAGTATGACATCCCAACTCCTGAACTCAATGCACTGACCAATGAAAGCAAGCATACCAAATGCCTTCTTCACCATCCTGTTTACTTGCAACTCCACTTTCAAGGAACTATACACCTACACCTCTTAGTCTGTTTGTTTGGCAATGCACCCCAGGTACCATACTATTAAGTGGATACGTCCTGGCTTGCTTTGCCTTACCAAAATGCGATATCTCAAATTTATCTAAATTAAGCTCCATCTTGCCACTCTTTGGCCCATTGGATCAAGGTCCCATGGTACTTTTTCACTGGCCACTATACACCTATTTTGATGTCATCTTAGTAACTTAGTAACTATTCGTCCTATATTCACATCCAAATCATTTATATAAATGACAAAAAGCAGTGGACCCAACACTAATCCTTGTGGCTTATCATTGGTCACAGGCCTCCAGTCCAAAGAAAACAGTCACCACCACCACCATTAATCTCATACCTTCGAGCCAGTTATTTATCCAATTGGCTAGCTCCCCCGGATCACATGATCTAACCTTACAAATCAGTCTACCATGTGCAACGTTGTTGAATGCTTTTCTGAAATCATTATACACAACGTCTACTGTTTTGCCTTCATCAATCTTCTTTGTTACTTCTTCAAAAAACTCAATCAAGTTAGTGAGATATATCTTTGCATTTTGCCCAATTCTTTTCACACCTTAAATCACATTATTTAAAACATCTTCTACTCCTCACCCAAGCTCAACAACTTTTCCATAAAAACCTTTGTTCAAAAACTACACCTGTCCTGATCCCTTCCTTAACAGCCATCAATAAATTGGTCTTCCTCCCAAAACACTCTTTAAAATTAATTGTGCTTCAAGTGAAATACACACATAAGTTTAACAGTTCTGTTTAACCTGGAAGAGATATTTAATACGTGATTCATTATAAGAAAGCTATGACCTTTATTGCTTTGAGACATTAATTGATTTGAGGTGTGCTACTGACACTCATGACTTTTTCAGCTCAACTTTAAAGTAGTTTTTAAAAAATGTACTGAGTTAGAATTTAGGCACATGTTTCGCCTTGCCACTTTACGTATTTTTAGTTTGACATTCCCAGTGCATTTTATCATAAGTATCAGTACCTGCTATTCCCTTTGGTTTATTAAAGGAAAATAATCTTCCTTGCTGAGTAAAATCTTAGAACAAAGGAAAATAGCTCCTGATTTTTCTCTTTGACACTCCTGTTGTAATTCTTCCTTCAATATTGAATTTCTAAAGTTTGCTGTCAGTGGAGAAATCCCTGGAAGAGCCATTTCAGGCAAAAATCCTTCCCTTCTATCTTCTCCTTGCAAGAAATTTCATCAGTTGCAAGATTAATTCACCCTTCCATACAGTGCTGCTCTTTCAGATTCTCCCCATACTCTGAGGCACTCTGATGACTCATCCTTTAGTACTTTCCTGCTTCTGGTTTGGCATAAGTGGTTTTAAAGCTCAAAATATCTAAACTATCTGAAAGTTTCTTGAACAAACCTTCATTTTACTAACTGAAAGCTTCTTACAATAAGCTGACCTTAGTTATTGTACAGCTGGACATCCCTAGTGGCTCAGCTGAAAACTGGTGCTGTTGTATTTCAACATTGAAGGTTTAGCCCCTGTCAGCTGTTTATAGCAAGTGGTGTACAATTGGTTTCTATATACTTTTGTTTCCAATCACGCTCACGATGCATTGCATTTGAATGGCTTACTGATACTCTGTCAAGGCTGAAAAAATGGTGAATGGCCTCAAGTGATGGAGGGAAGTCACATTGGAACCCATGGAATCACATCTCCACACAAGTCAGTAAAGAAATGGAAAAGATTGGACAGACAATATTTGATACCTAAACACCTCTTACACAGCTTATTCAAAAACAGCTTTTTAAAAATTTGTTCATGTGAGGTAAGTGTCATTAGTCATGTGAGTATTTGTTGCTAATCCTTACTTGTCCTTAAGAATGGAGTATGGAATCACTGTTGAACTGGTGCAGCCCAATTGGTATAGGTGTATGCAAGCTGCTGTTAAGGAGGGAGCTCCAGAACTTTCTCCCAGTGAGAATGATATTGCTCCAACTCAGGATGATGCATAAATTGAAGGAGAACATGCAGGTGATCCCACTACCTGCTGCCCTTGTCTTTCTAGGCAGTTGTAGTCATGGGTTTTATAAAGTGCTCTTGGAATTTGTCGTGAATGTCATCGAACTTCTTGAATGTTGTTATAGTTGTACTTATCCAGGAAAATGGACTTGTATCTTGTAGATAGTGGACAATCACTGAGTCAGGAGACATGTTATTTGCTGCAGAATTTCCAGTCTCTGAAGTTCTGCTGTAGCCACTGTATTTATAATGGCTGATTCCATCAAGCTTGTGGTCAATGGCAATCCCTGGGATATTGATTGTGATGAATTAAGCAAAGATACTGGTGCTGAATATGGGAGGTGGCTAGATTCTGGCTTTTTGGAATAAGTATATTCTGGTATTTTTATGATTTGAAACAAATGTCACTTATTCACATAAGCCTCAATATTCTTCATTACATATGACATACGATATGGACTGCATCAGTACCAAAAGGGTTGTAAATGGGTCTGAATGTTGGTGATTACACAATGACAAACATCAGCTCTGTTGAAGCACCTTATGTTGGAGGGAAGTCCATCAATGAAGTGGCTGAAGATGTTTGAGCCCAGGATACTACTCTGAGGAACTCCAGCAGCAATGCCCAAGGTCTGAAACATCAATCTCAACCAGCTTTCCTGAACAAAAGCTCTCTTTGAACGGTCAGTTACCCCTGCTACTTTGAGATAATAACTAGATACACCAGTTAACCTCGGTTGATAACACTTTTGGCTCTGGCTTTACATGTTCGATGCCGAGGTGAGATCATGTAATCTAGGCTGAAAGTTCAATACTGAAGGAATGTCCAAAGCATAGCTCCGCTGAGAAGTTATTAAACTGAGGCCCTTTTAAGCTTGCTCTAGTGTAGGTTTGGAAGCAAATGAAGTTGGTGCTTTCCTCATTTGAATCTATCTTGTGATTAAATGAATGGACTGGAGAATTTGTACAATTGAGAAAGATAAAATATTCACTGTTACAATTGTAAAGTCAGTAAGATACTTACGTCTTGGGACTTTCTCTTTAAATTAAGCCAAAAGGGAGAAATGGTCATGTGCCCTGTTCTGAATTCTGCTGACAACAAGCCTAGACTTGGTTGTTAAAAGGGTGACCGTGTTGTTTTCAAGGGAAGAATGTGCAAAAGATCAGAGCAGTTGTGCTGACAGTTAATAGACTATGAATGTCTGTGGGAATTTGAAAAACAGCAGAGAGATAGAGGCATCAAGTTTCTTCTGTTCACGCCACAAAATGTGGATTCCAGCTTATGTTTGGATTGAGGAGATCAAATTCATGAGGCTTTAAATGAGACTAGAAAATTGGTCTGGACTTTGGCTAGAGGGAAGAATCCCACACTTGATACTTACTGTGTAAGTTAGTCTGGCGATGAGAGGTTACCTGGCCTGGAAAGGAAATGAAAGAAGATCTTGCATCACTTTGGACTGATTCCTGGAAATTCAAAGTCCACAAAAGGGATTTAAATCATGGATGGTGATTTTCTGTTTTCAAAGTTTACTGGAGGAAGCTTCTTTGTATTTTAATTTATAAGCTGCCCACTGTGTAGGGTTTAGATGATGTTGCTTTTGGGTTGTTTATAATAGTAAAGGTTTTGAAACTTAGTCTTCATTTGTGATCCTTCTAGTCAGCCAATGGACATTCAAACAAAACCAGAAAATACTGGAGAAACTCAACAAGTTTGGCAGCGTGTATAGAGAGAAAATTGTGTTAATGTTTTGAGTCCAAAGACTCTTCTTCAGAACAGAAGGGTCTGTCCTGAGCGTGGATGATAGACTTAAGCTTTGGCTAGAGGGAGGAATCTCCAACTTGCTCCTCACCACGAAAATCAGTTTCGGGATTAGAGGTTACCTGACTGGGACAGGAAAAGCAATGTTCTAAAGAGGGTCACCAGAGCTGAAACGTTAACAGTGGGTTTTTTTTCTCCACAAATGCTGAGTTTCGCCGGCAAGTTCTGTGCTTGTTAGTTTCAGATCTCCAGAATCTGCAGTTCTTTATTTTGCTAGAAATTCAAACAACTTCCTATGACTTCCAAAACACTACTCTATCACAATACAGTGCATTGCCACAATGAATCAGATCAAAAAGTAATGATGTCGATAATGTTTTTTCTTCATGATGATAAATTTGAAAACAGGTTACATTGTACAGATCAACACTGGACGATTTACAATACCGCAGGGAAAACCATTCATAAGGGAAAGGCAGGATTAATAGAATCCAGAAATATCATTAATTCTCTTTTCTTAAATGCACTGCCTTATCGAGAGAAAGATCTAGAAGATACCTCTCTGCCAGTCATCAGTGACAGCTAGCTTCCTTCAGCTATGTAAAGGATCCATAATTCATGAGCACCATAGAGAGAAGTGAGTTATGACAGTCTTTTACATGAGTGAAAGAGCTTCTGGAACCCACCGTCACTGAAATGCTCTGCTTATTCAATGGGAGTGAATGATCACCAGTCTCTTAGCATGGCATTTACATTAATCTTCCACTGCTGTGCGTGGCTGCTCTTATGCGATAATTCACACATGTTTGTTATCACTTGGATTTTTCCACTTGTGTGAATTATTAGTCTATTGGAGCCAATTCCAACATCCCTGTATTTCAATTCTTCTTCTGAATCATAATTTAATCATCACCACTTAATTAAATAAGGCAGCAGACGATGAAAATATAATGGAGTGGCAGTCAATATTCTTACTATCAACTGCAATACTTTCCTGCACCTCCAACCTGCAATGGAGTTACATCTTAACAAATGCTTTAAATCTATCACCTCATCGTATGACTAAAAACCTAGTACCATCCTTTTGGAAGTGTGCACATTTCCACAACCCTAGGCAGACTTTGCAGCAATATAAGCACTCACAAATAAAAATGAAATAATGGGAACTTAATCCTTGGAAAAGCAACCATGTTGAAAGGGATTCCGGGCTATACATAGCAGATTCAAAGTTTGTGAGAAGATTCGTAGCTCGGGTGCCTTAGGCTCCCAAGCACTGAGGATGTCACCTAGACAGGGGACGAAACGTCTGCAACACAAATTCCCAGCTCAGCAAACAGAACCACAACAATATACATAGCAGAACTTAGGGCTTCAGTTAATATCCATCTGTCGATGAAGCTTCACTCTCAGTCAAGGACCTCGAACATAGCTTTAATGGGGAGATGCTCCAAATTGAATTGCTTTGTGAACTAATGCAGAAGTAGGAGAAGCTGGAACAATTAACTAAGTTAAGACAGCCAAAATAACCTACTACACATTGTAGCTTTTATGGCTACCTACCAATAGAGAGTCATCCAGAGTCTACAAGGATTTAGAAAATCCAGGGATATAGACACAAATATGTCTGTGCGCAAAGCTAAAATAGGAATTGAATATTTGAATATTAAATGCTAATGCAGAGTATAAACACATTTTGCCACAGCGTAAAATTAATGCACATAAGAGAACTTTTTTCTATGAATCAGTGCCAATTTCTTGCTTAAAATTTTAAAATATTTTTACTATTCATGTGTTGCGTGCAAGCAAAACAGTAAGGCTTGTTTCACTCAGGGCAACCTTCTCTCAGAAGCCTTTGCAAGATGAGGCAAATGAAACAATTTGTTGAGAGTGAAAGGTTAAATCTTCATGAACACAATTACAGTGAAAAACGGGACAGAAGGTGGAAATCCAACTTGTTAGAAGTGAATGTGACAAGTTGCAAATGAGTTAGCAATCTGACAATTTCTGCAATAGTAAGCCAAGCTTTCAGACCAAGTTCGAACACCGAAGGTTACATTAATCATGCTGCAAAACTCCATATTTACTACTGAGAAAATCCCATCAATCTGACTGACAATACTGTGGTGGGGGTAAGGGAGGGAAATGTGGTGGATGGGTGGGTGTGGGCGGAGGGGTAAAGGAATCAACAAAGAATAATTTTTTTATAAGCGTTTCATAACTGTCACTGATTAATAATAGATCATCAGACATCATCCAAATTGTCTCAGTCTTTAAATAAGTTGCAAGTAGCAGGAGTACAAAAGGAGGATGAATTCAATAACAAGATTCTGGAACCTTCTATTCCTAACAGCATCGACGCCATATGCACGGAGACAGCCTGTAAAATATTGACAGATGGGCCTGTATTTTTATAGAGGCTTGCTTTCAAAAGTGAGTTATACGTGCAACGGTAGGCTATTTATTACTTGCATTTGTCAGGAAGTGTTTGGAAAATCTCCAAACTCTTTGGAGAGCCTGATTGCCTTCTTCCTTTGCATTACAATTTCCACAGACCTGTCAGCATGATAGGGTGAAGACACAAATTTCATAATCATAATAACCAGCATTGCCTTAAGTACCATTGAGCCACAGCCGCATGGGTAGGGTACAAAGGGTGTCTGACCGTCTTCCTTGTTTTGTTACTGAGGATGAGGCACACAATAATCTTGGAATCTATAGGAGAACCCTAGGCTAAATTATCACCAGAAATTATTTTTTCAAAAAAATCATCATAAGGTTACCAGCTGTACCACCACTTCTGCTATTAGGCTAACAAAGTCTATGCTATGAGGAAGAAACAACAGTAGAGCATAAATGTGAACGTAAATCATAATAAAGTTTCCAGCTGCACCACCATGTCGGCTATTAGGCTAACAAAGGTCATGCTATGCGGAGGAAGAAACAACAGTAGAGCATAAATATGAACGATGGGGCTCCCAAAGGGTATCCTGATCCAAATTTCCCAGATTGAGACCAACCAATAATGGCTCAGCCCAAGCAAATGTCTAAGGAACGGTCACTGGACCCGAAATGTTAACTGATTTCTTTCCACAGATCTGCCACACTTTTCAAGCAATTTCTGTTTTTGTTTTTGATTTCCAACATCTGCAGTTCTTTCGATTTTTATTTAACCACTGATGGCATTTGCCAATTACCAGATGGAAAATTACAACCAAGGCCCTGGGCACCAGTCAACTATCCCAAAATCAATGTCAAGATGATCTGAAACCAGCAGGAACTTCAGAAATCACTGGAAGGTCCTTTACAAACTAGGGGTGGCCATGTTGTAGTTTTCTCTTATATTCATTCATGGGATGTGGACCTTGCTGGCTAGGCCAGGATTTTAATGCCCATCCCTAGTTGCCCTTGAGAAGATGGTGGTGTGAATTGCCTTCTTAAACTAGCATGTGTGTTGCAAGTTGATGCACAATGCCCTTAAGGAGGGAATTCCAAGATTATGACCCAGCAGTGAAGGAACAGCGATATATTTCCAAGTCAGGATGGTGAGTGGCTTGGAGGGGAACTTACAAGTAATGTTGTTCCCATATATCTGTTGCCCTGTTAGCATAATGCAGATACTATCAACTTCATTTTGAAGCTATTATCACTTTGCTAACACAGCTAATATAAGTTAAAATGGACTCCATGGAATCTATCACTATACCCTTTAATAGATAAAAGGACTTTTTAAAAAAATTACACAATAGCACATGGTTGCTGGAACTGTTAATAAGGTAACAATAACCGAGACATGTTTGTATCTGCACTAATAGGAAGGGGAGAAGGTGTTGACAGTAATTTTAAAAACAATTAACCTTTCCTTTACTCACAGGAATCAAGATATGACTTTGCCAACTTGCTGACTTTGCCTCACATGTCCTCCATTAGTTAGGGTCACCAAACTAAAGAATTAAGACACGATTTGCATAGGACTCTGAATAATCGTTTCATGAGATGAATTTTACTGTTGCAAAGGCATTGGAACTATCGCGCACAAGACCTTTAAAGTGACTTTTGAAAATCTAGTCTCTAGTTTAAAAATTTCCAGTCAAGGCACTTAACTCCATTTACATATATTACAGAAGGTTTCATTTAGAGTACTCAGAATTTAAAATGCCTAATTGGATCTGAAGAATGATCTTCCCAGTTTCTTGTTCCTCCCCATCATAAACCTAAAACATGAGCAGTGCCCAGCAAGTTCATCTTAGTTTGCATTAAAATTGAAATTATGTCAAGTGAATTGCAATTGTCTACAGAATGCAAATTCAAATCTCCTGGCTACCACACGGTAGCATGTTATCCATTCCTAAGTCCTTCATGTTTCCCTGCACTTTTTCAGTATACTCTTCTTGCCAATGCTTAAATGGTTTGAAATTTAAATTGAATTGATTTAAATCAGATCGAGGCAAGCTTGCATTTGCAGCTTAACTACAAAGAGAGCCTGTACCTGCAGCCAAAATATAAATTACAACGGTCCACAAGGACAGATGTGACTCAAACAGCTGTGGAAACTTTAATTAGGAAGCCTTGAGATCTCAGCTAAATGCTTTCATGCGCTATAGCGGAGCGGAGGCAAGAAAATGAAAACCGTTTTTAATCAAATACATCCAAAACATTTTGATACTCCCATTTCAGTACTTGTTGAGAAGAAGCAACTTTTAAAAGTAGATGTTCAAAAATCTAATTAATTGCAAACATGATGCAAAAGTATTTGAAGGCCTTGGGCCTTGGTGCATGTCAATCACAGTGAGATAAAGAAAATTCTTTGATTCCCAGAACCCTTTTTAGGAAATAGGGATTGGGCATTAAATACCATAGGTTAGATTTTGTGCTCAGCATGACTATTCCAGTGATGCCGCTAGGGTAGTCAGAAATCAGAGTGTTATCCCATTCTGCAGGTTTTATGCAACAGCCAGAATTCTATCGGGCATAAACCAAATATCCACGATCTTAGTTATCCGAGTGCAATGATAATGAGCTGCTTCAGTAATTTCCTCAGTTTTGTGAAACAACCATTAAAGGCAACCATATCCAAGTCTTTCACAAAGCAATGTCTTAATAGTGAAGTTCTGAAATTTTGAATGCAGCAGCCATTAAATGTGAAATACTTTTCAGTGCCCTTGAGGTAGTTATAGGGTCAAAGATGAACAACAACGTCAGAGAAACCCATCCGTACAAGAGGTAGTATAGCTGCATCTACTGATCTCACCAATGGTTAAATACACAAGTGCACCAACCAGACAGCTCCAGAAGAGAGCTGTCTGAACTGTACTTAAGAATCAGCAATAGAAACATGCTGCCCAAACTGCAGGCATTCCAAATGATAGGGATGGCACTGCCACGGTAGTCAAGGTCACAAACAACTTCTGCATCACCAAACCTTTTCAAGCAAACATGGGATTGACCTACAATACCCAGGAGCTCTATAGCATCAGGTGGGGCCACTGTACAGCAGCAGCACCTTCATTACTTTACCATTGATAACTCCCTGTGGGGCCATCTAGATCGCTATAGAGATCTTGCTGTTAGAGTACAAATCGGACCATTCAAGAGAGTTACCTACAGTAGCTTAATTAAAAAATATCCTGACCCAAGATAATCAAAATAGAAGATTCTGGAAATACGGAGCAAGTCTGGCAGCTTATGTGCAGAGGGAAACAATCAATGTTTCAGATTACTGACTTTGCATTCTGACAGATGCCTCTAAACTGCCTCTTTGACAGATGAACATCTTTGACATCTTGGCTCATTGTCAATGTTAACCTTCAATAAAAAAATCTCAAGAGAACTGTATGTCATTAACCAATTCACTTTTATTTGCTGCTGCATTCAAAATGTCAACACCACATGGGAGTCACTACTGTGTGGAAAGCCAGTACATGACAAACCTTTAATACCCATCTCATGTGCAAAACCTGGGAAATCTCACAAGAATGCATTTACATCGACAATTAAGTTTAGCAATATTTTTATTTTTAAAAGTATTTACCCTTTTACAAAACTAACGCTTTTGTTTTCAAATCAAACAAAATAAAGAAGTACAGAAGCAACAAAACAAGAAGTGCTGGAGAAACTCAGTAGGTCTGGCAACATCTGTGGAGTGAAAGCAGAGTTTATGATGATCCAGTGACCCTTGGAAAGAACTGGCTGCAGCTCTGACAAAGGTCACTGGACTCAAAACATTAATTCTGTTTTATTTTCTCTCCACAGATGCTACCAGACCTGCTAAGTTTCTCCAGCACTTTCTGTATATATTTCATGCTCTTGCTTTACAATCTTAAAGTTGGAATCTGGGGCTTGGAAATCAAAGGGATAGACTTGCCCCTTTTCCTCTGCTGAGAGAGATGTGATGGCAATTCAGGAGGTATATCCAGCAGCAGAAACGTTTGGATCCTATCCATGGGTACTCATGTCTTTCTGTGCACAGAAGAAGTTGGGCAACTTCAATGTTACCACCTCCTTGAAGTTCATTAGGAGGCTGCACCTCATCCATGAAGCAGTAACTGTAGTATACCAGCCATTAGAGGAGCTCAGAAAGAGAATCCTCAGCTAACTCATTCCAAATTCTCTGTCAGCTCAACCCTGCATTTGCAAGACCATTTTGATAAGAAAGTCAACGAAGACACTGACCTCTCTCGCTCCATAGGATCACATTCAAAATTCATTTTGACATTTCCCTACGCAGGTATTCCCCCACCTTGCCCCAAGTTATCTTTCACATATTTAATTAGTGTTATGGAGTATCTCAGAAAATAACTGACAGTCTTTCTACTTGATAAATACAAACCTTCCTCCCCCACCACACACATCGGTTTCATACTCGTATGTCCTTTCATTTTCCAGCCTTCTACTTTTCCTAGAGGGACAGGACGTTCTAAGGTAGGAGGATTGGTTCTCTAAACTGTGTCTACTTCTTAACAATTCCTATTGAAACAGAGGGGGAGATATGACAGAACGTTGACTGAATTATTCCATTTCAAATATAACCCAAATAGCAACAAACTATTTTTTGCAGAATGTGCCTAAACGCATGCCTCAGTGCCTGGTGCACAAGTAACTTAATGAAAAGAAAGATCATGATGGTGATAACACTAACTCACTGTCATCTCCCAGCTTCACTCTAGTTGATGCCTTCCATGTTCTTAATCCTAACAAAATCCAAGGAGACATTCCCAGAGACATCCTGTGGCAAGAAACTCACTGGCTGCTTTCCGAGGCCTGTCAATCATCTACAAGGCACAAGGCACAAGTCACAACTGTGATGCAATATCAACAAAGGTTTGTGAGGAAAACCACCAAGGCTCCCTTTAGTTACTCACCACCTTGCTTTGCAAATTAAATCATAGTATCGAAATGTTGAGAACAAAGGCACTCAATGATACTACTGCAACCCATTTTGTATGTGTGAGTGCATAAACAGGAATAATGTGGCTAGGTTTTATTAGAAAGATTTTTAGTGAGAATTGCTTTGTCAGCATTTGAACAGTTGACTGACAAATTGCATTTGGAATTGATGCAGTAAGGGCACAGAGAACATTCAAAGGACTATACATTTGAGCACCTTGTGCAATCATTGTGTTACTGCGTGTGAGGGAACATTTTGTAAAATATTTTAAATATACAGAAGGCATTGGAGTCCAATTATTGTTACATTCTTTGCTAAACCATAACTGCATCGCAAGTCTAAGAATATCTTCCTAGTTCAAAACATGCGCCCAAGTAGTGCACTAGTGTAATGATAACTCTGCTTCAGAAGATGAGAGGTCATAACACCACATGCAGAAAGTTGAAAGACGTAAGACTGAGACCAGGGTTTGTAGTCTGAAACAGGTCATACCACAGATATCTCATTGGTCAAATTGGTAAATTTCTTGAAATCTTCTCAAAGTTGTTAAATGGTGTGTTGCACCATTTCTTGCCAGTAATTATTGAACTTTTTCTTGTGGGGTAATAGGCAGTGAAAGCATCTTGATTTCTTCAAATTTTTAATTCATTCACAAGTTGCAGACATCACAGGCTGGACCAGGACTTACTGTCCACCCGGAGTTGCCATTGAGAAGGTGTTGGGGAGTGGTCTTCTTCAACTGCTACAATTATGTCATTATAGGTATACATACAATGCCATTTGGGACTGGGTTCCAGGATTTGATCCAGCTATAGTGAAGGAACAGCAAATTATTTCCAAGTTAGGATGGCTTGGAAGGGAATTTTTTTTGAAGGTATGGCGGCCCTTTTCTTCTAGATGGAAGTGGTCATGGGTTTGGAAGAAGCTGTCTAAGACGCATTGGTGGATTTCCACAGAGCATCTTGCAGATAGTACACATTACTACTACTGAGCATCATTGTTGGCAAGAGTGAATGTTTAAGGATGTGGCACCAATCATGCAGGCTACTCAAATCCTTGAGTGTTGCTGGAACTGCACTCATCCGGGCAACTGGACAGTATTCCTGAAGAAGGGCTTATGCCCGAAACGTCGATTCTCCTGTTCCCTGGATGCTGCCTGACCTGCTGCGCTTTTCCAGCAACACATTTCCAACTGGACAGTATTCCATTGCCACAGGATTCCGATTCTTTAATCTGTTGTAGCCACAGAATTTATATGGTTAATCCAGCTCTGTCATTGGTCAATGTAAACCCAGGATTTTGATAGTAGTGGATTCAGCGATGCAAATTCCACTGAATGCCAAGGGGACAATGCTTAGATTCTCTTTTGTTGGAAATGGTCATTGCTTAAACATAACTTGTCACTGGTCTTTCTCTGCCTCTGGGCTCTACCTCCACCTATCCTTTGCCTTTGCCACCCCTGTTTTTACCTTTGCCTCACTACCATCAATTTTGAACAAGGGTCACCGGATCCCAAAATGTTTACTCTGCTTTCTCTTCAGAGGTGTTACAAGACCAGTTGTGTTTCTCCAACAATTTCTGCTTTTGGCTTGTCATTGAACTTCCAATCTGCCCAAGGCTGCCAACCAAGCTCGGGGATCTGGAGACTGTCCCTGGAAACCAAGCTTGCACAACCATGAAAAGTTGCAGGTGAGCGAGTCAGTGTTTTTGCTTGGTCTTTGTGGGGTAGCAGTGGTTAATCATCAGCTTGGGGTCACAAGAGAGGATGCATTAAAGACAAACAAAGGGGGTATTCCTTCAGCAGCCACCATCCTGACTCCATTCCTGTTCCAAACGCTCCTAGATTGGGGCGACTGGGGCCCTTGTATGACTGTTAATGGACTACTTTATTGTTGGTGGATTGAGAAGGTCACCTGGGGACCTTCTTGCTCAGGAATTATTCACTGACATAGTGGGAAGGGGGAGAATACATCTCCAGGGCCAACTTGTCCAATTATGTGCTCATCTGGTAACCACTGACAAGAGGAAAATCTGTTCCTTTGTGGAGAGGGAAAGAAACCATCAATTTCCATCCACAGAGTTGACCCCATAACCCTTTCAGAACAGTACTTAGCAAAAACCAGTCACTGGGTTAAACACAGGAGGGCTGAAATTCATATTTGCTCTTGTGTTTCTATGATGGATCGATCACTTTATAATGAGAGGGAGAAAATGACAAAAAAGTAGGTTCAGTGTTCTCGGTCTTTACCTGTTAGTTGTACATCAAATCCCTGTGTAGTAATAAAAAAAAAGCCAAATCCTTCATGGCTCAGGTGACTCTTTAACCTTTCAAATTTAATTTTAAACAAGTTCATCAGCAGTTTAGCATCAGTCTTCATTAAAACACCAAAAGCAATGAGAGGAAACATTTCAGTGCTATTCATGAAAATAGCAGTTGGATTTTCTAATTCAATAAGAAATGCATGAAAATGAAAATTGACCAGTGATGAATAGAATATTTCTATGTTTTGCCTTTGGACTGTTAGCAGTGGTCACTGCCAGGTCACTCTGCTGGACCAAACTGATAACCTGCTTGTATTCACTGCAGCATATAGTAATTGTGCTGATGAAAGGGAGCAATATTGAGTGCAATGGGGTTGGGCAGTGATGATGCTTGAAGGTGATTGATTGGAGGCAATTTTTCTAATTTCCAAAGCTATTAACAATATACTGTCATGGAAGATACAAGATTTATATCGGATTTACATTTGAGTTTGGAGTTTGAACCAGTGGCATCTGGGTTTTTCATCCATGTGTATGAGGGGGTTCAATAATTAAGTTGTTAGGATTTTTTAAAAAATGTATGGCAGAGATAGTTCATGGAGTATGAATGGGAATTTGCTTGCTTTTGGAGAGTTTTATGAGCAGACACTGTAAATGTTGAAGAGCATTAACCTTCTTTCAGTTAAAAAGATGGGGAATTAATTTTTCTCATTTAGGGTACCACTCAGTTTGGAAAGCTTTTGGTTTCAGTTTATAGGTGACCTGGATGAAATTGAAGTATGAAAGTTTCTTGTAGCAAAAGGGGTTAGTTCAGAAAAGTTAAGAAATAGGTTACCTTAGTGTAAGGGTGGTAGCTTAAAAGTTCCAGACCAGAAGTGTTTAGTTAGAAAATGGAAGGGGTTATTTGAAACAAGCAAAGTCCAAGCTCAGTTATGAGAACACTTGAGGAATAGCCTATCAGACTGTCAAGACCCTGAAGTGAAAGCAACAGTTAAACCAAAACTAAAGTGGTGGAGTCTAGTATAATTACAACATTTAAAAGACATCTGGATAGGATTAGAGGGATATGGGCCAAGTGCTGGCAAATGGGACTAGATTAGGTTTGGATATCTGGTCAGCATGGATGAGTTGGACCTAAGCGTCTGTTTCTGTGTTGTACATCGCTATGACTCTATGTGATAGTAGGGAATTCCTTTGGCGTTTAAGTACTGTCGTCAATATAGATGGAATATTCTATTATTATTGTGATTTGAAATCTTTCAAATTATGCAATATGTGAATAGCCCAGCCCTTTCGACTTTATCTTCTTTCCTTTTGCATAATAAGCCACAGTTTCATTGTTAAACCTGAATCTGCAGCTTTGCATGCTTATGTTTCAGTGAAAGACAGGCTCAATAAATTTTTAAAGATGATCTATCAAATTTCAGCCTGGGATCTGACTTGGCCCATCAGTGGGGAACTTAAAAATATCAATTGCAGGCTTGCAGAAATATTATATGAATGCCCCTTGCACCAAATTGCATCTTGAGACTGAAATTCATAGGTCAAAAGCTAAAAGGGAAGCAAAAGCATCCTTTTATTTTAACAAAAAAAAGGGCAATAGCCCCAGTGAGAAAATGATGGTCAAAACGTAAAACTTCTGTCTTTGAAATCTTATTTCCATATTCAATCCATTAAAAAAACCCATTATGTTTGCTACCTCCTTTTCACAATGCAGTAGTTATATCATAAGACTATACAGTTAGATGGAAATCACCAAGAGGGGTTTAAAGTCTTTTGGTTAGTGTATGTACAGTTATCAAACTGTTAGTTTTTGCACAAAGCATGAAGCAATCTGCAATTGGGTGAAATGAAAGAGATCAGCCAGAACAAACAAAAGCAGTAACTTTACACAGTTGAAAGATGATCGTATGTAGGATCTCTGTAAGTTACACCAGCAAGTTCAAAAAGACATAACGTGCTGCTTAATATGAAACTCTACAGTATGCCACCAAATTGACCTGCATTTCACATGGTACAATAATTGCCCTTTGGATTGTCAGAAAGAGATGGATTACTTGGTACCAAAGTAAACTTTGCTTTGTGCTGAGCATTTTTCATCCACTGGAAATTGAGACTTTCACTTAGGAGGTAAAAACAATAACTGCAGATGCTGGAAACCAGATTCTGGATCAGTGGTGCTGGAAGAGCACAGCAATTCAGGCAGCATCCGAGGACAGGCAAAATCGACATTTCAGGCAAAAGCTTTTGGTTTTTGACTAAGGGTTTTTGTCCGAAACGTCGATTTCGCTGCTCGTTGGATGATGCCTGAATTGCTGTGCTCTTCCAGCACCACTGATCCACTTTCACTTAGGAGCCTTACCTTACAGAGCAGCCTTGGCTCAATTCAATATGGATCCTCAAAATTAAAAGACTTTATTCTAATCCGGGATCCAAGTTGGCCATAAGGATAGAACATGTTCAAATTTTTCAGTGACGAATTAGGAGAGTCCTTTTAAATCTTCTTCAAAATATTTGTAAGCATTGCATGCAGACCATAGATTGACACTATTGAACAGTGTTAATATCAAACAACAAATCGAGAAACCTGGTACAATACAGGGAACATTTGTTTTCATTTTTCTCCTCCAGGTCCCCACACACATTGCTAATGGTATAGCACACATGCTAACAGTCCAGGTTTGGCTGGTAGCTTGCACTCTGCTAAACCTTCCTTTCCACCTATTTTAAAAGCTGATTGTAAAGAACATTGCAAAATGCTAACGTCTCCACATTGTAAACATTTCAGGCCTGGCATTGGCAAAACAAAAACAAAAAAGGTTGTCTTACTGATGACTCCAGTAGAAACATGTAGTTTTCTGAAATATTAGTAGATAAAACAGCAGGAGTAGGCGCAGGGGAAAAGCAAGTAACACAGACTTGCATACCTCTCATGACTTATTCATTATGCGCACCAGTGTGAGATGCAATTTACCCTCAAGTACTGTGGCACATACCTTTCTTATTTCATCAAATGGTAACTAACAGAAGACTTCTGACACAGCCTTACATAATTATTCAAAACCATCACTGATAGAAGAGAATCACCAAAATGTTTGAAAAGATCTGAGTTTCACAGTTTTTCCCTTTCAGAATTAACCTGGCATATGGTGTTAACAAATATCTCTTGTCTGGGAAAGAATGAGTTTCGCAAGCATTAATTTTTGTTCGTACTATCAGACCTCTAGGAATAAAGCAACACTAGTCCTGCCAATAGAAGCAGGGTTTCTAAGTGTACTGAATTCTGAAACAATACATATAGGGGTACACGTGTTCCCAGTCCATTCATCGTGTCAGATATTGTGTCTAGTTTGCTCAGTGACATTAACAAATAAGATCCTTAGAAATGAAGAACCTAGATGCAAATGAAGAAACACAGATATTGACTGCAACAATAACAAAGGGAAGCATTAGTTCTGAGAGTTTTGTTTTCCAAGAAACTGCTCAAGTTGTGCTGTTCTCGAAACAAATCAATAAAGTATTTATTTTAAGGTGATTACAGCTGTAGCTAACCCAGGAAGGGGTTTATGGTCAGACAAGGCCTAACAGGAGAACAACTGGTGCAACCTAACAACAAATCATAATGTCTGGTTTTTCACTTAATCCTATTTAATCAAAGTGCTTGCTGAAATACATAAATTCATTAGTATGTGGAAAGGAATTGAAGTTATTTTAGTGAACAACATTACGGCTCAATAGTCTGATTAAAAAATGAAAACAAATAAACTGATTAGCCATTATGAACAGCTCATTAACAGCCAAAATGAACAATAAATTCTCCGAGGATGGTATCTGAGGAAAGACCCTAGGGTGGAACAACAAAAAGATGATGTAAGTTTTAGGCCTCATCATTAAATTCTGAAGGCATGTGTAATGCTCACTCTAATGGCAGGTGAACGACGCTACATGTGGACTTTTCATCCAAAGGTTTACACAAAGAATTTGATGCATCATAGGGATTTCAAAACACTATAAATCTCCAGAGGGCTAAAGGCCTGGCTAATAATCTATAAAGGTGTCGAGATCATGAAAAATGGTAAGTGAGTTTGGGAGACCTCAGTGCATTAGCGATGGAGAGGAGCTGCAAAGGGTGGATTCCTGGGAACTTGAGAAGCTGTGAAGAGCTGATACACCAAAACGAAAAGAGAACAAAGATATAAACCATTCATGTATGCAAACCGTTCAAGCAATCTGAACCATTTCTATTTGTCACAGTCATGAGTTTTTGTTGTCTAAACTATTGTGTTTTACCATGTCTTAATCTGTCATTAAATTCAACATACTAAGCACATTGGTTGTCATTCATCCTGAATGAAAGGTTGACATCACAATAGTATTAAGTTTCTGTCCTCTTTCCGCCCCTACTTAACACTGACAACTTACTCTCCCCTATCTCCAAACTCCATTTAATACCAGCAGACAATGAAAATAATAAATGCTCAGGCTACTTAACAAGTCTACCTGAAAATACCAGCTTAACACAACAGTGACTCCATCTACATTTCCCGCTGCCTCAGGAAAGCAACCAACATAATCAAAGGGCCCTCCTACACCAGGTATACTCTCTTCCACTTTCTTCCAGTGGGTAAAATATACAGAAGTTTGAAAACAGATTCAAGAACAGCTTCCTTAGATGGTGATGGCCAGCATGAGGGGACATAGCTTTAAATTGAGGGGTGATGGATATAGGACAGATGTCAGAGGTAGTTTCTTTGTCAGAGAGTAGTAGGGGTGTGGAACGCATTACCCGCAACAGTAGTAGATTCGCCAACTTTAAGGGCATTTAAGTGGTCACTGGATAAACATGTGGATGAAAATGGATTGGTGTAGGGGAGTTAGGCTTCAGATTGGTTCCACGGGTCGGCGCAACATCGCAGGCTGAAGGGACGGTACTGTGCGATAATGTTCGATGTTCTTCCCTACTGTGACCAGACTTATGAATGGACCTCTCATATAAGGGAAATGATCTTTCTCTGCACATTCATTGTAGCTGTAACACTGTATTCTGCATTCTGTTCTATTACCCTGATATACTTATGTAATGTATAATTTAAAGTCATAGAGATGTACAGCATGGAAACAGACCCTTCAGTCCAACCCATCGATGCCGACCAGATATCCCAACCCAAACTAGTCCCACCTACCAGCACCCGGCCCATATCCCTCCAAACCCTTCCTATTCATATACCCATCCAATTGTCTCTTAAATGTTGCAATTGTACCAGCCTCCACCACATCCTCTGGCAGCTCATTCCATACACGTACCATCCTCTGAAATAAAACGTTGCCCCTTAGGTCTCTTTTATATCTTTCCCCTCTCACCTTAAACCTATGCTCTCTAGTTCTGGACTCCCCGACCCCAGGGAAAAGACTTTGTCCATTTATCCTATCCATGCCCCTCATAATTTATTAAACCTCTATAAGGTCACCCCTCAGCCCCCGACGCTCCAGGGAAAACAGCCCCAGCCTGTTCAGCCTCTCTCTGTAGCTCAGATCCTCCAACCTTGGCAACATCCTTGTAAATCTTTTCTGAACCCTTTCAAGTTTCACAACATCTTTCCGATAGGAAGGAGACCAGAATTGCACGCAATATTCCAACAGTCGCCTAACCAATGTCCTGTACAGCCGCAACATGACCTCCCAACTCCTGTACTCAATACTCTGACCAATAAAGGAAAGCATACCAAACGCCTTCTTCACTATCCTATCCACCCGCGACTCCACTTTCAAAGAGCTATGAACCTGCACTCCAAGGTCTCTTTGTTCAGCAACACTCCCTAGGAGTGTTTGTGTAAGTGTATTTGTCTGCTTAGAACACAAAACAATACTTTTTACTGTACCTTGGCACACGTGACAATAAAAATATAAATCAAATCAAAACTTCTTTTAACTTCTGAAGCTTAAGAACTTTTTTTTATATTTCTATTCCATACAAAAGATCATTTGATTTGTTGTATGCCAAGTTCATAACAACTGATCTACAAACCTGAAGCAACCAGATACTATCCACTAAAAAAAAATTGAATAATTCGTTGTGAAGTTCCAAATAAAGTGCTAGCTCCATATGAAACTCTTCAATTTTCTTCGTCAATACTTTTAAAACCTTTTTCTCTATTGACCCTAGGTGAAAATTAAATTAGATTCAATTACAATTTCAAAATTCACACAGGTTCATGCATATGCAACAGGTAACAGTGCCACAAATGCAACTTCAGTACTTACTTGGGTTTGTTTATCTGGATTATTAGTTTCTAAGTCTTTTTCATCAAAAAGGAGATACAACATCAGACTGGATGGCTGTGTGTTAGCAAGTAATATGGCAGAATGGAAGAATTGAACCTGGAAGACTCCTATCTGAAAATGTGTTGCTGGAAAAGCGCAGCAGGTCAGGCAGCATCCAGGGAACAGGAGAATTGACGTTTCGGGCATAAGCCCTTCTTCAGGAATGAGGAAGAAGGGCTTATGCCCGAAACGTCGATTCTCCTGTTCCCTGGATGCTGCCTGACCTGCTGCGCTTTTCCAGCAACACATTTTCAGCTCTGATCTCCAGCATCTGCAGACCTCACTTTCTCCTGGAAGACTCCTGTATCAAGGAATTGAACTGAGAGCAAAGCATCAGGTGAGAGTATGTCCAGTACATTTCCAAGTTCATTGAGGGGCAAGTTAGTTTTTCATCTATTAATTTAGATGGCTGAACAATTGGGCAGGCTACTTTATAGGAATGCCTCCTTCTCTGTCTGATTCCTGCTTTGTTTCGAAACTCATAGAATCCCTACAGCATGGAAACAGGCCATTTGGCCCAATAAATTCACATCGACCCTCTGAAAAATATCCCACCCAGACTCATTCCCCTACCCAATTACTCTACATTTCTCCTGACTAATACACCTAACCTGAACACTATGGGCAATTTAGCATGGCCAATTCACCTAGCCTGCACATCTTTGGACCATAGGAGAAAACCAGAGCACCTGGAAGAAACCCACGCAGACATGAGGAGAATGTGCAAATTCCACAGTCAGTCAGTTACCTGAAACTGGAATTGAACTTGGATCCCTGATGATGCGAGGAAGCAGTGCTAACCACTGAACCACCGTGCTGCCCTAATCCAATATACTTTGAAGTATGAACTGTGAAATACAAATGGGATCTCAATTTAACAGAACTCAGATAATCTGGAAAAGTTTCTGAGGACCCGAGTTCTTGAAAATGTGAAGTCTCTGTATTGGATAGACAACAAGGCTACCACATCGGATGAAGAATGCTGAGGCAGGGTTGGTCCTGATGTCGGAGGTTGCCAGATTAAATTGCATGAACTTCTTTTGGAAATTAAATTTGGTCAGGAGAAGAATAGATCCTGCTTTGTAAATAAATGAGCAGGCAGTGGTAACCATTCCAGTAAACCAGAAAAAAATGCTTGTTGTAGCTATGGCTGATACTGACGAAGCAGCTGGAGACAAAACATTCTATCTGCATTGTGAGTAGTTCTATGTACAACCCAACAGCTCAGAAATCATCAATTAAACTTCAAAAGGTTTTTTTTCCCAGTGAAGGACTGAAGGTCACCTACATTTGACACCTCTTTTAAGTCTCATTTTGAACAATTCTCAGGATAGATTGCACGAATGAGGCCGCATCACAACGGTGGATGGGGTGACCCTGGCAGATGTAGAAAGGGCTTCTGAACTCTAAATTGAGATGAATTACAAAGAGAATGTAAGTGGAGGCAAACATTTTAACTCATTCATAGCACATCTACTTATAAATGCTCAGTATGACAGTGGTTACCAATTGGCAGTCCTCAGAACGTAGAGCCATTCTGAACACTGTTCTTCTCTCAAGGTTATTTTGGTCAGAATGGCCATTAATTACAGTACATATCAGATAAGGCAATGTTAGTATCTGTGCAACAACAATCTGAATTGACCTGCAAGGAAATATACACCTTCTGTCACAGGGATATAGATCAAAATATCCAGCAAACTAATGGAAAGGAAAAGTGGGGTTGGGGTAAAATGGGCATTGATACAATCCAGTCCAGTCTTGATTTTCTCCCCAAACTATCATTACTGAGAATAGATGTTGTTATTGCCAGTTAAGCCCTCACTAAATAAAACCATTAGAGTCACAGAGATATGCAGCACAGAAACAGACCGCAACTTGTCTATGCCAACCAGATATCCTAAATCAATCGAGCCCATTTGCCAGGAAGTGATCCATAGCTCTCTAAACCTGTCCTATTCATATATCCATGCAGATGTCTTTTAAATGTTGTAATTATACCAGCCTCTACCACTTCCTCTGGCAGCTCATTCCATACACCCTCTGCATGAAAAAGGTGCCTCTTAGGTCCCTTTTAAATCTTTCCCCTTTCACTCAAAGAGGCCTACGCACTCTAGTACTGGACTCCCCCACCCCAGGGAAAAGACACTGTCAATTACCACTATCCATGCTCCTCGTAATTTTATAAATCTCTACAAGATCACCCCTCAGCCTCTAACACTCCAGGGAAAACAGTTCCAGCCTATTCAATCTCTTCCTATAGCTCAAACCCTCCAACCGTGGCAACATCCTTGTAAATCTTTTCTGAACTCATAAAAGAAGCAACTCTTTAGCTGATATGCAGTTTTCCTTTACTAGGGAGTCTGTAACAAGTCATATTGGTACAAATGGTCTCCTGCTCATGCATGGTCAACATTTTGATTTTCTGATCAATTGTCCACAGGAAAGATTTGGGGGGAAGTGTTACCTTGACATTTTGCTTTAAAATTGCTTAAGTACTGAAGGTAGTTAAAGGTGATCAAAATGATACTTTGTTAATTTGCTAATTAGCAGTTTTGTTATTGCTTCTTTAATTGACTACACATAGGTAACACAGGCAACTGACTGTGTGGAGTGGGCAGCACGGTGGTCCAGTGGTTAGCACAGCTGCCTCACAGCGCCGGAGACCCGGGTTCAATTCCCGCCATAGGCGACTGACTGTGTGGAATTTGTACGTTCTCCCCGTGTCTGCGTGGGTTTCCTCTGGGTACTCCGGTTTCCTCCCACAGTCCAAAGATGTGCAGGTCAGGTGAATTGGCCATGCTAAATTGCCCGTAGTGTTAGGTAAGGGGTAAATGTAGGGGTATGGGTGGGTTGCGCTTCGGCGGGGCGGTGTGGACTTGTTGGGCCGAAGGGCCTGTTTCCACACTAAGTAATCTAAATCTAAATCAAATCTGTAACCATATTTATAACACATTATAACCATGGTGTTGGAAGATTTTCTGTCTCACCAACTGACAGTTAATTTAAAAAACAATACTGATAGTCCCGCAAAAGGCAAGCTTTTGAAATAGTAAAGTTGCTGAGACAGAAAGAAGAGTTGGTTGAAAACAACAGAAAATAGAGGAGTTAATCTATTTAATGTCAGCTCCAAGACAAACTGCGAAAGTGGGATAACGTAGTGTGTTAGTTGTATTTGCGTTATGATGCTTGGCTAAATTATGTAGATTAGACTAAGTGAATTTGATAGCTGCTGCTCTTCATGCTTACCTAGCTATTCAATAAAGCACCTCATTGATTCAAACATTCTTCAGTTAATGTGATATTAAAGAAATAAACGTGCAAAAGATAGATATCTAATTCCCATTCACGCAGTATCCAGTGCATCAATTGGCAATACATGCTGTTTCACTTAGTTATGCTGCTTTGCATCTTGCACTCAAGACTGGGATACAAGAAACCAAATTTCAAAGGCAACCATGTGTTCCCTTTCTAAATTTGGATTCTTGTGAGCCAGTCCTGATCAGTGCAAGATGAGAAGCTTTGATTTTGTGTCTCTTTTTTTAAACAATGTTTAAATTCTGTGCTGCCAAACAATTCTTATGTTGTTATGCAAACTGTTATGAAATTAAAAGTAAGCCCATACAAAAGTAACACTCTGCCTTCCTAATGAAGTGACTGTCATTCCCATGGCAAGATCCATGCCAGACTGCAATTCATTCCACGCATGTTTTTAAATCATGGCTTTTTCTACACATTTACCTTGCTTATGTGAAGCACTTCCTTTTAGTTGGAATTATTTGTTTGCCATTTCTGATTTGTTTACTTTCCCTCATGGAATCTGCCGCTTCCGGTTGTCAGTTCCAGCTGTCCGTTGCAGTGGTCGGTATACAGGATCCAGATCGATGTGCTTATTAGAAGATTTGTAGCTCGGGTGCTCATTGTTGTGGTTCTGTTCGCCGAGCTGGGAATTTGTGTTGCGGACGTTTCGTCCCCAATAAACCATCCACTGCAACAGACAGCTGGAACTGACAACCGGAAGCGGCAGATTCAAACCACTACAAATGCCGGAGGAAAGATCACAGAAGCGCTTCACAGGAGGCTCCCCAGCACTGAGGATGTCACCTAGACAGGGGACGAAACGTCTGCAACACAAATTCCCAGCTCGGCGAAAAGAACCACAACATACTTACCTCATAAGTGATGTTGACATCCTACGAATGGATGGTCCTTAATACATATGAATAAAATTAAAGCAACCGCTTTAAGCATTCATAGCGTTAAGGAGAATAATTAGGGAAAGAATAGGGCCCCCCCATGATCAGCAAGGTGGCTATTGTGTGGAACTGCAGGAGATAGGGGAAGATGCTAAATGAGTGTTTTGCATCAATATTTACGGTGGAAAAGGACATGGAAGGTATGGAATGTAGGGAAATAGATCGTGACATCTTGAAAAATGTCCATATCACAGAGGAGGAAGTGATGGATATCTTGAAATGCATAAAAATGGATAAATCCCCAGAACCTGATCAGGTGTACCTGAAAACTCTGGGGGAAGCTGGAGAAGTGATTGCTGGGCCTCTTGCTGAGATATTTGAATCATCAATAGTCACAGGTGAGGTGCCAGAAGACTGGAGGTTGGCTAACGCAGTGCCACTCTTTAAGAAGGATGGTAAGGACAAGCAAGGGAACGATAGACCAGTGAGCCTGATGTCGGTGGTTAGAGAGAATCCTAAGGGACAGGATGTACATGTATTTGGAAAGGCAAGGACTGATTAGAAATAGTCAACATGGCTTTATGCATGGGAAAACATTTCTCACAAACTTGATTGAGTTTTTTGAAGAAGTAAAAAAGAGGATTGATGAGAGCAGAGCAGTAGATGTGATCTATATGGACTTCAGTAAGGCGTTCGACAAGGTCCCCCATGGGAGACTGATTAGCAAGGTTAGTTCTCACGGAATATAGGGAGAACTAGCCATTTGGACACAGACAGAGGGTGGTGGTGCAGGGTTGTTTTTCAGAATGGAGACCTGTGACCAGTGGAATGCCACATGGATCGGTGATGGGTCCACTACCTTTCGACATTTATATAAATGATTTGGATGTGAGCATAAGAGGTATAGTTAGTAAGTTTACTGATGACACCAAAATTGGAGGTGTAGTGGACAGTGAAGAAGGTTACCTCAGATTATAACGAGATCTTGATTACATGGGTCAATGGGCTGAAAAGTGGCAGATAGAGTTTAATTTCGATAAATGTGAGGTGTTGCATTTTGGGAAATCTTAGCAGGACTTATACACTTAATGGTAAGGTCCTGGGGAGTGTTGCTGAACAAAGAGACCTTGGAGTGCAGGTTCATAACTCCTTGAAAGTAGAGTCGCAGGTAGATAGGATAGTGAAGAAGGCGTTTGGTATGCTTTCCTTTATTGGTCAGAGTATTGAGTACAGGAGTTGGGAGATCATGTTGTGGCTGTACAGGACATTGGTTAGGCGACTGTTGGAATATTGCGTGCAATTCTCGTCTCCTTCCTATCGGAAGGATATTGTGAAACTTGAAAGGGTTCAGAAAAGATTTACAAGGATGTTGCCAAGGTTGGAGGATTTGAGCTATACGGAGAGGTTGAATAGGCTAGGGCTATTTTTCTTGGAGTTTTGGAAGCTGAGCAATGACCTTATGGACGTTTATAAAATCATGAGGGGCATGGATAGGATAAATAGACAAAGTCTCTTCCCTGGGGTCGGGAAGTCCAGAGCTAGAGGTCATAGGTTTAGGGTGAGAGGGAAAAGATATAAAAGAGACCTAAGGGGTTACTTTGTCACACAGACGGCAGTACGTGTATGAAATGAGCTGCCAGAGGAAGTGGTGGAGGCTGGTATAATTGCAACATTTAAAAGGCATATGAATAGGAAGGGTTTGTGGGACCAGATTAATTTAGGATATCTGGTCGTCATGGACGAGTTGGACCGAAAGGTTTGTTTCCGTGCTGTACATCTCTATGACTCTATGTCTCGACATGTTGCAAAATAAACAAGCAATGAAACATGTCTGTTATACGTGAAATGCCTATGCCATTATGAAGGATGTCATGTGAATCAATAGCGAATGCATATTGTTGGTGATCAAGGGTCATGTTATAATAAAAGACTGTTTAAAGGAGGAAAAGTAACCAAAGGAAATCTGCCTGGTGAATTTACACAAGTTAAAACAATTGCTACAGACATTATGAAATAGATCCACCAAGAGGTTAATCAACCTTTCTGCCTGTTTTGAAACTGACGAATGAGAACATATAGCCATATTGAAATACTGTAGTGACTCTACCCCATCTAACTCTCTCTATCACCTCAAATTTATCAAACTAATTGTCCAACATAGAATTTGGGTTGGGCAGACATTTTTTCCAACTACTCATCAGGAAGACCAAAGCCATTGTCTTTATCCCACCGCAAACTCTATTCCTGACACATTAATTTCAGCTCTCTTCTCCAGAAACTGTCTGAGGTTGAACCAAACTATTTGCAACTTTTCTATCATAATTAATACTGAGTTGTGCTTCTGACCATATATCTGCACCATCACCGAGACTGTATTATCTAACTCCATAAAAGGGATTACTGACTTATCACACCAGGACCCCCTGACTGAAGGTCTCTCCCTTGACTTGACTGAGACCTGCTGTCAACCATGACAACCCTCCTGGCTTTATGTCTGCATGAAAAGGCAAGTATTATCATCTGGGTACCTCTGGGCTGCAGGTAAAAGATGGCATGGCAAGGCAATGCCAGGCAGTGATACGGTGAGCCTCCAAGATGACTGAGCACTAAAGGAGTAAGCCAGAGGTGATGAGATGCAGCCTGGTCCAATCTGTGAGCTGGGTGTCTGTTTCTGTATGCAATGTATTCTTGCAGCAACATTGCAATACTCGTGACTGGTGCAACCAAAATGCAGCTCTAAATGTCCCGAAAGTAGATTGGAAAGGTGCTATGAGAGTCCAGAAAGGCTGGCAGCTCTTAAATGTGGAGGGGCAGCAGTGTTGCTGGTATGTATAGAGTGCACCAAAGTGCTGGTGCCAGGTATCCAAGATGGCAGCCTGGAGGAACAAGTCACGTTGGTCGCTAAGTACCCACTGTGACTTACATGTCAAGAATTCTCAGCTTCCAGGGCAGACTACAGGATAGGAAACATCCAATGGGGAAATGTGAAGGCAATGGCCTCGTGGTATTATGATTAGAACTATTGACCCAGAAACTCAGCTAAAGTTCCGGGGACCTGGGTTCAAATCCCATCATGGTGGATGGTGGTACTTGAATTCAATAAAGAATCTGAAATTAAGTGTGTAATGATGACCATGAAACCATTATCAATTGTCAGAAGAACCCATTCACCATATGGCTTACATGTGACTCCAGACTGACAGCAATGTGTTTTTTTTTCATTCATTCACAGGATTTGGGAGTCAATAGTCAAGCCAGCATTCAGTGCCCATCCCTAACTGCCCAGTGGGTAGTCAAGAATCATCAATATTGCTGTGTGTCTGGAGTCACATGTAGGCCAGTCCAAGTAAGGATGGCAGTTTCCTACCCTAAAGACAGGTTTTACCTGACAATCAACAATGGACTCACGGTCAACATCAGACTCTTAATTTCAGACATTTTTACTGAACCCAAATTTTACCATCTGCTGTGAAAGGATTCGAAGCAAGGTCCCCAGAACATTACCTGGATCTCCAAATTACTGGTACAGCAGTGATTCCATTCGGCAAACGCTCTCCCTTTGACACTTAACTGCCCTCTGGACTATTAGAAATAGGCAATAAATGCTGGCCTAGCCATGTGAGTGAATTTTTAAAAAAGCTGTTTATTAATGAGGTGAGATGTGCAGTTAATGTAACAGTATTAAGCATAAATCTCTCTTAATCGGCACCTCATCGCTGCCTGACGAGAATCTCACCTTGACGTCTGGAACTTAGTTCGAAAATGCAGCTGTTTGCTGCTGTTGAGGCAGCTCTCGCTATTTCAGATTTAGATCGATTTCTCACCGTGGCCCACGTCATTCAGGGGTCTGTAAAATTCCACCCAAGTTTCATGGCTACAATAGAACATGCCATGATCCATAATTTGCCTTTGCTGCTTTCACAATAATCACTGCATTTTTCTCAGTGAGGTTGAGTGGGAAGGTGAAATGCAGAGAGCACTGAAAACAAATAATAAGATCAAAAATGGTTCACAAGATTTAAAGGTGAATGTGATGTAAAACCATTTCAGACAGACCTCCTCAAGCTTTAGGCCATTTGAACCTGCAGTGCAGTTCACAATTTAAAGGTTATGCTCATACTAGATTAGCTGTTGTCATTTTTCACCTATCCTCTCCCATTTCTAGATAGACAGGCTATTATATACAAGGTGGTTATTACCATAATGGGTACAGTTACAAGTGGAAATTACAATATGTGCATTTGCTTGAATAAATTACATAAATATATAAAATCCCTGAATAGCTGTATAACAAACTTCAATGTCATTCACACATCAATTTCTGACATGATTTATGTAACTTACCCAATTGTTAAATTTAAAAATAAAATTAAGCATGTTTTAAATGCACATTAGCTCAAATACATTAAAACCAAGCAGCAGATTTATGATCTATTCTCCTCTCTAAACATGCGAAAGTGATCATTATTCATTTTACCAGGCCAGTACATCAATTATTTTAATGACGACTCTAACTAGCATACACTGAACTTTCCCAACTGTCTGAAAATGCATTAGAATTGAAAAAGCTGCATGTTTTTCCCTTTGGTAAGTAAATGTGAGTATCCCCGCTCCTGGGAGTTTTGATCTGTATCATTTTAATCAAAATTGTGGAAAAATCTACCAGGGACCTTACTGCATTAACGTTTTTTTGCTAGTGTTGCACACCAATGGATGTTTGTTGTTACATGCTCGTGGAGGTACTTTGATGCAACCATATCAAGCATACCCCCTAATATTGATTTATAACATTTGTTATTCACTGCTTTCCAGAAAGAAAGCAGCTTTGCATATGTTCTCTGACACTTTCTCTTACCTTTCCTTACCTGAAGGTGGTGACTCACACTAGGGTACAAGTTCACAGCTGCACAAGTTTTACAGTATCTATCTGATTTAATATTTTTCAGAGCTTTCCAGACAGTGAGAAGGATCAAGAATCTGACCATGTCATGTTGTTGCAGGCTGGGAAGAGTGGGGTATGGGGAGGAGCACCTGCAGATCGGGAAGACGTTACAGGGAGCACCAGATACAGTAATTGATGGAAAAGCAACCTTACCCAACCCCCATCCCTCCAATCCTGCCGTGCTGCCCCTTGACCTGAGCAGGGTGACTTTTGTTATGTCATGTCTCACAGCTAACATGCAAAGCAGCTTTAAGGTACATGCTGTGATATCACTACAACATCATAACATGTAACCTGAGGACATAAAAGGTCTCATCTTAACTGAGGCCACTTGAAGCAAGACACTTATGGAAGCTTGCTCCGGTCTGTATCTGTATAGTTTAATATTAGGTAAGACTCTGAAGTGCTGTGACTGCAGTACATAAATATACCAGAAGCTGCAATAAACATCTGTTCAATCCCTCAGTATAACGTGATCCATAACTAGATCTTATGTTACAAGAGTTAACATAAATATTATCTCATCAGGTACATTACCTTGCAAGAAAGAAAAGTCCACATCCCAGTGACAGATCAATTTTGTGAATGCCATCCAACTCCTGCTTGGAAATTGAGGTCAGGCAGGACATGTTTTGTAACTCATGGGTCATGATTTGAGTATTCCATTAGGACACAGGTCCATGATATTATAGTATCGACCTAAGGGTATAAGGATTGCCGTCTCCTTCTTCACTGGGGCTACTTGAAGCATGACACACTAAGGAAAGCATGCTGCTTGATATTACTCTGTTGCAATCTATTTGTATGCAATAGGTCGCTATAATGACTCTGTTGGACTTTTCAACATAATATCTATGCCACATTTCTTTTGTTACAGGAGATAATAAGTACTGGCACATCAAGGAAAACATCCTGTTGAAGGCATATTCACATCGGAGAGTGATTCTTCAATGGGCAAATAATGAACGCTTAAGAGGATCAATTGGGGCAAGGCCAGGGAAGCCAGCCTCCCCTCACTTGCTCCATGATAAATGCGTAAACTGGTCAGGTCTAGCATATTTGTCCCTGCCAGCATGGGACAATACAAAGCTGTCCTGGTTTATTTTGAAAGATGCCACCCTGCAAAGGGGTGGGAGGTGGGTGGATGGGTTTAGCAAAGCTGTTAATTTGTGTCACACTGGCAGGTAGCTGATTATGCCAATTGTACGGCCTGCTGAAGGTACTCTCCTGACCATGCCTACAATTTTCCAGATAGCAGGTGGGCTGCCTATTGAAGCTAAATCACAGTGGACAGCAACTGTAGGTGGTTGTGTATATTTTCAATATTGATCTGTACTGAGAGGGCACCCTCTCGTTGTCCCACCTCTGACTGAATGGCTGTGATCTTCCAACGTCGATCAGCAATCTGTTGGCCCTTCACCCTCCCATAATGGGACTGAGATCCTAGAGCAGCCAATACCTGGCCTTCTCATGTACAATCATTCTTGATATCCCACCATTAGTACTTGTTGGTTCTGGACTGCGCTTCATACTGTCATAAGGTTTGGGACCAGGAATGAAAATCGTGCCCATTATGAGCCCTTAAATGATTTCATTCTGTTCAGCTCATGGGATGCTTACTAACTGAGTGGGTTTAGGTAGATGCATGTTCTGAGCTAATTTTCACAACTGCCTCAGGCTGTACTCTGAAACCTTGAAATGCACAGGATCTGAATCCTGTCAATAAAGCCAATTGCTTCATCTAGGGATTCATTCCTGAGCAAATTGTAATGAGAGATAGTGAAGCAAGTTAATTGACATTGCAGTCAGTAATACAGGCAGTCAACCCTGGCAATTTAATACGGTCGCTCTAATACTTCTCCAAGGCTATAGCATATTGGTTTAAAACATGCAGAAGCTGAAAATGTTGTTCAGGATTGATGGAGATTTCAAATTAATTTATAAAAGGCACAGACATTTGATTATTTTACACAGCCTTAGTGTTTAGTTATGTAGTTCTCTTTTAAGTAAGGTTTTACACTCATCAAAATGAAAAGAGTCGTTTCTACAGCATGGAATGCTTTCTCTCACTCCAGATGTTAACATTGCATTGCAAACATCACGCACATGGCAAGTACAGCTTCAGCAGCAGTAGGGGCCTGGAAGTAAGAGGGCTGACAGGGCATCCACTTTATGTGGTGGGGTTATATTGGATTTGGATCCAAATTGTCAACATGGGGAAGGACCTCCAGTCAACATACTTCATTGATGTACCCAATTAACCTACAGAAGTCCCCACGTAAGCTCATCCACAGTACTTATACAGGACATTTAAACTTAGAATTGCTACTTTCTCCCCAGACTGCACTGATATCCTGAGGACAACGTGTTCACATGACTCGTACCAAGGCTATTGGCCCTATACCAATCCAGGCTATAACACAGATTTACTTCAGTGTTTTTCCTTGCAGCTGTGAAGTAAAACCCTTAGAGTATCAAAGCACTCTGGCACCAACAATATTCATCCCTCACATGGAAAATGGTCAGCTCCTACTCACTCTACAGCCAGTGCTTACCCATTCCTGTATCACAGACAGTGCTCAAAGCCTCCTACTACCCCAACTCCCAACAGACTGTGGCAACCCTTGTGTCTCTCCCAACATTCCTATAGCACAAACAATGCTCAGCACCCTCCCAATTTCCACTAGGCCGCATCACACTTCACTCGCTCTCAACTGACCTTCTGGACTTGTCCACTCCTGTCCAGACAGTGTCTGAATAGTCTGTTTGGGATTGGGGATTGCTGCTTGAGCTTGTTTTATGGTCAAATGGGTGGAATGGCTTGGGTGGCGGGGAGGAGGTTTGAACACGGTCAGAGGAAGGGAGGAGAGGAATGTTAGGAGCCAAAGGATCAGGGTGAACACAGGAGTCAGCAAGGCATTGTAAACAGTGAACAAACTCATGCTAGCCATGGGATAGCAAATAATTGCAGATACTATTGTTGAAGATATTTTCCACAATGAAATATTTGGGAAATAGAACATTTTAGACAAGCAAGGGGACATTTAAACCAGAATACTGGAGTTAGTGCCATACCATCTTCAGTAAGAGGAGCATGGTCAGAACGAGACAGATTGTGTAATAGTGAAATTAGTCCATGTGGGAGTTCAGCGCACAGGGAAAGGGCTCCCTGAACATTGAATATTTATATCAGCCTCCATTTGTCAGTAGGCTTTATTTTTTTCTTTATCTCAAAGCAAGGTAAATTTAAATTCCTACTATATTAATTTAGCTGGATAAAGTAAGAAACTAGTTCATTTATCAGATTTGGTAAGAAATGTCAAGCTGGCGGTGTGCTGTGACTGCAGTATGTGGGAATCTGTGATACTCAGTGCAGTGCAGACAACCATTTTTACTGATAGTGGCTGCAGCTTATTGAGCAGCAGCCTGAGTTGCAAACATCATGATAGCATCAGGGAGAGTAAACTACCTGGATTTAGCTCCAAGAAGCAGTCAGACCCGTTAGATTACCCAAAACCTTACAAGTTAAACTTTAGGCAGAAACAGGAGGGTTTGACTGTGAGTCAATCAGATATGGAGAACCAGTGATGGAGAGCCTCTAATGGGTACAAGGTACTGGTTTCCTGAGTGAATGAGGAAAAGGACTGTATGGAGGATGGCCTGACCTGGCATCAGGATGAAGGAAGCCATTCATGTTTTGGCCATGAGAAAGAATGTGATAGTGATAGTGGACAATATAGTGAAGGGAACAGATACTGTCCTCTGTCGCTGTGATCAGGAATGCCAAAAGCTATGATGCCAGCAGGTACCAGAGTTAAGAACATCACCTCATGGCTGCTGGAGATGAATTTATAATGGAATGGACATTTCCAGTTGTCATGGTCAACGTGAGAACCAGCAACGTACCTAGAACTAAAATGCAGAACATTAAAAAGGAATAATCTCTGAATTGTTACCTGAGCTATCTGCCAATTGCTTAAGGTTAAACAGAACAGAGAGTTCAATGCAAGATTCCAAGAGTGGTGTGGGAAGGAAGGGTTTTGATTCAAGATGCACTGGCACCAGCACTCAGCGAAGCTTGAATTATTTTGGGACCGGTAACCCAGCCAATTATACAATTAGGGCTATGGTTAGGTCTTTACACTAACAGGGTTAGGGCTTGGTTGAATGGAAATACAGATATTCAAAGAGAAAGGTCAAAGCATCTGAGCAGCATCGTGATGTGGTTAATGACAAATAAAGCGGGATAGGAAAGAACAACAAATTTTAACAGAAATATTACATCAGCAAATAAGGTAATTACAGGATAGAGACATTAAAAATAAATTAAATTCACTTTTTTAAATGCATTGAGCAGCTGCAATAAGATAGATGAACAAATGGTAAAATAGAGCTAACTGTCATTACAGAGACATGATTACAAGGTTATCGGGGCAGATAAATATTCTGGGGTAGAAAATATTTCAGAAAGACTGGCAGGGGAGAAAGGAGGAGGGTTAGCCCTGATAGTTAAGCATGACAAAGGCGCTAGCAAGCAGGGATCGGATCTCATAAGATCGTGAATTAGAATCAGTATGGGTGGAAGTTTGGAATAGCAAAAGTCACAAAGCACCAGTGGGAATAGTTTTAAGGCCCCCCTAACAATAATTATAACACTGGATAAAGCATTAAACAGGAAATTGTAGGAGCTTGTAACAAATACAATGTAATAGTTGTGGTGGACTTTAGCCTTAATGTAATCAAATTGACAACTGTGTTTTAGAAGATGAGCTTATGGAATGTTTTTGTGACAGCTTTCTTGGAATAATATTTTGTGAAAATGATTAGGGATAAAGTTATCTTGGAACCAGCATTGAGTAATGAAGCAGAAATAATTAATGTAGTAGTAAAAGAGCCTCTGGGAAATAGTGAACATAATACCATTGAATTCCATGTTAATTTTTAAAGTAGAGCACTCCAAATACAAAGAAGAATGTTAAATAGAAACAAATTTACTTTCATAGATATGAGAGGAGAACTGACAAAGATTAAATTCGGTCAATAGACTAAAAAGGTATAACTGTAAATGAGTAGTGGGAAACATTTAAAGAAACAATTCAAACTGTATAACAAATGTATAGGTCACTGAAAAGCAAACACTCAGCAAGGAAAATTCGTTTTGCAATGCTGAAAAAGCTGGGACTGGATACGAGGATCAGAAATGTGGAGTTCATTAAGCATAAAAAAGGAACAGATTGGCAATCCATTTCTCGGAAACTGCAGGCCGTAATATATTGTACAGTGCCTTTACTACTATGTTAAGAATATCATTTGTCTTGTAATTTTGCTGCAGGACACCATATCCTGAATTTTAATGTTTTTCATGTAGGAATACCCAGTCTGCTGTTTTGGAACAACTGTGTACTCTTGGCTCACATCAACTTGGAATTGGGCAAGAAGTTAAAACTTAGTTAGAAGTTAGTGATGTAGTTAACAACAAACAAAGTAGGACAGGAAAGGACAACAAATTTTAACAGAAATGGTACGTCAACAAAAAGATAATTACAGGATTAGAAGTTAGAACCTCTAGTTCCAGCCAGAGAGAAATAACATTTGTGCCAGTTGGACTAGAGTCTGTTTATGTTAAGCTACTAATGAAGCTTACCATGAGATATTAAATGACTGACCATCAATAAAATATTGTAAATTATATTCAAGTATTCAATCACTAATTAACACTAGATTCTAATTCTACCTTTTGAGGCAAGAACTTCAATCATTACAAGCTCTTTCTGGGATTGAATTCAATATCCACTTAATGAAATGTTCTCCTTTTCATTTCCCTGTTAGATCGGACCAAAATAGTACCGAATGCATCGAGATTATTGTTTAAAAAAAAACCCACTACTAAGTTCGTTGTTCTTTTCTACATGTCCTTCGACACTTGTCCACAGTTCCTCAATGACTTGTAGAGAATGAATTATAAAATATGCATACAACGGGACTGGATGTAAAACATTTCAACCCTGCACACTGAAGCTGCGTTCTTATATCTTTGAAACCTTTTATTCAAATCCAACTCAAACAAATGACCTGACCTCTCATTCTGACAGAACCTTGAAAGACCAGCACGAGATGAATCAGTGAAAAGTCAGTTACATTCTCTGCGTGGATCTGAAGTAAGCTTCAGGTGTAAGGATGTGTACAGCAACATCCTGAGTCTCCTATAATGGATAATCATTAATAAAATCACATGCTGGGTGCTTGCAGACCTGGGACTTGTTAATACAGCAACATTTAAAAACAATCAGCATGGCTCCAAGTAAAGTTGTGAGGTAGATATTGGTACAGTGATACTCTGACCTATCGCTGCACAAATTTGGGTCGATTAGATTAGATTACTTACAGTGTGGAAACAGGCCCTTCGGCCCAACAAGTCCACACCAACCCGCCGAAGTGTAACCCACCCAGACCCATTCCCCTACATTTACCCCTTCACCTAACACTATGGACAATTTAGCATGGCCAATTCACCTAACCTGCACATTTTTGGATGGTGGGAGGTAACCAGAGCACCCGGAGGAAACCGGCGCAGACACGGGGAGAATGTGCAAACTCCATACAGAGAGTCACCTGAGACGAGAATTGAACCCGCGTCTCTGGCGCTGTGAGGCAACAGTGCTAACCACTGTGCCACCGGGTTGTGATGGATATTTTAAAGTCTTTTTTTCTGACAGTTAGATTTTTCTTGCTGTTCAGGGGTTGGGATGCCACACCACAGTGAGGGGGAACTAATTAAGACATCAGCATAAAAAAAATTCCTTCCAGATAATGTATTTCTAGCAAAACTGGTTTACGGTATTGCAACATACAGCAGCGACAGGAGATCATCCCATGGCTTCCGTTGATTTACAAGGCCGGTTTGTTATCAGCATGAAGCAGCACTATATACTAGGTGGCCAGTGGCAATGATTCCACTAACAGAGACGTTACAGCCTGGTACCTCCATAGGGAACATACATTAACTGCAATAAAGAATGTAGCAACCAGTTTCACAGTGCAAACTATGAAAGTATATTAAAACATTTTGAACTTTTCCCTCAGCTGGCGGAAACAGTATGTGGGAGGGGTTCAAAACAATCTGGCAAGTGGACTGGTTGAACCCAAGTTGTTCAGCTCCCAAGAAGGCACCATTTTACTTTTACTTACAAAACAGGTAGAAACCTCATTAATAGTTATCATGTAGGGGTCTGACATTATCATTTACATCCAAATTGATCCTAGAAATCCATTCAATAAAAAAACAAGCAGAATCCCTTGTGACATTACTATTTATATATATCTGTCCTCTACCTTCAGTTCTGACTGTTGCAAACACACACAATGAAGGGTCCAGTACTGATACGACATATGTATTTACAATTTCCAAATTATAATAATAGATCTTGTTTTACATTCAACCACCCTGTGCTTATATGCCCTTGTGGCCCTCCCTCCCTAACCAAACTCACAGACAGAAATCAATGGCAAATGTATAAAAAGGTACAAACTTTCACTCAAATTCGTCTTGCTATTTAAAAAAAAAGTTATGGCTCATTTAATAAGGTGTAACTGGGGTTTTTAACAAGGTAGTAATTTTATAAACCCTCATCCTTACTTGATATGAAATTTTATTTTGTACTTGAGGAATGTCTCAACTGCAATGAAAAAGATTACACCTTTTAAAAAAGTTGGAAAGTTTCTTAAGCTTGGCATCTATTTCACTCCAATTGTAATTATCATTTATCGTAAAGTATTGAAGGTCTCAAGTGTTTGAAGTGTTTTTATCTTCCTGGTTTGTTGTGCTTATGAGTGCTTCAACGTGGTTGGCTAACATCACTGTGCTCGATGCCAAGACATTTCTCTGACGAGGTGACAGATTTAATCTGCTATTGGGAGAGGAGATGTCTGCATCAATGATCACTGCGTCTTTTCAGGTGGTTTTGAGGTCACTGGAGTACTCTTCTACTCCATTGCTCAGCACAAGATCCAGAATTTCACAACATTGGATGCAAAAAACTAAGCTTAACCAAAACATTTGTGTTTGGAGACTTTGGCAGAAAGTTAGATGCAAAATGATGTGACCCTCTCCCCTGGACTCGAGGCTTGAGTTTATTTATGTATTTATGCAAATATATTTTCATTCTACTTCATTCTGTAAAAATACATGATCCAAGACTGAAGTTGGCAATCCTTATCAAGTGAACCCTCCCGCCCCCCCATCTCGGCAGAAAGCCATGAGATATGAGCAGCAAAGAAAAACAGTAAGAATCAACATTATTAACATTTCGCCCAGTTGTTGGAAAAATCACAGCTGACAGTATTTTTTAGGAGTTTTAAATCAGTGAGTGTGACCATTATTTGGAATGGGTGGGAAGAGAATGTTAATAAAGCTCTTCGAGGCTCAACTCACAAAATCAGTCAGACCACAAATCCATGAGCACCTGTTCATGGTGATGGCGATTCAACAATTGGAAAAGTTCCCATTGATGCACATCCAGAGCCACAACTTCAACAAAGGCCATGACCTCAAAATGCGAAACACCCTAACACTGCAGGTATGGACAATAAAATTCTTTCACTCTGAGTGCGAAAAATGAAACGTTGGTTGAAACATGACAAAGGCCTTTCAGCTGACCTGTCAAGTTCCAGCATCTCAAAACTAAACGCTCACCTCTTAATGACCATTCTAGTGGTATCACCCAACATAACAACCACAGTGTCCCATTGTTTCTTCTCCATGAAACTTTTACCTTTTTTTCAGATTCACCAATTTCTAATCTGAGTGTATATGATACATTATTTATTTATTCTAATATTTAGTAAATAAAACACTTACTCTTTTGTGAACTCAAGAAAGATTAGTTGCCTTGCCTCCTTGTAAAACACAATTCATTTGGATCGGGGAAAGGTGTCCACAAGTAAAGGGAGTGTCGGAGGCTGAAGGGTGACCTTATAGAAGTTTATAGAACCATGAGGAGCATGGATGGTGTAAATAGACAAATTCTCTTCCCTGGGGTAGGGGAGTCCAGAACTAGGCAGTATAGGTTTAAGATGAGAGGGAAAAGATATAAAAGAGACTTTAGGGGCAACCTTTTCATGCAGAGGGTGGTACATGTATGAAATGAGCTGCCAGAGGAAGTGGTGGAGGCTGGTACAGTTACAACATTTAAAAGGCATCTGGATAAATATATGAAGGGTTTAGAGGGATACGGGCTGCGTGCTGGTAGGTGGTACTAGCTTAGGTTAGGATATCTTGTTGGCATGGACCAGTTGAGTCAAAGGGTCTGTTTCCTCTATGACTCTAAGTCACTTTCAAGCAGTATGCCAACATAGATCACAGTCTCAGAAAAACATAAGCTGTCCGTACAATGAGGTTAATTTTATAGAACAGTTTAAAATAAAAGAAACATGTAAAGTATTCCCAGGGACGAAAAGGTTCTAGGCTGAGCTTTTTGGATATTTATGTCAATGGATATATCATTTTTCTGAAGCTTAATACTGGAGCAAGTGGTATCTTGCTATCGGGTTGTGAACCATGGTTGAAAACACAGACAGCATTGCAACTTTAGAGTCCAGGAGGCATCCCAATTAAGTTTAAAGGCATTCTCCAAGATGCTAATACAAAGTAGTGTCTTCAGTACCATCACTATGATGATGCCATATGGACTTAGTGGTAGAAAAGCTTTGAAGTGAGACCTAAAATCAGGATCCTCCTCACAGTCTCTGTAACAGTGTCAATCGTATCAGTGTAACTTGCACTTAGCTGCTAAAAGGCAATAAACTACATCTTGTTTAACTCTGAAGCCTCAACTCATTAGATGGGCAAGTAATTTACCTGCACGACACCAGATCAAGAGGATAGTGGCAGCAAGCCTATCAAATGATGAGGAATTTTGCTGACAGCCACATGCAACATTGTGGTCAATAATTTCTGTTGCTGTTGAAATTTTGGTTTTTTTTACCCAACAGCAATCCTGTACCAAGTCAGTTATGGAGAAACCCTGTGATGCAGTTACAGTCGCAATACTCATCAGAACCTACAATTCTCACACTGCCGACGAACAACACTATCGGGTGGTCCATTATTCAGATTACTATTATAAAAAAGCACAGAAGCAATTTTTATGAAAGAATGTGTTCATTTTCCAGGATTCAGTGAAATATCGCAACCTATTATAAATAGAACAGTTAATTTAAAAATAACTTCTTTCTGTAGTGAGACACTTTTCACATCTTGCCATTAGTTTAGAAATGTGCTGAAAAACAACCACTGAATAAGGTATATTTTCCTCTCGAGGTCACCTGAAACCTCGCAGATCTCCATGGCAACTCTGTACATCTGGATATTTTACTGAGCTGCAGTGATTACAGCGAAAGCCCCACAAAAGTGTACATGCTGATAGCTCAACACCAGAAGTGCACAAGATTCTATTGACCTCACTGATGAGCAGACTGAAAGAATCATGTTGAGAGTACATTCTGGCAGACCTGCTATATACACATTATATTACACATTATTAAAGTAGCCCTTCAATTATTCTTTCAGAGAGCTGACTGAATTTGCACAAGCTACTGCTGTAGTGGAATCATTGTAAAGTTATCTGACCATTTTGTACTGTATCTCAAACTTTATAAAATTGAAAACGTAACATATTATTTACCCGGTTGCTTAATGTCATGTTTGCAATGTCGCATTTATTTTGCTGGTCCACGTACAGAAAGTGCTTTGAAAATATGACAAAATAAAATATTCTAACCTCGATAGTAAGTGAAGGAAGTTATTATAAATGGAAGAATTCTCAAAGGGCTAGCAATTAAGTTTAAAGAGAAGTCTCGCATAATAGATTCAGTCTGATGAGCCTGTTAAAAAGGTCTAATCGAGATGAGACAAAAGACAAGAGATGTGAAGCTGAAGATGAGATTTTAATTCATTCAATCCCCATTCACTTATACAAAGTGAAAATTGGCCCTCACTGGGAGACCTGACACTGGTTTATGTCATTCTCCTCAATTGCTATGGCAATAGACTTTTGGGAAATATCATAAGGGAGGGAAATGATCATGACATGTATAACTTCCAGAAAAGCAGGCTACTATGTGGCATGTGCACAATTGCTTCTAATATTTGTGTTCCAGCTCTTCTTCCTCTCTGGTTTTCTAAGCGACATCTATTGTTGCCAGAATCAATGAAGCAAGACTCTGACAAATAATTGGTTACTCAGGGTAACGTTTTAGAGAAACCGAACATTTATTTTGACTTTCTCTACACAGCGATACGCAGAATGGAGCTTGCTTTAACAATGTGCAGAATGGGACATATTCTGGCAAAGTACATGTCTGTCCTAATGTTAATATTGTGAACTTACTTCCTTCAATGAGGTCCATTGCTCCATTTGAATATGTCAGTGACTAAACTAGCAAAGCAGAAAGTGCAAGAGACAGACAGTGGCCAGAGGAACCTTCATTGCAAGCTGCAGATTTACATATTCAACTGAAAAAAATAGGAACAGATGGTTGGTTTAAAAAAAAATTATTCTCAAGAAGCTATATTCTGGCAGCCTGTCTTACCAAAAATCTTTCTATTTATCATAATATAGTTCAATCTTTGTTTAATTAGATGCAATTAAACCAGAATCATTTATGTTCCACGGGCATAATCTTTTGGTTGGGTATTTTGTCCACATTGACATATTTGCCAAAAGTCTAAACGTGGTGTTGTTACAGCATTTGTAATATAACTTCACTTATGTGAGTACAAGAGTTATGTGATGGCAGGGGCAGGTAATGATGGAGTCCAACAACAGGTGTAGGAACTTTAATTATCCAACCTTGACTTCACCAATGGGAAATTCCAGCCTTTAATGTTAACTCTAAACCTGCACAGTTCAGGTACAGAATGAGCCAGACACGGTGTAAAGTTTCACTGTAAACAAAGCACAGTAACTATATCTTTAGAGCCACACTATCCAGCATACTAATTTAGTTGTTTCCAATATTCATGTCAGCTATCATTCAGATTACATTCCATTAAGCCTTTTGAATGAACCAGACTGTGCACAATTCTGGCACTTGTTATATTGACCCTAAAATGTGCTTCCTATTCACATCCATTAAAACCACAGGAAGAATCTTATAGAGCCCCAAGCAACATGGGCTGTGGTGAGATCCGTGGTACAATCAAGCAACAAGTACAGTGAAACCCATCGCAACATCAAAATCATCTCATAAACAGCAACTTTCACAGGCAGTGCGGAGCTGAGAATTACTGTTTATTAACCATCTTGTTAAAAGCCCAACTCACCTCATCAATATTCAGACTCCCACCTTACCAAACAAGGTTAATGTCAGGAAAACACAACAAGGGAATCAGAGGAAAGACCTGGCAGATACAGTTCACCACTTGCTCCAAACGACACTTGGGGCAGGCTCCATGGGCACATGCCACACCCACACACACTCAGGGCATTGGATTCTGACAAGTGCCAGCTTTGAACAACACTCATAACACGTCTCTGATCCATTACAGGACATTTCGACACTTCAATGCTGCACTAGCAACCATCATTGTAAGAAAGTGAGCATTGCTGATGCCGGAGGTCAAAGAGTGTGGTGCTGGAAAAGCACAGCCAGTCAGGCAGCTCCTTGTTCATCAACTGGACCAGGCTGCATCTCCAGATTCTTTGCTTGCTGCTATAACCCTCACCTACTCTGAGCCTGCCTAAAGTCACAGGATTCCCTGCCTTGCATTCCCTTGCCCTTTTTGCACTTTGCCTCCTCAGCCAGATGTATCAGGCTTAAATCATTGCGGTCTTACTGCAGACAGAAAGCTTGCCATACTTGTTTGCAGGGCTCAGTCAAGTCAAAGAGGGATAGCCTTCGCTCAGGAGTTCCCAACACAGTCAGTCCAGGGCTATGTCCGTTACCAGGCCAGGCCCTGTTCAGGGTAGTCAGAGTCTGGATCTGTCCACACAATGGGGAAGGAGACAGATCTCAGGCAGCACACCACCTGGCTTGATTCTTTCTTCTCTCTTGTGGGCTGTTTTCACAGATTGAGAGAGAAGCAGACATTGCAGGAGCTGAACGTGATTGGCACATCTGTTCCTGGCACAGTTGTAGAGTAAGTGAGTAGGCAGCCTAGAGAACACACAGTTTTAGTGCTATCGAGAGTTGAGTGGGTGAGGGCACATGGAGAAGGTGTGGCAGGCAATAGTAAGAGTGGGACAGTTTGAGCTTTGTTGGAAGGTGAGTACAGCAGCAATGATAGAATTATGCAGAGGCATCAGAGGTGGAATGTACCCTGGCAGAGTGGAGAATATCATAGAATTTCTTGCTACAATATCGGGTATTCCTCTAGACAGCTGAGAGTCAACCTCAGATCAGGTTCTCATATTCTGGTGTGGTGGCCTCCATTGCTGGTCCTTGGGGAAGAGAGAGTGCCATCACTTGGGAGCACATCACTTGGCAGGACCTGGCCTACAAAGCGGGTCACTGATATCCTCCCCCCCACCACTCCCCCACATCGCCCCACCCATGGTTGGCCAGATCCAGGACAAATGTCAGGAGCCGTGCAAGGTAGCTCCACACATAGCCTGCTTTCTCCAGTGCACAGTGGGGTTTTAAAGGGGCTATGAGCATAAGATGTTGCCAGTGAGTTCTGCTGGTTAGTGAGTTGTTGTGGGAATGATTCATGGTAAGTTGAGGCAGTAATTGGTTGTGAGAGACGTCAGTGGGGCATAGTAGGAAATGAATGCGATGAGTTTGCCCAGACAGTTTGCTTGACCTCACAATGAAAAGCCCTCAAAAAAACTCGATGCAACTTGAATTTAGGCAGAATAAAGGTAATATTCAGTTCCATATGTTTCCATCTTTGTAACATCACTTGAATCTACACTTACCTCATCTCATCTCAGCCTATTGCTTCAACGGAGTCTGATTTCCATAGCTATGTTTATTTCAATGAATTCCTGACCAGTTCCCCATGTTCTACTCTCCACCAACCTAAGATAGTTCAAAATCCTACTGCCGAAATTCCAATTTATACCAAGTTCCTTTCATGCAGCTCTCCCAAGACTGTCAGTCATTATCCTTGTTCAACCAGAGCTTGATTTTAAAATTCTCTTTAGTTTCACCTCCCTCTCTTGATGATGTCTCCCAACCCTACAAAAGTATATAGAGAAAAGCCATGGATCAACACAAATGAATGTCACAGAACAGACTCAAGGGTTAAGCTGATAGTGTGGTGCTGGGAAAGCACAGCAGGTCAGGCAGTATCTGAGCAGGAGAATTGACATTTCAGGCAAAAGCCCTTCATCAGGAATCATCATTCTTGATGAAAGGCTTTTGCCCGAAACATTGATTCTCCTGCTCCTTGGATGCTGCCTGATCCACTGTGCTTTTCCAGCATCACACTATTGACTCTAAACTCCAGCATCGGCAGTCCTCACTTTTGCCTCAAGGGTTAAACTGTCTCCTCCAAAATCCATGTTTCTTGACCTCCAATTCTGGCAACTCAAATTTTAATTGCACCAACGTTTGTTTTTCACTCATTTGAGGGGTATGGATGTCGCTGGCTAGCCAGCATTTTATTGCTGTCACTAGGTGCCCTTGAGAAGGTGGTGGTGAACTGCCACCTTGAACTGCTGCAGTCCCCATGTGTGGCTTTGCCTGTAACTCCAAGCTCTGGAAGTGCTTCCCTCAGTCTCTCTGCATGCCTCTTTCCTAATTCTTCAATCCGAGCATTTCCATCAAGCATTTGGACATCTGGCCTGAATATCTCCTTATGTGGCTCAATATCAAATTTTGTTCTCTAATGTATCTGTAAAGCATTTTGTTTTATTACATTAAAGCAATCATAAAATTCAAATTGTTGTTGTTTTCAATTAGTGCCAAATTATAGTTAATATTTGGAACTGTGAACCTATTAGGACCTGAAATACAGCTGCTCTGTGTGGAAACTCCTAACAACCAGCACCAACAGAATACTGACTTCAGGACACTTTGGTATATTTAGAACTGGGTGAAAGATCAGGATATTGGGATAACATGTTTCCGAAACTGCAACGTAATGTAAAATATTTCTTTGTTTTGTAGGTTGACAAAGATTTTACAGATTTTGTTCTGAGTCCTCTTTAAATGGTTAGGTCTGGATCCAAAAGTACCTACAGTTTGAAATTCATTAAAAAAGATTGCAGCAAGGGTCTTACCAGAAAGAATTGTAATCTCTAGCTACCAGTGTCAAACTAGTAGCATAATGTTATGGTAGCCTCAAACTACTCCATTCATAGTTAAAAATCACACAACACCAGGTTATAGTCCAACAGGTTTAATTGGAAGCACACTAGCTTTCGGAGCGACGCTGCTTCATCAGGTGATTGTAGAGAGCTCGATCGTAACACAGAATTTATAGCAAAAATTTGCAATGTGATGTAACTGAAATTATACATTCAAAAGTTGATTGTCTGTTAAGCCTTTCATCTGTTAGAATACAGTGATAGTTTCACTTCTTTCATGTGTAAATCACAAAACCCTTTTTTTTAAAAGTTGCATTCTCGGGTTAGCTGTTAACAATGGTGATAGCTAGACAATATGTTGAAGGTGTTAGATGTTTAGATTGATTCTAATCTAAAAAGTGAGATAACAGAGTTTTACATAAATTCATGCAGTTTTTGAGCTCAGAGTTGCTCCGAAAGCTAGTGTGCTTCCAATTAAACCTGTTGGACTATAACCTGGTGTTGTACACCCCAGTCCAACACCGGCATCTCCAAACCATACTCCAATCATGTAATTCTATTTCTAATGTAATGGTTCCACAATGAGTACAGCTCATCAGTATTCTGAAATTAATGCAAATGTACATACACTTCAGGAACAATATTTTGCAAATAAAGTTGACTCATACCTCCCACCATATAGCTTCAACTACATAAAAGGTTTCCCTTCAGATGTGCAATATTTTTCCACATTAACAATTAAGACTGTCCCAAATAAATGCAAAAGCAATGTTTACAAATGATTGGAGTTAAAACGGAAGCTGTTTTCTCATATTCGACAAGGAAGGAAAGAATGAAATGTCAGTAAAATCCAGACCAAATTCAATTAATCTCTAAACTAGTTTGGACATAGGGTATCAGTATGTACATGGAGACAATTAACAGGGACATCAGGCTTGGATGCTCATCTGCTCATCAGCCCCTATGCAAAAGTCAGCATCTGTGTGCCTTTAGTCTAATTTAAAAGATATTGACTTCAGAAGCTTTTGAACAATCAAAATCCTGGAAAATTTGTTGATGCCTTTAGCTTGTTTTAATTGTATTGTATCTGAATTAATTAAGTACACTGCGTGGTAAGGACACATGAACATATGATTTCCAACAATGTTCAATTGCTTATCTAACTGCTTAAGAAACATCTTCTAATTCTCCATTTACTTTTTAATAGAGTCACAGACACATACAGCAGGTAAGGGAAGCCATTCAGTCCACCAGTTGTAGGAGTGCTACCCATTAAACCACGAGTCCACTGTCCTTTTCCCATGCCTGCACCTTATTTTCTCCTTTATCCAAATATTTATATGAATCCCTTTTAAAAGCTGTTATGGATTCTGCAACTGCAATTTATGGGGGAGTGTTGCATTCAAACAATCCTTGGATAAAAGAAAAATAATTTATTTGGAACCCTCGGGGTAGATATTAACTGATCAAACAGTGGAAATAGTTTTTTGCTTCAAAATTTTTATTGATAATCAGCATTGCACTTTCAGGATCATTTATTGCCTTGTTACTTCAATGTAACATTTCATATTTAGCCAACTAAACCCTTTGCTATACATTTTGTAATGGGTCAATCAATCCTGCGATTAGGGGATGTTCTTTCATCCCCTTTCATCCAGGTTGTTTAATAGTTAAATTAAAAGTAATAGGTACAACTATCAGTGTTGCTTAATTCACAATGAAGTAAGTGTCAGAGGCCAAAGAGTGAAATGAATACTATAGTCTCCCACTTTGTAAACTCCCAGAACATGTTTGATTACCTTTAGGAATTGGAGGAATTTCTCTTTGTTTATGCCCCACTACTCTTCACTTGCCCCTCCAACCTAACATTTACTTTGCCTACATTTTGCCCCTACCAGGTTACATGTTTACAGATGACAGAGCAGTGGACTATGCTGCTAATTTCCAACTACACTGTACAGGTCCTTTGAACTTTTCTCATCCTATATTTATGCAAAGCTCAGATCAACTCAAAATTATTTGAATTTGCTTAAACTGGAGTATTTACAAAAAAAACCCTTTCAATTTAAATCACCTTGGAATTTCAAACCAGTTTATTCTCATTTCGCAAGCAGTGCCAAAACTCTTACAGTATGAATTTTGAGACCTTATTAACTCATACATTTATTCAGCATCTTTATGTTCAAGGCTTTCCCCCTACAGTAAGTATCGCAATGTTCTATTAGAAAACTGGTTCAGAATATTGACAGCAAAGATAATTAAGATGATTTACATTTAACCAGTGTAACATTGGATCTGAAAATTTAAGATGCATGAGCAACATACACAGTTTCTCAGCCTTAATGAGGTATGATGTAGACCCAGTTATGTTCAGTCACTGTAGTTTGGTTTACTCAATCACATTAAAGTTAATGGAAGAAGTGGGTCATTACTCGGATTGCTGGAGGCGGCTTGGATTATTTTTACAGGCTAAATACCCAAGAACTTAGCTAAGGAAAATAAAACTATGCAATTATTCCATTTACTTAATCGTATTGTCATGGTGGTTTCCTCACATACTCTCGACAACACTTCCACTACATGAGGTGGTCATTGTTCTGACCATTTTTGGAAATGCTGCCTTTATTTGTAACTTTATTTGTAAAATAACCAGATTAATGATCTTCTTTCCCATTAAAAGTAATAGAAATGCTCACTTACATTCAAAACGAAGACACTATCAGCAGAATGTTGGAAAATGTGGCAATTTAAAACAATTGGCTGCCAAGTATGTAATTTCATGACTGTAAAAGGAATAACACCCTTGCATTTATAGAGCACTTTGCATGACCACCAGAAGTCTCAAAACATTTTACAGGCAACAAAGTATCTTTTGAAATGTAGCCACTGTAGAATACATGCTAGCCAATTAGTCCACAGCGAACTCCTACAAATTGTAAATATAATAACCAATAGTCTTATTTGTGGTATTGATTTGAAGGATGAAGCCAGGGCCCTGGTGACACCTGCTCTGCTCCAAAATAATTCTGTAGGATAGTTTACAGGTGTCAAAGCAGGGAGATGGGATCTGACGTTTAAGATCTCATCCAAACAACAGCATATCCAACAGTGCAGCACCCTTAGTACTTCACTGGAACACCAGCCTTGGGTTTTGTGTTCAAGGCCTGCAGTGGGATTTGAACACAGAAAATTGTGTCTCTGAGACAAGAATGCTGGAAGTGAACCACTGATGATTCCAGTTGAGCGATCAATTTTAATAACAGCCATTTACAATCCTTCTGTTGTGTGGTATTAAGTTTCTCGAAGGAACCAGTTATGCAACATGAATGTCAAAAACCTGTATTATTTGAGCTGCACAGTGTGCCATTTTTATAGGACGATGGTGGAGGAGTAGTTATATTACTAAACCAGCCAGTCAGATGTCTGTACCAATCATTCAGTGATACAAGTTTCAGGTTATACATGTGTAACTCAGGAGGTTCCACTCAGTGACTCTTCACTGGTTCAACTGGACCACTTTCTGTCAGGTCTCCTCCAGACCAGACCCCATGTTTCTGGTATGAGACTCCTGTTAAACTTTCAGTCCAAGTGATACACACATACAGTGAATGTTTTCTTTATAAAATATGTTGACCAAGGAACTGAAAAAGAACAGGAAGAGCCATGAAGTCTTGCAAGTGCCAGTAGAGATGTGACAATAATGGGAAGTGAGCTTGAGACAATCCTACAAGAAAGAATTCAGCCAAGGCTTCTGCACAGAAAAAGACATGTTGAATCATGTCTCTACAAATTGGAGCAACTGGTGTAATTATGGATGAAGCTAAACAATTCTGGTATAAGCGCTCAATGCTGAACCATGAATAAAAATACACAGCAGCCCTTAAACAATAGAGCAGCCATTCAACACTAATGTGATCATGAGCCAAACACCTTGGTGTCGTCAGCAAACTTGCAATTAGTGTTGTGAGTGTATAAGTACAGTACAGGGCAGAGTATGAGCCTCATGGGGCATCAGGATTATAGTGGAGGTGTTGTCACCTATTCTTACAGACTGTAGTCTATGGGTGAAGAAGTTGAGAATCCAGTTACAGAGGGAGGAGCCGAGATGGAGTTCTTGGAATTTAGCAATTAGTTTGTTTGGAATTATGGTGTTGAAGGCTCATTCGATAAGTAGATGCCTGATGTAGGTATCTTTGATATCCAGGAATGAGTGTAAGGCCAAGGAGATGGCGTCTGCTATAGACCTATTGCGCTGGGAAGTAAAATGCAAAGAATCAAGATAATTTTTTTAAGTTTATTCATTCATGGGATGAGACTAGCATTCATTACCCATCCTCAATTGTCCAGAGGGCAGTTAAGAATCAATGTCATTGCTGGGGGTCCAGAGTCGTACGGAAGCCAGACCAGGTAAGGATGGCAGGTTCCTTCCCTAAAGGACATTAGTGAACCAGATAGGGTTTCCCAACAATTGGCAATGGATTCCTGGTCAACATTAGGCTCTTATTTCCAGATGTGTATTCAGTTCAAATTCCACCATCTGCCTGAGGCCTCAGAACATTACCCATGTTGATGGATTGACAGTCCACCACCCAACCGTCATCCCCCTTCACCAACACCATGCGCCCCCAACTCACTCCACCACCATCACCACCACCACTAGAAATTTGGTAGGCCAGAGCTGATGTAGGAAGGCAGTGGATACAAAGATGTTGTTAACATTTGCCCATCACTGGTGGTCATGCAGGATGACCAGGAAAAAAAAAACATACCTATTATTGATACATTTTGAAACAGGTGTCTTTTAACAGGAGTTGGTTGTCTACTGCACATATCTAAAACCATAATGCTAATTTTAGATGCTTACTCTTGAGGCATTAAAAATGACCCCATGAATTTAGCAGATGGTGTAATGCTGAGGTGAAAGCTATCTCACTGCTAAACTGTCAAGCTCTGAATTTAATTTTCAGGCTGCAATGTATCCTAAGTTTCACCCAGGTGGTGCTGCAAGGCTTTAGAAAGGAGTGATTTACCTGGAATTGCAACTCGTCGAGAAAATTGAGGTAGGGAAGATTGCTAGGTTAGTATAAGGTAAACCAGACTCTGAGGTGCTAGTGGTAGAGACTACAGTTTTGGAACAATTGTGGAGAGGTGGGTAGAGTAAAAGCGGGCACTAGGAAAACAAACTGGGAAACACCTAGTAGCCATTTTAAAGCTTCATTTTGGATAAGTGCTGAACACAAAAGACCTGAACATTCGTATTTTCTGTCAATTATTATGCCCATTTAAAACTATAAAATTGGTGAAGAAACAGATTACAGCTTAAGAATATTTTAATAAGCACAGCACTTTAGTCACAGCCAAGTATATTCTCAAAGCAATATGCTCAACTGAATATTGGGATGAAGGAACACAGCATCAATTTGATTTGGCACTATTCACAGCTACTCACACTTGATTGCATTCTGGGCTGTGCTACCTTAACTCGTGCTAACAGCATACATGCTTTGGCAATTTGGATGTTCATCAGAAACATGCCATCTGAGGGCAGCCATGAGGGAGAATGTCAGCCAAGTCTGGAATTATACCTTTTCTTAGGAACACAGGAACAGAAGTAGGCCATTCAACCCCTTCAGCCTATTCCACCATTCATGACCGACCTGCATCCCAATTCCCTTTATATACTGGCTTCACAAAAAAAATTAATCGATTTCAGCTTTAACATTAACAACTGACATAGTTTTCCCACAATGTGTTCCCATGCCAACTGACTAGGATTCAAATGATAACACTTGCATACTTCATCACATTAGCCTCTTTTGCTGTCACCAAAAGAAAGCCATACTGAAAATAACCTCTTTGTAATTTCGCCTTAAATATAAAAACATCTGACAGACCGCATTTTTTCTAAGCTTTTCCTGCCTGATAATGACTAACACCTGCACTTCAATGCATTTGTGGGAAAAATTCCATGAGCGCATCAAATCAGTGTCTAATGAGTGACACTAAGAATGTGGAATTTATTCAGTAGTTTAGAGAACCTTTGTAATGAAGAAGTAGTTTTGAAGTGTATTCACTGTTGCAAGGTTAGAAACATGTCAGTAGATATGTGCACAGCAACCTCCCACAAATAGCAATATGATTAAGGCTAGATCATCTGTGTAGCTTTTAGCAATGTTGATCGAAGGTTAAATATTGCCCAGATCATGGGTCACATCCACTGATCCTTTTCAATAAAACGACTACTATATCCCTACCATGCTTACCCATGGTAGAAATGGTCTTTAAGATCTAAAAAGTTTAATGTATTCCTTTCCATTGTGGCAAGAGATTCCTATTTGGTTTGCATGTGTGCATTCTTTTGCAAAGGCATATTTTGGTGGAGACAAATAGGAGGACTCTGCCTCAAGGTGGGATTTCTCTTTCTCTGCAACATGGAAGAAAACCTTCTCGATCTTTTGAAAATGTGACCACAAGCAGGTGCTGAGGTGGTAGTGAATCTCTCCATCGTCTGTGTACAGTGCATCTGCAGGTACATGGAAGAGTGCACGTATCTGTGTACTCATGTCCATGTGGGTGCATGTCCGCGCATGTGTGTTCATGTGTTCAGGTCTGTGTGCATATGTGCATGTGTGTGTGTGTTCGTGTTCATGTTCATGTGCACCCATGTTTGTGCTCATGTTCATGTATGTGTGTTTGCATTCATGTCAGTGTGTGTGTGTTACACCCATGTGCCTGTTTGTGTTCTTGCTCATGTCCATGTCTGTGTGTGTGCATTTGCTCGTGTTCATCCTTGTGAGAATATGCTTATGTTTATCCGTGTGTGCGCGTTCATGTTCATGTCCATGTGTTCATGGTAATGTCTGTGTGCATGCATGCTTGTGTTCATATCAGTGTTTGAGTTAGAATTATTGTTGTTACATGTACCAAGATACATTGAACAGTGTTTTACTGCCTATCCAGGCAGATTGTACCATACAAATTGTATCACAGTGGCAGAACAGAGTGCTGAATACAGTGTTACAGCCGCAGTGAAGGTTTAGAGAGAGGGAGAGATAAGTATTAACATTTAAGAGGTCGGTTCAAATATCTGATAACAGCAGGCAAGAAGTTGCTCTTGAATTTGTTTGTACATGTATTCAAGCTTTTAAATCTCCTGCCTGACGGAAGGGGAGGAATCTTGGATTAAATTGGCTGCCTTCCTCAGGCAGTGGGAAAAACAGATGGAGCCAATGGAAAGGAGGCTGGTTTGTGAGATGGATGGGGTTGTGTTCGCAACTCTCTGTAGTTCCTTGCAGTCTTGGGAAGAGCAGTTGTTTTACTATGCTGTGATGCATCCAGATTGGGTGCTCTCTCTGGTGTATCTATAAAAATTGGTAAGAGTCCTTGTGTACATGCCGAATTTGCTTAGTCCCCTAAGGGTGTAGAGACGTTTTTATGCTTTCTTGACCGTTGTATTGACATGGGTGGACGAGGACAGGTTGTTGGTGACCATCACTCCCAGGAACTTGACACACTCAACCATCTCCACCTCAGCACCATTGATGCAGACAGATGCGTACTCTCCACTCTGCTTCCTGAAGTCAATGACCAGCTTCTTCATTTTGCTGACATTGATGGAGAGACTGTTACCTTTCGACCATGCAACTAAGCACTCAATCTCTTTTCTGTATGCTGTTCGTGCGTGCGTGTTTGCAGGCGCATGTACGTGCGTTCGTGTGTATGTATGTGTGTGTGTGTTCCTGTGTATGTATGTGCGTGTGTTCGTGTGAGGAGGGAAGAAAAGCATAGCTGACATGATGCAAGCAGAATTCTGCTCAGTTGAGCATGTGCCAGTTTTAAATCCAAAGGCAATTTGTCAACACCACCAGCTAAAAGAAGATCAGTGTGTAGCCACGAAAGGCGGTGAATAATGGTCAAAATAAATGGGACCGAGGCACAATAAAACAAAGTCATCCTTCTCACTCAGCAAGAGGCCAAGAATCAATGCATTCATCATGGGAACTGCACTGAACTGCAGTGTTAACTTGGCTTAATCTTAGCTCCATCCCACCAGCGATAGAGAGGCGAGAGACAAGCTCCCATTAATCAGCACAGCAGCATCTGCAAAGAATGATTTCAATATTTAATGTTATTCCAAAATAGGATTAAAAAAAAGCAAGAGATGGCAGATTGCTGAACAGATGAGCAAAGTATATTGAAACTCATGAACAGATGATGATAGGAAGCTCAGCAGAGGAGACTGACACTTGATCACACTTGGAAACATTGCTGCTGTCACATTTGTTATTTAAATGCCCTCTGGAAGTGCCAGCAATTCCTGCCCTTTTAAGGAATATTGAGGAGAAATACAATTTTCTTCGTTAGAATGAGCTTCATTTGACTCATTTTTAAAAAAAAATAGCAAATGTCATCCCTTTCACACTATGTAAGGTGCCGGCATGTCACAGAACTGAGGAGTAGCATTTCAAAAGCTCTTGTTTGAACAAGACAGCATTATATTTGAGCAGCAAACCACAACAGAGACTGCACTTTATATGTGCTTAGTCTTGAAGTCAAACATCAGAAAGGTTGACAGATCCTCACGTTGTGGTTTTACTCTCTAATCTCCTGCCTTGGATGGATGTTGTTGTAACTAAGATGGAGGACAGGTGACCTGTCCTTTACCAGAATCACTCAGAAGAAAATACAAATGTCACATAGAAGCGTTTTCCTGTAATGGTGCCACAAGATGCTGCTGAGGTAAAGAACTTGACTGACAGAATGTGCTCTGAGCTGACGTGCAGGGATTGCAGTGGTCGGAAGGGAAAACATTCCGTTCGGGGAGTTTAATACTATGATGTATTGGCATCAACAATGATGGGTGCTCAGTGCAAAGGCCTAACTCACAATCAAGCTGGGCCTTCAGTCAGGCTAGGAGCAAGTCAGGGAATATTAGATTGAATTTGGGGTATTGCTGGTGAAATAACTCCACAGAGGCCGGTATCCTGCCACCAAGTCAACCTCTACTTACACGTGGAGAATCCTTGACACTGATCCATTTCCCTCAGAGCCAGCTCTCAGAGTATACAGAACCACTGATCGTCCTGTCTATATCTGTCAGCCACAGCTCCTTGATTGGACCAGATTAACAGCTCCACCAGGGAACTTGTGTTTTATGAGGTCCGCCCGGCTGACCTTGTACAATCACTACACTGTATCTGGGGTGAGGATGCAGTAGGGAGGGTTGTGTTCTGGGAAGGACAGGAGAGGGTCTGACTGGTAGGTGGTTATACGGAAAGGGATTGGAATCTAAAAGGGTTTTTGTTTTGCTTTTGCTGGGAGATCAGGGTCTGGACATGGTGGCCTATAGGGGCACGATCACATTTGAGGGGGTGGGAGGGAGCAATTACAGAGAAAAAAGATCCTCAAGCAGACACTCATTCCCTGAACCCACAAAGTCCTTGCCATGCAGAAGATGATGAGTTTACAGAAGCTTGAAAATACTTAAAGCTTGCTTGACTTGGCAGTCTTTCAGTTTCAACTGAAAACCACATGACATCAGGTTATAGTCCAACAGGATTATTTGAAAATATAAGCGTTTGGAGCGTTGCTCCTTCGTCAATTGAAGCTGAGAAAAGATGTGTTCAAAGCAAGTTAGAATTGGGAAACAATTACCTGACATTTTATGCCTGAATCCATATTTGTTTTCCCTGTAAAACTTACGCCAACACAATAATAGTTCCCAAGTAAATCATACCCTGCTTTAGATGATCCAATAGGGAATTTCATTTTTACATTTGACATTTAAAAAAAAAAGTACTTTTGTTCATTTCTAATAGAGTAGAATTTGAGTGGTATTCAGAAATAGACAACAGTCAATAGTGATATTTATTACAATTTTGTCTTTTTTGATTTTATAAGAGGTACATGCCAATTAAAAATGGTTTTTACGATCAACATTCCCAAAGTGTTCATACCTGATAATTTATCATATTCTTTGTGATTTTTTTAATATACAGATCACTGTTCAGGCAGCTGATTCAACAATGTTCCAAAATTTGGGAATTCCTAATTCATCAAAAAGCTTCCGAGGAAGGGTCACTCGATCTGAAATATTAACTCGGATTTCTCTTCACAGATGCTGCCTGACTTGCTGAGCTTTTCCAGCAGATGCTGCCTGACTTGCTGAGCTTTTCCAGCAATTTCTTTTTTTTTCTCATCAAAAGGTTACAGTTTGATTTTAAGAAGCAAAATATTCTTTCACAATATGCAATATAAAACTGCACAGATTAACCCATTAAAAGAGATCTTGACAGAGAAATGTGGTTTGCCCTATAATAGAGGGGAAGGAGAAAGGATTGTCCTCCCCCTCCCCCCCACCTCAACCTCAGGTGAAGCTCAGTCGCTGGTCAGTTTCTCCTTGGGCTTCTCACATGTGCTTCCTGGTCAAGATCAAGTCTTCTGCCTTTCCTTCTGCAGATGGAACAGAATCATGATCTAAGGGATGAAGGGGACCCAACGATAGGCTAGGTCGGACAAGAAACTTGATGGAATGGACAAAATAGGGAGATATTACAAGGTGATGTAATCCATCAAAGAATTGAGAGAGGTCTTGAACTTTTGGCTATTGGTTTCTTGAACATCACATGTCCTCTGTTTTGTGGAATTAATACCTGCAATGGTGAGACTGTCATCATAGCAGATGGGAAAACTTTGAGCTGCATCCTACCAGAAATCAGCTAAAGGTTTCAAGGCCAGCTCTGCACCCAGTCAAATGATGGAAGTCTGCAGCTGTCCATCGTGGTTCATTTGAGAAGACCCAGTCACGTTGGACCGAGGGAAATTGGCATCTTGCTATGCTAATGGGGATCTGAAGGTCTTACTCGACAGAGAGTGCCTGTGGTCACAGTAGTGGAGACTGCCCTGAAATATTAGTGACTGATGGAGATCCAGAGGAGTACATCTCGAGCTGAAGTCACCAGATAACCATGTCAGGAATTGTTGCCATTTAATTTCTAGGTGACGGTGGGAGAATGGAAAACTTTAATGAAGCGAGACAATCTAATAACAAAGATTATAATGCACAGGATATAGTCAAATAGGCCTCTTGCTACTCTCTAGCTCGAATCAACACTTGCTTGAAAGAAGGCAATCTTTGCTCTCGACAGCTGACCTCATTAAATCCTTCCAACTTTCTCACCAACGGCAATGTTATTCAGGAGCTGGGAAGACTCTGCCCATATTTTCAGGAGTCCTTCACTAAACTGACCTATATCCAGCCTTTCCTTCACCATGGTTGCTACTTTCAAATATCATTGCTTGAAAGGTTGTGTAAAATATTTTTTAAACAACCATCACCAAGGAATTTTACAGCACACCTTGAACTCCCGAGAAGGAAATTTCTTGGATTACTCAGCGAACTCTGGGCTAATTACAAGCTCGCCATAATCTGCTCATCATCACCATGAACCCTTTATTTACTTGCTTCATTTTGACTTATTCCCTCAGGTTCCACGCAGGACAGTGGGCAGTAAATCTCCATCACTGGGTCAGGTCCATTGCAATCTCTTTTGATCCAATCCAGGCAATGTCTCACTCTTCAAAGTCCTTCTGAAATATCTTTTACCTTGGCTTCTTTGGCAAAACCTCATCATCTTCTTCCATTCTACTGGTCCTCAGGCAGGGAACACATCCGGGCAGTAAGATAAATGTCCGGCACTTTCCATCATCCCTCTGTTGGAATATCCTGTGGATGCCTCTGACAAATCCTGGTGTTATACTTCTTCATTAGTTATGTGGCTATTTCTTGTGACGCCCAGGATTTTGCAATGCTGGTGCAACTTTAAGGCATATATTTGCTGTTCCACTCCACTTCTCACTTCCACAAGCTATAGCTAGTTCTATTATAGACATGCAGAGATACAGCTCCATGTCTGTGATGATGGTGTTGGCTGCCAAGACCAATGTGTTTCCAGTTGGTTGACTATAAAATAAGATGAAGAACATTTACAAATATTCACATTAGTGAAATGGAAATAAAGTAGGTCAGCAAACTTTGTATTGCAGTTATACAGAAGCCAGCTGTAGGCTCGCTAATGAATCCTTCAGTAGCACTCAGCCATCTCCCAACAGAAATAAAAGATTTAACAAAGTCTGAACTGCATTTAAGAATGCAAATGGCAGGCAGATTTTGTTCCTCTGAGAGCAGAGTCTAATGTAAATTCTGACCCGATCATGCCCTCCTTCTGTCATTTGTAAACATCTTGCATGAAGCAAGCTTCCACAGGCTCAGTACAGGTCACACTGGATGCAGGTTCAACACAAAGCTGCCCATATCTCAACAGTAATTGACAGCTAATTGGCACTTGCTGACTTGGAGATGGTATTATGGATTACTAAAAAAGGAATCAAAATATTTATACAAGGACAGTACAGTGAGTTCAGGGATTTAGGCAGAGCAGAAACAACTTTGCATTAAATTTCTATTAAGCCAGGATGGCTCAATACTGCGATTGGAGACCAAAATAGAGAGAGATGCCTTTGATATGTCCATCTTCCACTTAATGATCCCAAAGTTCGTCACCCACCCAAACCAAACCTGGAGTGATCTAAGCACTCTGGATCATTAAATAGACTAACGTCAGTATCACATAAATTTATGTTTAGTTTTATTGTGTTGGTTTTTATAACCAGTTCAGACCACCTTTCCATCACAGCACACATGAAGTGATGTTACTTTGATCATGGGCATGTTTTGTGATGCCTCATGTTTAATACATCACATATGCCTTTAAATCACATGCTTACGACATCTTCACTGTAGCATAGCGTATAACCTGGGGTAGAAAGGTCTCGTACTCCATCATATCACTGATCGCTTGAGCATGGCATTTTTCTGGAACCATGCTCCCCTGTTGAAAAAGACAAGCCTAACGTTAGCCGAAGCGTCTGAGGAACATACTGTCGGTATGAAATAAATGTCTGTTAGATTCTTCATAACCACAATATTTGTACCCGTGTTTCTTGTATGATGAGAGTCAACATAAGCATTGCTGCATCAGGTAAAACACACTGTTGGACACAAACTTACAACACTAATGTTTCTGCACGTGGAGTTAAAAGGATCCATTTACCAAAGTATCAACATTCTATAGTACAGAAACAGCAAGCTGTCACGTTCCTGTGATCATGGGTTAGAACAAGACAGCTGCATGTTCTAGTCAGATCACTGCAATTTTACCCCATGCTTAACCTTCTCAAAATTTAGGGGGATGCCTCATTGGAAGACTCCTTAGCTATGTCTTAAGACAGCAAGTGACGGTTTAATATGTTGCAGGGGAAGGCTCTTTGCACAGTTAACCATGAAATCAGAATGTTACATCACCAAAAGGAGGACCATTCAGGTGTACAGTTGTGTTTGCCTCCAACTGGTGTAATCTCACTGCCCTATCTGCTCTCTGAACTGGAACTGTGCTGTGTTCTCATCGTGTTAAGATCAGGTTGACTTTGTTAACTATGAGGCTTTTGATTGACCCAGGTTAACAACCTCAATCAGGAAAGCTGTGGCTGACCAATATAAACAGTAGATTAGAATCTCCTCAGTTGAGGATTGACGCCAAGCTGGCTGGCTACAGCCAATGCACTGTGCAGTGGTGAATGAAGGGTGACTTGGTGTTAGGACCCAGCCTCTATGCCATTGTTACAGCATGTAGGCCTTGGACTAGGCCTCTGTGTATGGATCAATAATGCTGCGCTTACACTGAAAAGGCTGTATGTGGGCCAAAGATGCTCTGTGTGTGCAGACCGAAGATGCTCCGTGTCTACAGGCCAAAGATGCTCCGTGTGTGCAGACCGAAGATGCTCCGTGTCTACAGGCCGAAGATGCTCCGTGTGTACAGGCCGAAGATGTTCCGTGTGTACAGGCCGAAGATGCTCCGTGTCTACAGGCCGAAGATGCTCCGTGTCTACAGGCCGAAGATGCTCCGTGTCTACAGGCCGAAGATGCTCCGTGTGTACAGGCCGAAGATGCTCCGTGTGTGGGACCGAAGATGCTCCGTGTGTGGGACCAAAGATGCTCCGTGTGTGGGACCAAAGGTGCTCCGTGTGTGGGACCAAAGGTGCTCCGTGGGTGGGACCAAAGATGCTACGCATGTCCGGGCCAAAGATGCTTCGTGTGTGGGACCAAAGACGCTCCGTGTGTGGGACCAAAGACGCTTCGTGTGTGGGACCAAAGACGCTCCGTGTGTGGCACCAAAGATGCTCCGTGTGTGCGCGCCAAAGATGCTCCGTGTGTGGCACCAAAGATGCTCCGTATGTGGGACCAAAGATGCTCCGTATGTGGCACCAAAGATGCTCCGTGTGTGCGCGCCAAAGATGCTCCGTGTGTACAGACCAAAGATGCTCCGTGTGTACAGGCCAAAGATGCTCCGTGTGTGCGCGCCAAAGATGCTCCGTGTGTACAGGCCAAAGATGCTCCGTGTGTGGCACCAAAGATGCTCCGTGTGTACAGGCCAAAGATGCTTCGTGTGTGCGCGCCAAAGATGCTCCGTGTGTGGCACCAAAGATGCTCCGTGTGTACAGACCAAAGATGCTCTGTGTGTGTGGGACCAAAGATGCTCCGTGTGTGTGGGACCAAAGATGCTCCGTGGGTGTGGGCTGAAGATGCTCCGTGTGTGTGGGACAAAAGATGCTCCATGTGTGGGACCAAAGATGCTCCGTGTGTGGGACAAAAGGTGCTCCGTGTGTGTGGGACCAAAGATGCTCCGTGTGTGGGACAAAAGGTGCTCCGTGTGTGGGTCAAAAGGTGCTCTGTGTGTGTGGGCTGAAGATGCTCGGTGTGGTTTTGGGGCATCAATCATGTCAGGCATTGTGCCTCTATTCAGGAAGCTTGACTTTGTTGCTTCAAATAAAGTCAAATAAGTGGCAGATGGAATACAACATGGGAAAGTACAAGGTCATGCACTTTGGTAGGAAGAATAGAGGCATAGACTATTTTCAAAATGGGGAGAAAATTCAGAAATCTGGTGCACAAAGGGACTTGGGAGCCCTAGTTCAGGATTCTCAAGGTAAACTTGTAGGTTGAGTTGGTAGTTCGGAAGGCAAATACAATATTGGGATTTATTTTGAGAGGACTAGAATATAATAGCAGGGATGTAATTCTGAGGCTTTATAAGGCTCTGGTCAGACCACATTTAGAGTATTGTGAGCAACTTTGGGTCCGATACCTCAGGAAGGCCCCAGAGTGTGCCCAGAGGAGGTTCACAAGAATGATCCCCAGGAATGAAAGGGAAAACATATGAGGAATGTTTGAGGACTCTGGGTCTATACTTGATAGAATTTAAAACGATGATGGGGTGATCTAATTGAAATATACAGAATACTGAATGGCCTGAGCGGATTTTGGGAAGATGTTTCCACTGGTAGGAAAGACTAGGACCCAAAAGCACAGCCTTTGAGCAAAGGGAAGACCTTTTAGAACAGAGAGAAGAGGAGAAACTTCTTCAGCCAGAGAGTGGTTAATCTGTGGAATTCATTGCCACACAAGATCCTGGAGGTGTGGCCATTGAGCATATTTAAGACAGAAATAGAAAGGTTCCTGACTGTCAACTAGACCAAAGGTTATGGAAAGAAAGCAGAAGAATGGGGTTGAGAAAGTTATCAACCATGAAAGAATGGTGGAGCAGACTCGATGAGCTAAATGGCCTAATTTCTGCTCCTTTGTCTTATGGCCTTACGAACCCTGCTATTGAAGATTAGGCCCAGTATGGGGAAAGAATACGATATTTCTTCCCGGGCAAATGACATTGGGGCAGATGCAAAGCAATGAGTAATCCTTCTGACTGGGTGTGGACTAGCAGTACTTTCGCTTATATGGGACTTAACTTGCCCTGATGGAACAGACCTTAAAAACTTACAAGAGTTGATGGATTTGGTTAATGAATTTTAGAATTCTAAACCCCCACAAATCTTGAGACGCCAATGGTTTTATTTGGCTGTTAGAGAACCAGGGGAATCCACATCAGGATTTGTGATGTGGTTATGGCAAATGGCAAAGGCAAGTGAGTTTGGGTTAATGGTGAATGAGATGCTGAGACACCGTTTGGTATGTGGGATTAATGATGCAACCATGCAGAAGTGCCTACTAGCTGAAGCCCAACTGGCCTTGTCATTAGAAAATGGGGCAAGTGGAGCATGGGAACCACAGGACATCCCAATGGAAGTGGACACCCTCATCTGAAAGCCATTACCTCGCAGAATGGGGCGAGAGCATTACACACCCAGTCCCTCAGAACAGGTGGAAGGTCCAGTCAAAACCACAGGTGCTCCTCCTCCAGTTAGTTTCAAGGAAGCATCAGAGTTTGAAATGGATGTGTGATACTTGCATCACCAGAAGAAGAGGAAGAGACTCATCCAAGACGCTGTGGAATCAAGAGGTGGGCTACAGCCTGGTATACACTACCTGTGTCTGAGCCCAAGTCAGGGAACTGGACCTGGGGCAAGAGAGTGTCAGAACCTACAAGCGAAAAAACAGGCCTACATTACAGAGGGGGTGGGGGAGGGGGTTGTCAGTGAGTAATGTAGAGATTGGAACCAGATTGACCTTGTGTATTGGACCAGGCCAGACCCCTCAAAACATGTCAAGAAGGTCACACAAACCCTAACTTTGCGAGTTGTTTTAAGCAGGTGTAAAGTGGATATTCCAGGAGAGCATCAGCTGGTCAAAACACTTAGTTTTAAATAAACAGAATTTATTTACAATATTTCTAAATTAGATTAGATTCCCTACAGTGTGGAAACAGGCCCTTCGGCCCAACAACCCCACACCGACCCTCCGAAGAGTAACCCACCCAGACCCATTTCCCTCTGACTAATGCACCTAACACTACGAGCAATTTAACATGACCAATTCACCTGAACTGCACATCTTTGGACTGTGGGAGGAAACCCACACAGACACGGGGAGAATGTGCAAACTACACACAGGCAGTCAGCCGAGGCTGGAATCAAACCTGGGACCCTGGTGCTGTGAGGCAGCAGTGCTAACCACTGAGCCACCATGCCGCCTGGCAAATTTGATGATAGCTAACAGATGTTTCCCAGACAGAAGGCTTTTAAGTTTTAAAAAAAACACTTGTACAATGAAAGGGAATGGCCAGTTCTCCCACTCCGTTTTTTTTTCTGGTTTAGTTTGGTTTCATCAGGAGTGTGAAAAAAAAGGCCACTGGACCCACAGTTGCAGGTCTAGGCTGGAACTCTTTCTCGAACTTCAGAAAACAGACTAACGAATAACGTAATCTCTCTGAAAATCCAACAGATCATCTCAACTTAATGGTGTAGTTCCAAATATTTGCAACAATCCCCATAAATGACCCTGGGCACAAAAAGTAAAATCAAAGACAAATTCTTACAAGATAGAAGTCCAAGAAAGAGTACCAGCCTAGACCTGCTACTGTGGGTCCAATGGCCACAAGCCAACTGCTAGTGCCAATTGAAGAAAATGAGTGAATTTTCCTTTGACAGTCACATCAACAACGCGTTGAGAAAATACTGTACCAACTTACAGCTGAATCCAGTATTTTCATTGAAGAGAGATCTACACTGTAGGGGATACCTTGCACAAATGCAGGTTAAATGTCTGACTTGCAAAGGGCGAGCCAATTAATTTACTGTAGTTAACAAGCCCTCGTGAGAAACAAAAACGTGAAGAATACTTCAGCAGAGCTCTTCAATATCACTGACATTCTCAGAAATCCCCCGCTCAATATGTAACCTGCTCAGGGATTACCCAAACCTCAAATAGCCTCTTCCCTTCCCATACGATCAGGGCCAGTTTTCTCTTAGAAATGTGAGTACTTCAACTTAAATGTAATGGTTTCGAAGGGAAGGTTTTGCAGTATGTTAAATGTGCTAAGCAAGTTATCACCTTCTCAATAAAATCGTATAACTTCAACATCTCCATTAGTTTTCGAGCTCTGAGCTAAATACTCATCATTTTGGTTAATTTGCCATAACTCGCAGAATACAGGGAACACAAGAATATTTTAAAGACCAATAGATTGCTGACTTTGAGGTAATTCATGCGTGTGATCAGATGTACAATGAGCCAAAATGAAGGACATACAACCAAATAGGCAACGATAGACAAGATACAAAAAAAAATTACGTTCAGACACAAACCATGTATTTCTGTATTGACAAATCAAAATTTTCACCTTTGAACTGACAGTCAAATTCAGACAAATAACCTGTAACCTTGAGGGGTAAAAGAAATCTATTATTGTTTCATTTTACAAAAATTTTAACTGCAAACTGAATTGCAAGCTCTTCTTTCCATTAACTCATTTCTAAGGTTAGCTGATTCATCTGTTCCCTCCATTCAGTTTAACACTACAATTCAACATTCAAAGGTCAAACAGTGAAGCTACCCTCATAGAACCCTACTGTTGTTAGAATACTGAATGGACTCTCAAACTCTTGGCATTCACTTGTACCTGTGTTTTGGTTTTTGCTGCTGTTTACCTATTATTTACTATCTATGCTACTTAACTCTGTGATCTGCCTGTACTGCTCGCAAGACAAAGCTTTTCACTGTGCCTCAGTACACGTGCCAGTAAATTCAATAAATTCAATTCAATAAATAAGCTGATGAGCATTGAACTCCAATACTGCTGACTGGAGTGCAAAGGCAACAGCACAATTAAGGTGATCTGGCTAACTTGAAGTAGCTACTGATCTGAAAAATATTCCCTCTATTAAAGCAGTACCATCCTTCAGTATCTATTAGGTTCGCACATCAATATGAGTGGGATTGAGGCTTGGAGAAGTGTGTAGCGAGCTGCTTATTACTTCCAACTGTGAGGTACACCACTGTAATTAGAAACTCAGATTCATGCATTTGTCTTCGCTCAGTGTCTTAGTACACAGATGAGCTTTCATTAAGTTACAACAATTCCAAAAAAATGCAAAATGTCAAGTGGAGTCACCAGCATGCTTATTAGGAAGCTTAAAGGAAATGATCTCAGAAGCAAACCTTCATGATAATAGAAAAACATTAATTTTCTTAATCACTCACTTAAGCCAAGGGCATCAATAATATTTCTCATTTGATGTCTTTAGGTGCAGCATTAGAATTCACTCTAATGCCGGTCACTTCAGATGCCTGGACGTTAAACACTGATCTTGCTAAAAGACAGAATATTTTTCACTTCTCTTCTAATTCTTCAGGGAATTGGACAATTCACGATTTAAATGCAAGATATTGAATTACAATTCCACTTTAGGCATGCATTAATGGTCAAGATTTGGAGATGGACTGCGGTGTACAAAGTTTAAAAAAAAAATCACACAACCCCAGTTTATAGTGCAACAGGTTTGCAAGCCTTAGATCAAGGAAGACAGAGGTGAGTCTACAAAAATACATGGTACATGTCTAACAACCCAGTCAAATTACCAGCATCCGCAGCTGTGTAGTAGTTCAATGTCCCCCACCACCTTCTGAGGTAACGTAAGGTTTTACTGAGTGAGTTTTATGTTGCAGACTCCCAACAGCTGGCTATAATAGAAAACTAACTCATTTCCTTGTAAATTTTCACTCTCAACCTTCAGAGCAGAGGGATGAATGGCTTACCCTGGTTTCCAATCATTTTTGGGCATTCTCACCACTCAGTTAGCAGGACATGATTTCAGGCTGTTAGAAAAGCAAACCCTTGAAGCATTGGAAAACAACTTTAAAATTTTTAGCTGTTGAAGCATTCAGCTGATGTTAAGAAGCCTAAACATGCTTAAGCTGCAATGATCTCAAGGGTTTCTTGTAAGGATGGTTTTGTGGATAAAAATACCGAAGGGAGCATAAATAGTGTAAAATTGTCATTTACTTAGATCCATCCAGAAATCCATGCAGCTATTAGAATGGCATAAGAACAGCGCTGAGTCACAGATTATTTCTCTGCTTCAACACCATACTCAGAAGTGAAAGACAATAATTCAATATAATGATTACTGAGGATTACGATACCGACTCAAAAATGCTAATCACATTGTCAGAGGCGGTGCCCTTGGTCAAACCTTTAAACTAAGGCTCCACTGCCCATTCAGTCAAACATAAAAATTACTATAACAGAAATAAAAACAAAGTGCTGGGAAAACTCTGCAGGAATGGCAGCATCTGTGGAGAGAGAGAGTGACTAATGTTGAGCCCACAATGACTCTTCTTTTTTCATTTATTCACTCACAGCATGAGGGTGTCACTGGTTTGGCCAGCATTTATTGCCCAGAGGGCAGTTAAGAGACAACCACATTGCTGTGGGTCTGGAGTCACATGTCGGCCTGACCAGGTAAGGATGGCAATTTCCTTCCCTACAGGACATTAGTGAACCAGATGGGCTTTTCCAACAATCAACAATGATTCATGGTCATCATTAGACTCATAATTCCAGCTCTTTATCATTGAATTCAAATTCCATCATCTACCGTGGCAGGATTGGAGACAGGGTATCGAATGCTGGCTCGAATGCTGCTATGGTAGATGATGGAATTTGAATTCAATGATAAAGATCTGGAATCCAGAACATTAGCTGTGTCTCTGCATTAACAGTCCAATGATAAGACCACTAGACCATTGCCTCTCTTCTTCAGACATTCCAAGGAACAGCTGAGAGGTCACTCAGTGTCCTGGTCAATATTTCTCCCTCAAACAAACAACACCATCAGAAATTATTTCAATCTTAATATTCTTTAAGGGCAAAATGAATGTCACATGAGTGACGTGCTTTGGGACAAGTAATAAGGCACAAAAGTTACAGCACGCTCCAAATTCTGAAACTATTGAAGAAAAGTACTAATTTGAAGGTTTTAGGATCTCTAACATTAACATCTTTTCATTCTCTCTGCACTAGAGAAGTGGTCAAATAGTGACACCATCACTGGACAAATAGAGGCCCCACGTAAAGATCAGAGGACTTGAGTTTAAAAATTCAAATCCCACCATAGCATTCAGTTCAATAAATAAAATCTGGAATTTAAAAATAAAACTAATCTCAGTAACACTGACCATGAAACCATTGTGAATTCACTGTAGGGAAGGAAATTTGCCGACCTTACCTGGTCTGGCCTACATGTGAGTCCAGACCTACAACATTGTGCTTGATCCTTAAATTCCTTCCGAAATGGTCTAGCAAGACACTATAGAAGTGTTATGAAACCTGAATGACCCTTCCCAGCACCAATTTCACTCCCTTCCAAATACCATTGTGAATCTACCTACAACATATGGACTGCAGCGATTCAAGAAAGCAGCTCACCATCACTTTCTCAAGAGTACTGAGGAATAAGCAGTAACTGCAGGCCTCATGAGCGATCTCCCTCATCCCATGAATGAGTTAAAAAACAGATGCACCTACCAAGCTTCACCTATTTAAATTTGAAATTTCTCATATTTCTTTTGCTTTTATCATGAAATCTGTTCCTGAATTCGGTATTCCTTTCTTTTACAAACATTCAGAATAGTGTCAGCTAAGCAATCACTACTTTCCAAATTATCTCGTCTTTTTCTCTCACAGACTCCCACACATTTTGGCCTGACTCTTCACCTCAATTCCATAGTTTAATTTAAAAAAAAGAAAAAATGCTTTGTGAAAATCTGGCTGTTTCACTTGAATAAATTCAATCCAAAGTGATCAATAAGTATCTATGACTTGGAGGTGCCGGTATTGGATCGGGGTGTACAAAGTTATAAATCACACAACACCAGGTTATAGTCCAACAGGTTTATTTGGAAGCACTAGCTTTCGGAGCGCTGCTCCTTCATCACAACCACCTCCGAAAGCTAGTGCTACCAAATAAACCTGTTGGACTATAACCTGGTATTGTGTGGTTTTTAAATAAGTATCTAATTAGGTTTGTACAATGGAAAAGGGATGGTTTCACTTGTGGTTTAAGTTGGTGGAGACTAGACATGTATCATTTATACTTAGGCAGAATAAATGGAACATTATAATCAAAGGGAGTGCATAATATTTTACTTTTACCATTGTAGATTCAAATCTCTTTAATTTAAACCTCTCTTAAACCTAAAATACAGTCAATCAGGAAAAGGTGTGGATTGCAGATGTTGAAAATCTGAAATAAAACAGAGAATATCTTAGAAATAATGACCAGGTTCAGCAATGGTTACTGGAAGTGAGATGGAGCCAATCTTACATCGGTAAATTACAATCTATTTTCCAGAATATCACACTCCTATGCTGGTGTTAAACACCTTTCCTCCTGCCAAAACCTAGCACCAAATTGCAGGCAATGTGCACTGACATAGTTTTGACTCTTTACTACCATTAGTTACTCAGAAGGCTCATCTCTTAGCTTCCTTATACTCCCCTCCATCACATTCCTGATTAAGATCTAATACCTAAAATGTCGACTCTCCTGCTCCTTGGATGCTGCCTGACCTGCTGTGCTTTTCCAGCACCACATTTTTTGACTCTGATCTCCAGCATCTGTAGTCCTCACTTTCTCCTCATCTCTAAATGCATGCTTTGATTTTAACGACCTGATTTTTGTTCATCCATGGCTTCCATCATCTTCACTGAATAACGGATAACCTTGGGACAGGTGAGGGTAAGTGGTCCAGATTGTAATGGTGCAGGAGTAATTATTGTAACAAATGTGAACAAGATTTGAAATTATTTTTCTATAACAGTCCTTTTGCAAAGTTTTCAACTTTAATACTAATACAGACTGGGCTGTATTACTTGTGTATTAAGTTATTCAAAATGTACTAAGGCAATACCATCTCCAGAAGTTAGTTTCATATAGCTCACCATCATCCCACTCGGAGGAAAATACATTTGCATTTATATATCACCTTTCATGACTTTAGGATTACATAAAATGCTTTGCAGCCAGTTGAGAAATTTTAAAGTATAATAACTTTTGCAAATTGCTACAGTAAATAAGAGTTTTGAAAAACTTAATTTGAATCTTTTTCAGGTAAACAGGTTGCTGACTGGGGAGTCAGCAATCCAAGTGTTGAAGTTCACTTGCTTGCAAGGCAAGTGTGGGTTTGATTTTGTTAACAGAGAAAAAGTGATTTACTCTACAGCACTGTCAAGAAATAATGTTCTTCAACAATCATTTGAAAATTTACAAGTTTGAATCACTTACAATACCTTGCATTCAAATCGTGTCACTATAAAGAATATAGAATACACTTCAAAAATTGCCATAAAACCTTTCTCAAAAAAAAACCTTGGTGCAGGTTCTAAAGCTAATAACAGCCATTGCTGTATTCAAAGAGATTTTCTTTTAAAAAATTCTCTTGTGTGATGTGGGTGTCATTAGCTGACAAACATTTATTGCCTGTCCCTAGAATCCTCACATTCAGTACCTTATTTACAATTTTAAAAACTTTTCCTGAACAAAATGTAATCCTGAGCTACAGGCCTCATTTAACAATGACAGATCGATTAACTTGACATTCTTAGTATGAAGACTTTCCTTAAGAAGTCTGTTTGGGCATCATTCCCTGTCACTAACTTGGTCAAACAATACAGTACTCAGCCAAAGTATTGTATTTAAAACTGCTTTAGAATGAGGTAGACTACTTTTCATTTGCAGAATGCTGCAGAAAATGCAAAGTATCATTTTACAAATATCAGACATCGTAAGTAGGACAGGGGCAGAAATAAGAGGAGATCATATGACTCTACAGCCGGCTCTATTTAAGGCTGCTCTTCTGCAAAAGACCCACTTTCCTGCCCTATTGCAATATTCCAGTGTTTAAATGCAATTAGATCACCTCTGACTCTTCTAAACTCCGAAGAATTTACTCTCTTTTACTCAACAATCTTATCATAAGAATGATTCCAGTGGAAGTTTATTGCATCCTTATTCAGATAAATTAAATCTGTACAATACCCTAGGTTTGATCTCACCAAAGCTCTAACTACTTGCAGCAAGATTCATTTACTTTAATACTCCAGTCCCCTTGTGCTAAAGGTTGACATACTAGTTGTGTTCCTAATTGTTTGTTGTAGCTTCATATTAACAAGTAGGACACCCAGATCTCTCTGCACAACAGTTACTAATCTCTCACCTTTTCTTAAAAAAAAAATTTTTTTTATTCTTACAACCATATTTCTCCACATTATACATCATTTGCCATTTTTTGACTGAACCATGCTCAAACACTTATCCTTATGGCAGGCAATGAGTAACAACCAGCGAGCCCAAAATGACCTGCTTATTCTTAATCAGTGTTTTTCATCCATAGACCAAACCTCTAACTGCCCTAATACATTACCTGCTATAAGCAGTCATCAAGTGTAATAATCCTGTGTGTGGTACTTTATTGAATGCCTTCTGAAAAACCAAATTTATCACTTTCATTTGTTTTTCCTCATCAATTCTGCCAGCTCCACTCTCAGAAATTCTAACAGATTTGTTAAACATGATACCTCTTGCATAAAAATTTGTTGATGCTGCCTAAACCTACTATAATTTTCTAAGCGCTTGGTCATCATGCTGTTCATAAATTGGAGTAATTTTCCAAATCAAGTGCTGTCGAGAAAATTCAGGAAATTAGAGGTGAGGATTATCAGAGCAGCCATGATCTCAGTGAATAGCAGAACAGACATGATGAGCTGATCAGCCTACGTCTACACCTACATCTTAACGGCTAACTGCTCAACGGTTTCTCACTCTCCAACTTCATAATAAAAGGAAGAAGGAAAGCATGTACTGTATTTTCAAGAGAGGACCTGTCATGTCATAGAGTGTGCTGGAAAATTGAAAGATGTAACATTTTGGCTGTAACCTTAATACTTGAGCTTTTCTCACAGCAGTTTGAATTAACCAGTTTAAATTATGCCCCAAGATAAGAACCCAATCGAATTTGAATTTTACTGCATTGACAACATCAAACCAATGAGATGATCCAATGTTTGAGATATACATAGCAGGCATTTTGGACAGTTAGCCAGAGGACAAAAGAACACCACCTGCCATTGTCAGACGGCCTGCCCGAAAACACTCTCTGTCAAAGGTACCTTTCTCGAACAAAACATCTTTGCAGCAGAAGACCGAAGACCAGAGATGGCAGCCACTGTCTGGTTTTGAAAACATTAAGTTGCTGTAAATTTCATAGGGGTTTATTGGATCAGTACACTGTTATAGATTGGGAGATAGATAACACATTTTTAAGAGAAAGGAGGCTTAGAGTTGTAAATAGTTGTTTAACGTTCACTTTTGGAGTTAAAGAATAAAATTGTTATTTTTCTTTAAATAGTGGAATTTAGGTAGTTCTCAGTCACTCATACTTAAACAGATTGCAAAGCAAGGTGAGCTTTTCTGGTTGTTTGGCTTAATTAACACAGCGGTTCACTGCCATGTCATAATCCTTTGATAGTGGCTTGTATTATACTACTTTACAAAGCAAGGTAATGATTCCAGAATTTAGGGAGTTCTGGAAGGTCAAAACCAATGGATCTACCATTTTTGCAGTCACCTCTTTAAAATTACAGAATGTAAACCATTTGGATACAGTCCTAATAAGTTGTCCAGTTCTTTTTCAATGTAATAAAGGAATTCCAGTTCCAAAGTTCATTAGACAATTGGTCTATCTAATATGCTTCTTTGTATTGGTCTTCTCAGAAGGAATCAAAGTATTCAGGGATTCTTTGCAGTTTCCACTTTCCCCATAATTTCCCTGTTTGGACCTACATTAAGGTTCACTAATTTCTTCTTTATTGTGTAATTGTGGAAGCTCTTGTAAATTTCAAGAATAAAACATAATTTATTCTCTCTCTCTGTCCCTTTTCATCAAATTATTAATCATCTTTTCCTAATTTCTATAGCCCTTTCAAATCTCAGGCATATTACTGGAGTTTTGCAACACTGTATTTGAATACAGTAATATCCTGCCTTCCGGTATTTGGATCACTGACTTCTCCATGATCTGCCTCAGTCACTTTGTGACACCCTATTGTAGGCTACACCTCGATGTTTGGCAACATTAATAAATTTTGAAACTTTCAAAGAAAAGCGGTGTCTTAGCATTGACTTTTGGGACATTGTCACTGTATCTAATCTAAATAACATTTACAATGATTTACAATATTCTTAAGCTATTTCTTTTTAAGCAAGCTGACATTGACCTCCTATTGCAAGAACCTCAGTTTTGCTAACCAGCCATTTATTTGATCTAATTTGATTTATTACTGTCGCATGTACTGAGATACAGTGAAAAGTCATGTTTTGCATTCTAATCAGACAAATCATACCTTCGATAAGTACTTCAGGGAAATAGAACAGAAAGCAGAATAGCGCTACAGCTACAGAGAAGGTGCAGAGAAAGATCAACTCTAATATATAACTCTCCCATGTCCTTACCTCAATCTCCACATACCAGGCCTTGTTATCACAGTCTGCTATTACACGCCACCCATTGTTGGCAACTAACAGTCCCCATTAATAGCTATTCACCTCCCAGAAACAGAGTGGAGGCATCCTCAAGACATACTGGACCAATGGCTGATGATCTGAAAGACCAGTCTCGATGCTCAGGCCCTTTGTCCCAGCTGTAGTTGTAGCTTTGAGCACAGAACTTTCAGAATTGGGGTTCCAGTGCCACTGCAGCGAAGCTGAAAAGCCTCTCAAGTTTTGTGAAAATTTTGGTTACAGTTAGTTATTTTCAAAAGCACAGGCCCCAGCTTTCCAACAGGCTGAGATCAACATGCACATAGGCTAAAATTCCATTTCTCTGTTGGCCCATGTATGTTTCAACCTTTGTCCCAGCTGCCAGGCTATTTATTGTTCAATTAAATGGATTTTTGATCCTTTCAGTTTTCACAACTTCCTGCCCTCTATAGGCATTAAGGATGGTGTAATGTTCAGAAGATAAACATATCCTCAAAGTCAAGCTTCAAAACCTGATCATCAGTGCCATCAGTATCAACTTATGAGGTTATCTGACACTTTAATCAGGAATGAGGGAAAAAGTTGGTTTACTTTCAATGCAAAGTATTAAGAATACTGTTAACTTGGAGGCAAATTAAAAACCAACCATGACCTTACTTTTCTTTATTCATTCACAGGATGAAGGTGTTGCTGGCGAGGACAGCATTTATTGCCCAGCCCTAATTGCCCGGAACAGTTAGGAGTCAACCACATTGCTATGGGTCTGGAGGCCAGACCAGGTAAGGATGGCAGTTTCCCTCCCTATAAGACATTAATGAACCAGATGATTTTTCCAACAATCAATAATGGTCATGGCTCCATACTTTTATTGAATTCAAATCTTATGAACTATTGTGGCAGGATTCAGACCCGGGTTCCCAGAACATTACCTGGGTCTCTGGATTAACAGCCCAGAGACAATACCACTAGGCCACTGTCTCCCCTTAAACTCAATACAGTTCACACAAAACCAATGTTCAGGTCTTTGTTACTGACAGTAAAAGTCATGGTTCAAAATGGTTGCTAAGAGCAGTGAAGTCATATTTTACAGAAGCGCTATCTTATTTGTGTTGACACAAAACACTTCTGGTTTTGGTGTATCATCCATTTGTTTTAGTTTCTAATGTATCAGGCACTAAGTAGCAAAGTTTCAACATAACAGTAAAGGTAGCAGAACATGTTCCCTGCAACGCTGCTGCCCAGATGAATTAAATTGCTGAAAGTTATATATGGAAGATGAAAAAGACTGTCAGTGCATGTGACCCATCTATCTTACTGCTTCTGTGTGGCTCCAAATATCTTCCAGAGGGAAATGCTTTCCAAATCGGAAAGATCTGTTCTCATCTTCCTCACCAAGTGTGACTGGGAGGAGCAAGACATCCTGCTGTGTGCCCGAGGGGAGCTATGTCATGAGGGTTACTCAGCAAGAAACTCACTAGTTAGAAAGGAACAAAGATTTCTAACTGGACCAAGAGCACAGGAATAGTTTTACTTAAAGACTCAGCTAAGTAACAGGTAAGGCCTATTGATTTCCCAGTAAGATTCTGTACTAGAATACTCACTTTGATCTGAATTCTTTCGTATCCTCGCTAGCTTATGCTGATTTAAAGTTGCAATAAGAATAGATGATAGGGATGAAAGATAACCTTGACTTTGAATACCAATTGATGTCAAATTTCCAGATATCTGTTTTGTAACATTATTGCCGTGAATGATGATATAAATCAAGATCTCAGTCTCAACAGATGTAGTTTGAGCCACAGTGATATGATGATACAGTAATTGGGATTACCGAGGCAATGGCTTCAGAAGATTGATCACCTTGCACTCTACTGTGGTTTAGTTAAGTGTTGCTTAACTAAGTTAACTCAGTACCTTTGAAAGAGGATATTGAGTAACTTTCAAGTTCAGGAAGTGGGTAAGAGCAGCATCACTGGAACAGCCAATTGTTAATCAGCCACCCAGTTTTTCTCCTATCATTTTACTCTCCACTGAATTTGCTTCCTGCAGAGTATCCACCATTTGAGTGCTCTTTTGCAACAAAAAGGCAGCTGATCCATTTTGTAAAATGTCAAGGGATGCTTCAGTATCATCTTACTTCAGATAAGAAGGCATTATACACAGACCAAAAGAACTCAATTTTACTACGTTTCTGAAAATAAGTCATTAAAGTAGAAGCTATATTAAGGCTAACACTATCACATTTGAAGGAATAAAAGTTACTCAGGTTAATGGCATTGCAATTTTGTCTTTTAAATTTCCTTCACTGACTCATTCCTGCACATAATATAGGGCACAGCTCATCCTTTTATGCTTGGATAATCACAGATTGCACAGGAACGTGTGGCCTTCCTTCCAAGCAAAATCTTACTGCTTTTGCAATGATTTGTACCCTGTTTTCCAAAGTTACATTCTTTTTTGCATGCTTTATAAATTTCCCTGATTTACCACTAAATCTTGCACATCTCCCAAAAATGTAGGACAATCACAGCAAACATAGTTTGAATTGGTCTCGCAAGGGAGCTGGCTTATGCACAATGGCCATCTTCTGTATTAGAAATTACCTTCCTAAAGCACTGAAATTAAGGGAATGGACTTGATGCTCCTTTGTCAGACATCTTCCAGCCAAACTCCTTGCTGGCGTCATTTCCTAAGTTTAAAACGCAGATAACTCACCATCAGCTTTTGTTGTAGATAATGAGCCTAATTCAAGCTACAGAAAGTATTTCAGAAACATAACATGGGTGGCACAGTGGTTAGCACTGCTGCCTCACAGCGCCAGAGACCTGGGTTCGGTTCCTGCCTCGGGCAACTGTGTGGAGTTTGTACATTCTCCCCGTGTCTGCATGGGTTTCCTCCGGGTGCTCCGGTTTCCTCCCACAGTCCAAAGATTAGGTGAATTAGCCATGCTAAATTGCCCGGAGGGTTAGGTGAAGGGGTAAATGTCGAGGAATGGGTCTGGGTGGGTTGCTCTTCGGAGGGTCGGTGTGGATTTGTTGGGCCGAAGGGCATGTTTCCAACTATAGGGAATCTAATCTCTTCGATCTTTTTTCAGCATAATCACAGTTTGCTGCACTGTACTGTAACTTATTGAAAATTAAAATTTTAATTACGGAGAAAAAAAGCTCTCACTCTGATTCACATTGAAGTTGAGATGCTGACACACCTCCCGAACTACTGAGGAAAGTACTGTTCAAATCACCCTTCTTTTAAAAACAACATTGCATGAGATTCCTACAACTGCTCTGCTCCTCCACATTGATTGCTAAACTGTGTAAACAAGAGATCAAGTAAATAAAAAAACTTTTCAAACAATATCATTACAGTATTCAGACACAAAAAGGCTGGGATACTTTAAAAAAATATAGCAAAAATTCTAGGTACGTGATTGAAGCAGTAAACTGAGCAGAAAATGAGAACAATTTCATATCTGCTTAGACCAATGCCATCAACCTTTTGCAACACAATTGCAAAAAATGATAGTATTCCCACTGGTAACCAAAGTCAACATTTCCACGATACAAATGTGTTAACTGCAGCTTCCCATTCTATAGATTCATTTAGGAGTCATACAGGTTCCATTTATTCGATAGTGATGTTAAAGTGTTAAAACAAAGGGTGCAGAGCTTTAGTTGATTCGACCCTTGAGGGTTCTTCTCAGTTAAACATCATTTGTTTTTCTAAACTCAAACTCATTCGCTATTCATCGCTAAATTCTGTGAATGTTTTGTGCCCTGTTCCCAAAGCTAGCTAACAAGTGGGATGAGGAACCTGTACCTGTCACCTTTGTCCCATTCATTCGCCATCATTGCAGCAAAGCTCCATGACACACCAAATTCAACTTACAAGTGGTTTTTCAGTCAAGAGTCCAGCATTTGCTCCTTTTCTGTTGATTTAGAAGAGAAAAACACCAATGCTCCCCAAAGTGACAGTATATCATGTTGGAGTGCAGTAATTGAGCAATCATCAATACAGACCTACTGGACGAGGATGGGAAATTAGATGGGTGACACAAGTGGAAATAACATGCAACTTGCAGGGTGCAAACCAGGAGCAGCAGAACAGCTTACAAACTTCACAAGTTGTTGCATTTAAAAGATCAATTTGAACAATATTTTGCTCAGCAGTTGGGAAGGTGTGTCAACATCCTGCAGGGACTAACATCACTTCCCTCATTTCCTCCCATTAATCTATTCCCACATGGATCATCGGGCATGATGAGCAAGGACGTGACGATGCAAGCATCACTAAGTCGCAATGATGAGGATGTTGCCTCTCTAGGCTTTCACCACATCGAACTAATCAAAATGTAAAAAGGTGGGAAAGTGCATGAAGAGGACCAACCTACAACCAACAATGCAGTCAGAAAGGTAGAATAACACACTAGTTTCTGGTGAGTCCTGCTCCTGTGGTGCCTGAAATTCAGATGACTTTGCTATCATTTGCAATGAGAAAGGCGATGAAGTTGTTTGCTCTGTTGAACAATTTGCTGGATCAGTGATGGAGCTCATATTCCCTCTGTAAGTTTCAGTAAGTGGTAGACATGACTATTCAAGGACTATAAATGATCTTAATTGACCAGTCATGAAATTTGTCTATAGGTCAGTTTTGCACTAAAGTCACTGATTGCCTGTGGAGGCATTATCAAATAAACTGGGTACCAAGTTGCCCAAGCAGAGATAGAGTGGGCATGTCAAAATGAGCACTGTTAAATCTCTACAGAAACAACGGGAAATACAATGTGCCTTTACATACCAACCAAGAAAGGTGCAAGTTTGGAAAAGGCATTGACTAACTCTCAAAAATCAGAATCCCTCAATCTCCCACTTCCTCAAAGATTTATCCCATTTCGTCCTTCACGATTTTCCCCACACTACTTGATTGCTTATAACAATTTTTAAATGAAAATAAATCACTCATCACCACTGCTTCACTTCCTCCCCACATCCCACTACCCGTCATCCCTTCCCCCAGTTTGAACAAGACAGCCTGAGGCCAAACTCAGCCACACCATCGTTTGATTCATATTGGGGGAAATATGGTGAAACGGATTGCTGATCACACAGATCCCAATTTTATCCCTAAGTGAATGGGTTTTGAGGAAGACAACATTAGGCACAGCGCCATTTCCGGTCAAATGCAAACAACTAGTGTCCAGTACATTTAACCAGAATTTCATTGACAATACCCAAACATCCCTATAGTGCAGAATGAGGCCATCCATCCAAACACATCCTGTCCCCATAATTGCACATAGGGTTTTTATCGTGGCTAACCCACCTAACTTTCACATTCCTGGACACCATTAGATAATTTAGCATTGCCAATCCAGCTAACCTTTAGCAAATCAAAGATGTGGTTAGGTGGATTGGCCATATTAAATTGCCCTGTAATGTCCAGGTTAGATGGATTAGCCATGGTAAATGTGGGGTTACAGGGCTAGAGTGGGTCTGGGTCTGGGTGGGATACTCTTCATTGGTGCAGACTTGACGGGCCAAATGCCACACTGTAGGGATTCTATGGTCTCATTGATTTTAATTTTCACAAATCCTTTGCTTGTCCATGAAGGGTATTAAAGCGCTAAACAAATAATTCAACAGAAGCAAGTGTCAAACTACTGTCTGAATATAATCCTGCCCACCAACTCTCGTCAATTGTTAAAGTAAGATGCTACATAAAGCCTGTGCCCTGGTCTGATTTTCAGTCTGAATCATAACATCTGTGAAGTTAATACTGAGTACAAATGAGAGTTGAGAGATCCAACAAATGATATTTAGTTCAGCAACAACTTAATGAATAGATTGCATTACCGGAATTCTCATTACTACCAAATTCCTTGTCCAGTCCTCCAATATCAGTCAAGTGGTTTGCAACATATGATCACAGGAATTTCAGATTTTCAGAACAGCAGCAGAAAGTTAACAGAGAGCACATGGACTTTACTGACATAAATTCAAGGCTATAATGCCTGAGGTGTCAAGTTGAAATGCTGTCCTGAATTTACAAATATAACATTAATGCAACTTGCTTTACAGATGGTGCCACACAACTTTAGGGTTCAGTGTTGGGCTGTGTAGGAGCAGTTGCTCCACTGCAATGGTTATTTTTCTGCATTCCCAGAAAAGAAAAACTGCAAAAAGCACCTTTAGAAATTCAGCAAATAACAGTCCTTCTTATTCCTTGGAATTTTAAGTGATGGATGTTATTCAACATCATTTTAACAGACTATATTAAAGAGCACAATTGATGGGTAGAACTCATATCTCTTAATTATTTAAGGTTATAAACCTGACTTTCCCACTGGAAACTGTCACCCACAGTTTTTTCTATTGCAGCAGAACAGGGTAGAAAGGGGAAACAAAGAAGTGCTGAGAAACTATTTATGCTGTTGACAATCTGAAATTTAACAAACTGAAATGCTAGAGGTACCCAGCAACATCAGTGAGTGTTTGCAAAAAGGCAAGCGTTATCTCAGGTGTGCATTCTTGACAATAGTGGGATATAAGAAATTTGCCATTATGAACAATCATGTCAGACAAAAAGGCTGGGCTGGACATCTTCAGCAATTTGTTTCTGACAACATTCAGAAAGATAGCAAAGCAAGAGGACAAGGTGTAATAGTGGTGAAGTCATTGGCTGAGTCCTCCAGAGGTCCTGGCTAATGCTCTGGGGACAGTGGTAGATGGAGTTTTAATTCATTTAAAATAAAGAGAAATGAAAGTTCGTAATAATGACCATGAAAACTATGATCGATAGACATTAAAATCTATCTGGTCATTAATATCTTTAAGGGAAAGAAATCTGCCATCCCGACCTGGTCTGGCCTACATCTGACTCCAGACACACAGCAATGGTATTGACTCTGAACTGCCATCTGAGCAATTAGGGATGGGCAATAAATGATGGCCGAGCCAGTGTTGCCCACATCCAATGAGTAAACATTAAAAAACCCACAATTCCAATAAAGAAAAAAGTCCATAAAGGACGGGATTTATGGCAGCTGAGTAGCAGGGTTTCTCATTGTCATGTCAACAACTGCAATGTTTAGAAAGTCAATCAGTGACAGGACCAAATGTCCCCTGGATGAGTAACAGTTCATATGGGTGCAATGATGAGACTCATCCCCTCCTATAGGTTTGTGCGGTTCAGGGTTGGCAGGCAGCAAAAACAAATTAACAATGGTGTCATTAAGTTTAACAGAAAGCTCCTGACTGACCTTAAAACCCACATGAGATAGTCAAGATTAGCACACTTCATGTGAAAACAAAAGAAACACAACCTTTCCCTTTAATTAGCATTTACGTGTAGCTCTGAGAGAACAATGAGATGTGACAAAGCACAATGCTGTATTGGAATTTTTGTAGTAGGTTCAGTGGGTGGGAGGGGTGGAGATGCAGGAACATTAAAAGTTCCTGAACTCTCTTGCACTGAATTGGAAATAATTATTGCATACGCAATTATTGGTGAAAGCTTTTATATATTACGGATGCTTTGCAATTATTAAAAGCGGCACTGCAGATTCTTTCATCTTTGCAGATATAAGCTTTAAACTTGCTCAAAGTCAGAAGTGGATTTATTTTCACTGCAGCACTATTTTCTCTAGTGTTCTGGTCAAATTGTTATGTTATATGAAAGTCAATTTATTCAATACAATAACAAAAGCTAATGGACACACAGCACCTTCTGTAGTGCGATGGATTAAAGCAAAATGTAAAATGTCAGAATATATTGGCCATCTGTCACCAAGCATAGAGTTTGGCTGATTATAGCACCGTCACATTGTTATGGCCTCTGCATTTGGATTCTACCTTATGTTTAACTTAGCACCTTTAGAGTACATGTTATTTATGTTGGGTAGCTTCTACATTTACCAAGCTCTTGTTCAGCCAAAAGGAAGAAATGGCCTGAATTAGGGAACTTCTCAAGGTTATCATTGCCGATTGATGGTTAATTAACAAAGCATGCAATTTCTTTGGCATGGAATTCACTCTGCTAATTTTTCATCTTTTCAGAAATAGAGAACTGTATTTTGTTCAAGACTACCTGGTTTGAATCTAGCTAATTTTATCCAGTGACAATTACTGAGATCGCTAGTTGGTTAATGCAGGCATAACACCATACCTGGAGACCTTATGACAGAGGGTTACCGAACCACCTCTCTTTCACCTAAATACCTTCTCAGTTGGCATGTATGCACCACTGTTGCTCTTTCCAAAAATCTGATTCTTCTTTTTAAGAAAGAACAAAATTAGAGCAATTAGTCACAGAGAAAAAAAATAAATCACCTTAAATTTTAATTAAACCAGTAAACAATGAAGGATTAAATCAAGCTGTTATTCTATGTTGGAAAATTTAATTTTACCAGCATCACTAGATTCTGAGATACTTGACAGATGGCATTCGGATCTGGCTCTTTATCAAAAATGTAACTATGGACTACATGCAACATATGCAACAAAATTAACCTTCTCCACTGCATGCCAGTTTGACACACTGTATTCTGCCTGACCCTCAGATTAGTCTAACATGTCTTCAAGGGTTGCTCTTGTGTGATAATGTGGTTACTGAAATATTTTGTGAAAATGTATGGTTGAAGTCTGTTAATTGGGATGGCCTCTTGGGAATACAATTATCCTGTTTTTTAGATTGTCCTCATTAATGATGTTCAGGGAGCACACTTTCAGACATCTCTGACCCATTAAATTTCTTTTGCATAAATTTGAGCTGCATGAATTAGCAAGGCGACTTACATCAAGATGGCTGCATCTGTGAAACAACATGCACTACAAAATAGAACTTATTTCCAGCTTGTCCTGTAATTTCTGTTTTAAACATTATTAATGCCATATAACATGAGCTAGCTTCATCTCTTCTCACCAATAACCTGTGTATAACATCCCTACCCATCTTGAACAAAATGGCAGTGATCTGTAACAGTTTTAACTTCATCTTCCATTGAGAGTGCATGGAATAGCTAATACAGTAACTGCATTTTACAGAAATGGAAAACTAACAATTGCATCTGAGCCTAAATGTACTTCAGATCAGAAGTAGTTTATCCAAAAGCTTGTGCTTGGTTCTTTTTGGAAAATAGTTTTTGGTTGCTAAACAATGTATGGGACTCCCAAACATATATTTGCATATTAAAAGCTGTAACACTCATTCCTAACATAGAAGTCCTTGACGGTTTTTTGGATGATTGATTCTTTTTCATCCTCCTTCGCATATAATAAATCGCACCTGGAAAGAAAAGGAGTTAAAAATAAAAGGGTGATGGATCCATCAAATCAGTTCTTTGATATATCAACCCAGAACTAATCCTACTGCCTCACCCTCTCACTTGTGGCTCTTATCTGCTTCAAATAATGAAAAGAAACAATGGTTTCTGCCTCAAGCAATGATTGTGCCAAAGTATTTTATGCTCTCACAATCTTGTTGCTGAAGAACCTTTTCCTGACCTCTTTCCTCATTGAAGACTTCAAGCTGATGATCACAGCAAAATTCTCAATCTTTTTAAAGAGACTTCTAATTAACCCTATTTTCTTTGCTCCAAACAACAAGTTTAGCCATCATACCACATCATTTCAAAGGTGCTCTAGTCTGAATATTATAAAGAATGTGATAATGGGACACTTAGAAAACAATGATCTAATTCGACAGCGTCAACACGGATTTATGAAGGGAAATTATGTTTGACAATAGGTTGAAGTTATTGATAATATTAATAGCAGAGTAGATAAGGGAGAACCAGGGAACGCGGTGTGTTTGGATTTTCAGATGGTTTTCATTAATGACCTACACAGAAGCATAACATAAAAAGAAAATACATATGATATAAGGGATAATGTATTTGTTAACAGAGAAAAGAAATCACGGTAGAAATCAATGAGTCATCCTCAGCTTGGCAGGCTCTGACTGGCAGAGTACCACAAGGATCCGTGCTTGAACTCGAACTGATCACAAACTATATCAATGATTAGGAAGTGGGGGCTGAGAGTAATTTTTCCAAGTTTTTGGACGGCACAAAACTTCGTGGGATGTGAGTTGTCCATCTATTGACTCCATCTACACTTCTCACTGCCTCGGGAAGGCAGTCAATATCAAAGACCTCTCCCACCCTGGTTATAATCCCTCCCAATCTCTTCCGTCAGGCAGAAAATACAAAAGCTTGAACGCACCTACTAGCAGGTTCAAGGATGGCTTCTGCCCCACCGTTATTAGACTTTGAATGGATCTCTCACATTTCAATTCTAATGTTGATCTTGCTTTTTATGCACTTCCTTCTGTAACTTTGTATTATTCACTTTGTTCTATCACCCTCTGGTCTTTGCATGGTATGAGCCACCTGTGCTGCATGCAAAACAAAACTTTTCACTGTACCTAGCTACGTGACAATTATGAATGAAATCAAATCAAATCAAAAATGTGTAGAACATCGAATATACTATATCCAGAATGTTATATGCACATTTGCTCTCCTTGTTAGGAAGGATATAATTTTTATTGAGGGAGTACAGCCCAAGTTCACCAGATTAATTCCTGAGATGACAGGAGCATCCCATGAGGAACATTTGAGGAGACTGAAACTCTATTTTTGAGACTTCAGAAGAACGAGAGCTAATTGCTTGCAACTGACAAATATTCTAAAGGACTAGACTGAGTAGATGCAGAAAGCATATCTGCCCTGGACATGGCAGGTAGGACAGGGAGATAGTGTCTCATAATAAGGGATAAGCCTTTTAGGACTGAGATAAGAAGGATTATTTTCATTCAGAATCTTTGAATGGCTGTGGAAGCGCAGTCACTGAATACGTTTGAGATAGAAATTGATGGATTTCTGGATACAAATGATGTCAAAGGATTTGGGGATATTTTAAGGAAGTGACATTAAGATGGCAGAAAAGACCAGAAGGGTCAAATGGCCTATTCCTGCTCCGGAGTGTTTAGGAAGATCCACTTACTTCAACGCTGTTTCCTGTCTGTCAGCTAACTTTCTATAAACAGAACTCCACTTCCTTTTTACCAGATGCCAGAATTATTCCATTATTATAAGAGATACCTTTGACAATTTATCCATACTGTGAGGCTCATACCCTTTCTGTGTGGCCTTACTATTTAATGCAGATAAATAGAATGGAAGCTTTTCATTATTATCAGCAGGCCTCTCAGTCATGCCAAGGGTGATAGACTTTAGTCTGGGAATCCTGTCACAGTGAGTCAAGGGCAGCCACCAATAACTGTCCAGGGCTTGGAAATAGTCCGTCAGTCAGGATGTTCAAAATCAGATGCCTTCTACATAAGGGGGAGGAGCTGAATGTTGGGTAAGTCCACCGCCCAATCTGAGACTTTATGTCCTATTGGGGGCTGATATGGTCTGGCATCATGGCCTTGATTGCTGGTCCGGGAGGGACAGAAAGTTCCACATCCACACCACCCAGGCCGGCAGGAACTCCAGGACCCTACCTGCATAGAGGGGTGGTCAACTCCCCCAGTATGAGGCAAATGTCAGGGCCCTTGCAGAGCAGCTCCACACTCACACTTGTCCAGGTGCACAATGACCTTTTACAGAAGGCGAAGTGCAAAGAACATTAATTCCAGGAGATCCATGGAGTGGTCGGTGTGGACGGGTTAGACCAAAGGGTCTGTTTCCATGCTGCACATCTCTATGACTCTTTGACAAGATTTCCAGGAACAGTGCCAGGTGAGAGGGAGGGGAAATCAAACATGAGAGACACCATTGGCCAAGGTGGGTATGAATTTAATAAGATATGGCAAGAAAATATGACAGACCTTGACGCGACTCAGACTTAGCCAAAACAATGATGCAGTTTATAACTGAATATTTGCAATTGTCGCCCTGATTGTGTTAACTTCTTTAGTTTATTTTTTATCACACTAAATGTTGTCTTTTTCCAGTCTAGAACCTTAATCAACTGTCCTCTTTGACTCAAACATCAAATCTACCTACACTGTAGTTACTATTTCCCAATTGGTTTCACATCAGTTATTTTCTCCATTTCACCTTGCTGTAATAAATCGAGCTGCTTTGATGTACCAGCCATCGAGTTTAGGATGCATGTTGAATGCATTATAGGAAACAAATTTCAGTTGGATCATGCATTAATTTCATTCCCTTTGATCTCAGAATGGTTAAATATCTTGCAAGTTTTGTTACACGTATCCCTGAAACGTCCACATATTCCTGCTTCTATTTTCCACATTGTGTGGGCTCCAATGCACACCAAGAAATTGCATCACATCAACAATGATAAACTCTATCTGCACAGCATCTTTAGCTTAATGAATAGTCCCAACACACTTCATGGGAGTGTTATAAAACATAGGATGACACCAAGCCACATGAAACCAGGGGTTTGATCATGAGGTGGGCTTAAGAAGTCTCAAAGGAAGAAAGTGAGAGATGCAAACAAAGGCACAGTGACTAAAAGATTTAGTGATTATGATTGGAATTGCGCAAAAGGTCAAATATTTCAATAAGACATGTCTTTTTTTTTAACAATTTATCTGTTGAGACCAACATCTCGTGTTCACAATTGAGCATGTAAATTCCATTGTAGGTACCATATGAATGGAAAGTACTGTCCATAACTCATTGCACAACTTCAGGGAGTTCAATGAAGCATCATTTTATGAAGTAAAGGAAGTCATACGCTCACCGTGCTCTCAGGCTGTCTTTTTTAAAATTCATTTCTGAGTTGATGCTTATCTTTAACTATTCTCAAGAACAGAGTATGGAACTACCTTATTGATCCATTTCAGTCCATGCATTGCAGGTACACTGTATTCATTGTTCGAAGCAAACTGCTCGGCCATCAGGACAACATCATACAACCCTGTCATGGCAGACACTGCAAGACGTGTCACAGTGTCGACACGGACACCACCATTACATGTGGTGACATCTCTCCCATCATGTACACGGCAGGTACTCATGTGACCTGGCCAATGTTGTCTATCTCATCATATGCTGCAAGCAAGGATTCCCTGAGGCATTGGCGAGACCGAGCAGAGGTTATGGCAAAGGATGAATGGACACCGCACAACAATCAACAGACAGGTTGTTCCCTCCCAGTCAGGGAACACTTCAGCGGGACATTTGGCCTCGGACCTTCGGGTGACTCTCACAGACAGGCGCGCGCATACACACACACACACTCTCCCCTGCATGCATAGGTATATGTTTGTGAGATGAATTTGTATTTGCAAAGTTACATTTTATTCTGCTCAAAAACTGCAAAAATCCATCTAAGATTCTGTAAATCCCACTTTAGAAATAGAATCAGTCTAACCTAACATTGGGACACAGACAGACTTTAACCCCATACCTTCAATCTGAGCTGAGATGGTATCTATTGTTAAAAGCTATCTTGAGAATGTAACTTTAAAAAAAGTTCTGGGATTTACATATGAAGGAACTAAAACTAAAATCATCATTCTAAAAGATGACAGACTTAAGCTAAATTTGTTTAATATTATGTTCCATACACTGCAATCCTGTTGCTATAAATTCTGTGCCTTATGATTCTGCTCCACAACCACCTGATGAAGGAGCAGCGCTTCAAAAGCTAGTGCTTCCAAATAAACCTGTTGGACTATGGCCTGGAGTTGTGAGATTTTTAACTAGATACACTGTAGATAGCCTAGAAATGTTGCTAGACAGGGCATTCCTGAATTTTGTCTCAGCAATTGTGAAGGTAAAGTAACATAGTTACAAATCAGGATTTTGACTTAGATTTAGATTTTTACGGTCATGTGTACTCAGGTACAGGAGTATAATGAAAAGTGCACAATGTCACCACACACAATGCCATCTTAGGTTCAAAGGTACTGAGGTACAAAAAGACATAGGTGCAAAGTAGCAAGAGAAACAAAAGATGGTGGTGGAGGTAGGGTCATTGAATGTCCTTCAGGTTTAGGTAGATAGACTGTTAGTAGACAAGAGAATGAAAGCCCATCAGAAACAGATGTGAATATAGAATGTGGCACACAAACAGATATTCCATAACCTTATTGAATGGTGGAAGATGGTGTGGTTTGGAGGGAAACAAGAAGACACGTTGCTCCCAAACGTCTACTGGCCTTATCCTTCTCATCACAATGATGGTGGTTACAAGCAACATAGCCCCATGTGTCACATACGGAAGTGGAGGAAGAAAAAAATGTTCTTCCTGATTTAACACAGCATCAATAAAGCACAAACTACCAGTATTATAAATATAGTGCTGAGACTGATAATAATGGAATGAAATTTTGTTCAGGCATTATGGTCATTACTGGTTCTGAAGATACCCCCATGGGAGCCTTTGTAAGTTGCTGTCGTACATCTTGTAGCTGGTACATTCTATTGCCACTGAATCCAGGTGATGGAAGGCATGAATTTACAAAGACAGGGCCAGCTGCATTGTCTTGGTACCAGGTTTCTTGCATATTATTAGGGTTACACTTAATTCAGATAAGTGAAGAGTACTCCAACACATTTCTGAATTGGTAAAGTAACAGCCAGTGTTTTTAACAAGTTTTCTTTTGAAGTTTGTGCCACATGTGTGATGCCACACACAGCAGTAGAACTTCAGTCCCTTAGCCAACTAGCCAGTTTTTAGCATATGACAATGGTTCCTCAAGCTAATTAATCATGACAACGGGTAGACGGTTGGAACATCACATTTCATTGAATACCTTCAGAGCAAAGACCAAGTTCCTCTTCCATGTCTTCAGGCATGGATACAAATTGCACGACCCGGAAACAATATACCACTGAACCACAATGGCTGCAGATGACTGTTCTTTATGAAAAGTATACAAATAATCACAAATTCTCCCATGAACAGGAACTGTCAGAGTATGGAGATTGACAAATTTATCTATTATTAATACGTTTTCTTAAAGTGTCTTTGTACGCCAACAGTCCCATCAGAATATATCCTTCTTTTAATTGACTTCGCATATTAGTGCACCATTCAATTCATCAAAGGCAATGGATCAAATCCTAGCAAGCAACATAGCCCTATACATATCACATACAGAAATGGAGGGAAAAAAAACACTCTTCCAGATTTAACACAGCATCAATAGAGCACAAACTACCAGTATTAGAAATATAGTGCTGAGATTGATAATAATGGAATGAAATTTTGTTCAGGCATTATGGTCATTACTGGTCCTGAGGGTCTCGTTAGCAACCCTCATGAATGAGCACCTCAGGGCTGGTAATAACCATAATGTTAGAAAAAAATTAGGTTATTACTATATTTTCAGGAATTATGTGTTCCTTAAACTACGATAGATATTATGCCTATATTATACAACCTCAGCACACTGGGGCTCAGGTTTTGCTGAAAAAAGCCAAAAATTGCTTAAGGCATGCTTAAAAAACGGTTGTTGCACTCCTGAGAGCTGAATCAATCCCCCAGGGGAATTTGGTGGCACAGTTTGTTCAGTCTAGTGTACATATTAACTACGCATTAGATATCATCTAAATGGAGGTATCCCAATCAGTCAGTCAGGAAATATAAACAGAATGATTCAATTTAGGTAGGATAAAGGTGGAATTTTCTTTCAACTTTCAGAGAGCTCTACTTTCTTAACAAGAAGTTCAGCATTACATTAACAGGCAAAGACAATAAAATGAAGGCATTAAGCTTGCAATTTGGATCATAGGAATCAGTTACAAATGTAAGGAACCATAAGCAAATGGGAATCTCATCCTCATCAATGGTCTTTGTGGACTGAAAGCCTTGCCTGGTAGTATCGTAATTGTAAATAGCAGTACTACGGTGATCTTCTAATGTTTTGCAGGTCATTTGAGAGGGCATTTTAAATGTAGTTATTAACAATATGATGGCACTTAACTGAAAGAGATGACCAGTAGAAACAAAAATTCAGATTTTTGAAATAAAGTCATTAGATTCAATGTGCGAGGTGATTGAACATTTTTGTAGCAAGAAATTCTTCAAGTACAACCAAAATAATTAACCTGAAGCAAAAATGTTGACCTAAGTCAACCACATAAGCAGCATGGGTGGCAATATGATAGTTAAAATGGTGCAGATTAAACATTCCATACTTGAATTTGAAAGGAAGAAAATAAAGATCAGCAAAGACATCTGCAACCAGTACCAATAAGTCTTTGTGTCAGACGACAGTAAAGTTAACCATTTTTGGTAGCTTTGATAGAAAAGCCCAAGTTAGCAAAGCAGCAAGGACAATTTAATTTGGAAATTCATTATCAGGATTTTAATGTTAAAGTCATTAAGATAAAAACCTGATGTTATACTTGCTATTAGTGCAGTGAGATGCTAATTGTAAATTTCTGCTCTGCAGCACATCTTCTCGGGGTCCACTGAATAACAGAAATAAAGATAGAATTGATTCTTGGTGCACTGCTGTGTCATTGCTATTATTTCAATGTTCAACAATGGACAAAGAATGGAACTTATAACCTGACAATGCCCGGGGAATGAGTTCATATAGATGGTCCAAATGCAATTATAGATTGGTCAGATTAGGACTGAGCACAGTTGGGTTTCAACCTATATAATCTATTCTCATCAATTCAAAATAAGTAACTTTGAATTATTGGGTAATTTGGATTCTAATTGTGCAAGAAGAACTTTGACAAGAAAAATGAACAGCATACTACTTAAATAGCAAATATCAGCAGAAGGCTTGAGGAGGAGAGAGATTTAGGTGTTCTAGCACATGAATCAATAGGTCAATAATCAAGGAAGTAAATGGGATGCTCTCCTTAATTATGAAAGAAATTGAACATAAAAGAGAGGATGTTATATTTCAGTTATACAGAGCACAGTCCATATCTCGAATGCTCTGTGAAGTTTTGATCTCGATTAAGGAAAGATGGAAGTGCATTAAAGACAATTCAGATGAAGTTTAGTAGATTGATACCTGTAGGATTGAGCAAAAATCCCCACATTCTACAATACTGGATTGAGACTTGGACTGTCCTAATATCTAAAATACTGGACAAAAGCCTGAGCACAGGCTGCTACGAATACACACAGAGCCAGAATGATTTTGGTCTGGGACCATTGTTCAGCCCAACAGTCCAATTTACACCTTTACTCAAGCAGGAACAACCACCTATACTTCAGTTTCTCCTCAGTGGTGAGTTTAAACTCCTGAGACACCAAAGTGTCCAACCTGGCTGGCAGGGAGCGGACGGTGGGTGGTGACCATGCAGGGCAGCCCCAAGGGTAGAAAGCCCGATTAAAGAACCTATGGTTAAAACAGTTGTTTAGATTCTAATAGTGTTGAATCAGTATTTGATTTAATAATATATATAATTTCTGTCCTCTGGAAGGTTGTATTATTTTCACTTTTTTTTTGCATTTACCTTTATTTCTTGTACTAAACTGACCTTTCTATATTTAATAAACACAGAGATTCTTTTGCCCTGAAACACTTGTTTATTGCCTTCTTCATTTCACATTCCTAAATAAGTCCAGTGTTTAGAACCAGGGATTTGAGGATGATTCAGACCACATAAAAATCAGCAAATTGTTGATCGCACTCCAGGACCCTATGTACTATGGATGAGTGGGCTGTTTTAGAAGGTTGAACAGGCTGGGTTTGTTTCCACATGAAATTAGAAGAGTGAGACATGACTTGACTGAATAAGATCGTCTCAATGAGGAATTCAAAATGCAAACAAACCATCTAGGGTCTTATTGAATGGCAGAGTAGAGTCAGGAGGTTGAATAGTTTACTACAGCTCCTGTTCATATGAGTGTGACAATTGGAAAGTTCAATTTCGGTGGTGGTGGTGGTGGCAGGGAATAATAATGTTGGATTGTCAGTAAATTCTATTGTTAATTTAGTTATTTTGAAATAAATTAATAGACGACTCATCTTATTATTCTGAGTGATCATGCTACTGCAAACAAACTGCCACGTTGCCCACTTAACATTATCTCACACACTTTGAAGTAACGTATTGTCTGTAAAACTACTTTGGTACTTGAGACACTTTATAAATGGAAGATACTTTTTTCTCCAAAACCAGGTCAAGATGTGCAGCATGGCCCAGGTACAAAATGAGCTGATAATCTTAATGGGTTTTCTTTAAGAGTGGTGGGAGGAAAAGACTCAACTACAAGGTTATGGTAGTTTGTGGAAGAAAGTGAGGACCTCAGATGCTGGAGATCCTGGAAAAGCGCAGCTGGAAAAGCGCACCTGCTCCTTGGATGCTGCCTGACCTGCTGCGCTTTTCCAGCAACACATTTTCAGCTATGGCAGTTTGTGGTCACACAGTTAAGAAACACTAGGTTGATTCTTGGTTATGGAGAGATTTGTTTTGGGAGAGGTTAAGTAGTTGGGCTTGAGAAGATAGATGTGGAAAGGTTGTTTCCCCTTGTGGAAGGAGTCTAGGACCAGAGGGTAAAATCTCAGATTAAGGGTCATCATTTATGACAAAAATGAGGGGAACTTTTTTTCTTTCAGAAGGTAGTCACATCTATGGAATTCTTTACTGCAGTGGGCTGTTGAAACCGGATTGTTAAGTGTAATTAAGGCTGAGATATACAGGTTTTTAATCACTAAAGGAATCAAGGGTTATGGGATAAAGGCAGGAAAGTGGAGTTCAGGATTATCATAACAACCATGACCTAATTGAATGGTGGAGCAGACTATGGAGCAAGTAGTCTATTTCTGCTCCCACATCTTATAGTTAATAGTTCAAAACATGCAAAGTGTAAAAAGCATCTATATTTTCAGCCCATTTTAACATTTTTTTCAAGTCACAGAGATGCTTCTTGCTTAGATTTATAGTTAGATTTAGTTCTTGAAATGTTGTTGTGCATTTCTATTGTTCTTCCCTTCTCTGATCCTCAAATATTGTTGGAGACCTATCAGTCGACATTGATGCATGCTATCATTACACCGGGCTTTTCAGCATGAATTTATGCTGCATTAGCTTGAAGTTAATGAAAAATTTAAAATTAAGCCGCCAAATTAAAGTTCTATTTTCATAGTGTTACGACCAACAAGGTTGTCAAATCCAGTAGCAATAATGAAATCAAGTTGAGTCAACTCCAGGAGATTTAATTAATGCCATACTGATACAATATGATACGCACTGTGCTATCAGCTAATGGACTTGAAGGACCCCATACAGACAAGCAAAACAAATGTCATTTACAAAATACTTGCAAGAACTGTAACAAACACCACATTGGATGAACAGACAAAGAACTAGCCACCAGAATACTTGAATATCAGCTAGCCGCAAAAAGACATGACCCACTCTCACTAGTATTCTTACGTATGGATGAAGAAAGACACCACTTTGACTGGGACAACACACCCATCCTAGGACAGGCCAAACAGAGACATGCACGAGAATTCCTAGAGGCATGGCATTCCAACTGGAACTCTATCAACAAACACATCAACTTGGACCCCATATCACCCTCTGAGAAAAAGAATAGGAAATGACATCACCACAGGAAATGACATCACCAACTCAAGGAAACCAAAACACAAATAGAAAGCAGGTCACTAACACCAGTGCTTCACCAGAGGCTCATTGATGATGTTACCATAGCATGGTGATGAAATGTCTGAAAATGTACCTTCCAACTCAGTGAGCAAACTTACAGCCAGAACTGTGCTATCCACTCATCATTGTGAAGTCAACCACCTTTAACATAGATTAGGTACGTGCTGCTAAGCAAAGTTGGCCACACAGCTGTGTGTTCCATCTTTTCCACAGGTCAGTGGAAGTCACAAAGAAACTAGACAATGATTTTATCTTGTTACATATTAGTACACAGAATGACAGCCGTTTATTGCCCATCACTAACTGCCTTGAAGGTGGTGGTATTGAGCAGCTTTTCTAAACATGGGCAGATGATGGCCCAGTGGTATTATCATTGAACTGTTAACCCACAAACCTTGATAATATTCTGGGGACCTGGGTTTGAATCCTGCTATTTCTTTTTACAAATCTGGAATTAAGAGTAATAGTGACCATGAAACTATGGCCCGATTGTCTGAAACCCATCTGGCTCACTAATGTCCTTTAGTGAAGGAAACTGCCATCCTTACCTGGTCTGCCTACATGTAACTCCAAACCCACAGCAATGTGATTGACTCTTAACTGCCTTGGAGACAGTTAGGGATAGGCATTAAACGCTGGCCCATCCAGTGATACTGGCCTCATCCCGTGAATAAATTTTTAAAAAACTCTGTTGTCCATGTGGCATTAGTACACCCACACTGCAGTTAGGAAGGGAATTCCAGGGATTTTACCGAGCAACACCAAAGCAACATCGAACAGCTCGAAATTGGGATGGCTTTGAGGGAAACTTGCAAGCAATGGTATTGTCACGAGTTTGTGGCTCTTGATCTTCTGGGGAGAAGATATTTGTATCTGGTGAGTATTGTACTTATGTCTGGTCATAATGAACCTCAGATACATTTGAATGCCATAAATAGTGCAAGGAGTCATAGCGACATACCTAGAATCACTCATTCTGATGAAGAGTCACTGGACTCAAAATGTTAACTCTGCTTTCTCCCCACAGATGCTCCCAGACCTGCTAAGTTTCGCGAGCAATTTCTGTTTATGTCTCATAAGTTTAGTTTAGACAGGTTGGGTTTGTTTCCCAAGAGTTTGGAAAAGCGAGGGGTAATTTGATTGATGTTTATAGGATCCTGCATGACCTTAAAGTGGACATCAAAAGGATCTTTCTCCTCACAGCTGAATCCGGAACTAGGGGACATTGTTTTAAAATTTGGGTCTGCCTTTCAGGCAGAGATTAAAATAATTTCTGTTCTCTTATAGGTGTGCATCTCTATATATCCCTCTCACAACCTGGAATTCCACCTATTTTCGTGTTGTCTGCAAGTTTTGTTACAGCACATTCACTTCCTTCCCCCAAATCACTAACATATACATTGAACAGTTGCGGTTGCTGTACTGATCCCTTTGGAATGTCACTGGTGACAGGTGGCTAATCTGAAAAAGAACCTCATATCCACACTCGCTGTTTGCTGCCAATTCTTTAATCATACCAAAATATCACCTCCTACAGCGTGGGCTCTTATGGCTTAACCTTTTATGAGGTACTTTATCGAGTGCCTTCTCGAAGTCCAAATACAAAACATCTCCTGGTTCCATTCAGGTTGAGACTTTCTCAAAAGACTCCAATAATTTAATCAGACACTATTTCCCTTTCATGAAGCCATGCTGACTCCGCTTAATTAGATTATGATTTTCCAAATGTTCTATTATTACTTCCATAATAATTGATCCCAATACTTAGCTAACAAGAGATGTTAAGCTAATTGGCCTATAGTTACCTCCAGTTTGCCTCCTTCCCATTGGTTCCAAAACCTGGATCAAAACACCACTCAACATTCAAATCTCTATAAGGAACAGCCAACACTCCCATCCTCCCTGACCAATATTCCTTACTTACATTATGGTTAGAGACCCATCATCCTGTAAGGGGTCCATTTTACAGCAGCAATGATTAGAAGCATATAAACCTTTCCCTCAACAAGCTCAGGACTTGCAAGCAGAATATAACATGGTGAGACAAAACGTAGAGGGTGAAAACCTAAATTCAAGTGACAGGTATTCCTCTCCAGCAAAGTGCAGGCCCTAATGTCATCAAGAATATTCCATCTTCAGCAAATGTTAGCAGCTTGCACCAAGTTCAAAAGCATTAATTCCACAAACAGCAGCTGCTTCTGGCTTTTCACTCTTCACATTACTATTCAACTGTTCTTTACTGTATGTCCTGCCTAATACATATGAGGAATAATTTACACAACAATGTTAGATTTCTTTTCTTCTATGGTTTATGCTTGAAGAATGCAAGTTCCCATTAAGCTTGCTAAATGGAAGCAAGAACACAGAGGGGAAAAAAGTTAAATGAACAGAAACCCATCATTTGAACTAATGAAGAACAAGTTTGTATTTTAGCCATGAGCTGGGTTCAAAATGTGAAGATGACAATATATCATTTTGTGCACTGCTGAAGTGCTTGCAACAAATTTTTCAGAACAGACACCTACACTACCGGAGAATATTAACAAATAAGGCATGTTACATTACCCAACATGTCAATATCACAACAAGTGGCAAGCAGGCAAAATCATCTTTGTGCTTTCACTCTGTTTAATTTGCCATTGTCTATTGGATTCATCGTGTTGCAGTTGGCAGCACAGAAGTCCATTGTTGTTATTCTGCATTACACTTCCCTTATTGTTGTGTTGGCCATCCAATTAAACTTAATTGCTTTTATCAAGTATTTCTGAATGCTATCCTTTTGGAAAATGTTCATCCAAGATATCCTCTACCCCAAGAGTTGAGATAGCAGATTGAGGGAGCCATTTTAGTGAATTAAATACACACTTCGAATTCAAAAATGATCAACAAATCATTACTGTCAAATTATACTTTTTAAAAATATTAACATGCATCCATTTAAACAGCTTAAGTTTTTTCAGTTGAAAGGAAAGAGCAGCAGATGGTCTTTAAATTTCAAAGTGCTGTGCATGGTTATTTATGCTCCTGTGCTGCTCATCTTTGGTGCTGATCAGTTGACTTCGTCAAATTTAAATATTTATAACAAATTGGAGGGAGAAAAATGTTTTATTCTGAACTGACAGCAATAAAATTTTTACATGGAAGCTGGAAATGTGCAGCAGGAGAAAGATTGAAAGAGCACTCTTTCAATGTCATGGCAAATGCTTTTATTTAAGTGAAATTAATGCCAGCATGAGGGGATCGTAAGATCATTAGACATAGAATTCTACTGGTATGGATAAAAAATGCATTTGTTCTTCATTAATTCAACTGACAGATTTCAGTGCATGAATTTATCTTTCTGGAATTCTTTCCACCTTGTAAATTTGATGGAAGCCATATTCCCATATGTAAAACTAGAGTTAAACCTTAGACTGGAATATAAATGATTTCTTCTTTTACCTGAATTTATATCAAAGGATAGTTAAAATAAAGCAAGCCAAAGACGGAGAAGCTTACAACAACTACAGTTTATGTGACAATGCATTTGAATACTCTTTTAAGCCAGTGCCTCACCTGTCTCATACAGGATTTGATCTCAAGCAAGAAAGAAGGAAATGAGCACTGCCTTGAAGGATTTTTAAAGGAAAAAGCATAATGTTATATAACAGGATACCAGCAATGTCCTTCTGAGGGCAGTGAATTCAAGCTTTGAACTATGTCTAGACTCTTGCAGTCTGGCAGACAGGACCCAAATGTCTGACCTCTATTTCTAAAAGATCAATTTTTTGACACTTGGGGAAAAAGAAGGGATATGGTTCACCTAAAGGAACCCAAACCCAACACGGCCATTTGAACTGAAGTTCAAAGCAACACTATTTTTGCCTCCCCAATGGTCTGAACCCAAAGGGAGAAAGTGATGAATGCTTAATGTAGAAATAACTGCTCATAAAGGGCAAATAAAGTCTCCAGAATTGTCATGATGTGAAATTATTTAGTTCTGTATCCATCAAAAATTACAAGCAAAAACAGGCTGCATGCTGTCAAGGATGAAAAAAAATCTCTTGTTCTAATTGTTGCAGTAGCTGTCTATTATATCTTTTTCCCCAAGGAGAATCTCAATGTCATTATGAATGATTTGCACCCTTCCACTGGTTACAATTATCCCAATTTAGTGGGGTGAAGGTGGTAAATTAAAATTTTGACTGACAGCTTCAATAGGTAATTAAGGAACCTGTCTTTGATGTGGGATTACATGGAGAAATCTGATTTTGTTTTTATAAGGGATTAAGCATTTGTGATTTAATAGTTTTGAATGGACTTTCCTGAATAGGAGTCATGTTTTTTTTTTAAACTGCACGAAGACTATTCAATATGATAAAATAAAATTTATTCATCTTTCAGAAGTCATTGTCCAACTTAAAAACCTTGATCATGTTTTTAAACATGACTATGACACTGTTTAATAGCCTGAAAGTAGCCAAAAGTCTTAAGAATATGAAAAGGAACATCTAATGGTTCGGACTGATGACCACACACAGGAAAGGCTACCCAAGGGGTAACCAGCTGGATATTAAAATTAATCAACTGATAATATAGAGCAGCTAATCAGACTTTCAACTGTTTCTGCATTAAGTCAAGACTTCTTGAGTACAGGTATTGCTATAACAAATAAGTCTGAAATTCTTTATGCAAAGAGAAGTATCTAAAATCCCCCTCCCCTGCATTGAAGGAAACTCTTCGAAATATGCACCAAAACCAATATTTCAATGAAGGTTCTGAGAGCTTTAGAGGAATAATTGAGGTAAAAGGTTGAGTCTCCAACTTCTCTCAGAAGAAATTGGCACCTAATTCACAATGAAACAGCTACAGAGAAATTATCAAGAAAAAAAGGATTTTCAATTGCTGAAAATTTGCAATGACATTGATGAAATCAACTACAGTACTATGATTTGAAAATGAGATAGCATAAACAGAAACATATAGCTAAAACTGATAAGTGGTTGCTGAAAATCTGAAAAAACATCAGAAATTGCTGGAAAAACTCAGGTCTGGCAACATCTGTGGAGAGAAATTAACATTTCAGGTCCAGTGACCCTTCTTAAGAACTGTTGGTAGCTAGGAAAAGGTTAGTTTTTATGCAGAAGATAGCGTGAGAGGATGGGGGATGAGTCAACTACAGATGAAGATAGAGCCCAAAGAAAGAGAAAAACAGTTGGATATACAAAGGAGTGGGTAAAGGTCAGCCAGGGAGAATGAATAGCTGCTAATGGGGCCCATTAGTGCCTGACAATGAGTTGTTTGGGGTATTAGCCCAGGTGATGACAAGGTTTGGTGTATGGGGGTTGAGGCAACGATATGGGAGAAGGTTCCCCGTGCCCTAAAATTGTTAAACCCGATATTAATTCCAGAGTTCTCAAGTAGAAAATGAGGTGTTCTTCTTCCAGTTTGCACTGAGCTTTGCTGGAGCACTGCAGCAAGCCTGAGATAGAGGTATTGGCCAGGGAACAGGGGTGGGTGTTAAAGTGACAGGCAACTGGAAGCTCAGGGTCTTTTTTGCAGATAGAATGTAGGTGTTCCGCAAGGCATGTCACCCAATCTATGCTTTGTTTCCCCAGTGTAGAGAAGACCACATTGTGGGCAGTGATTACAGGAGATTGAGTGAAATGCAGGTAAAGTGCTGCTTCACCTGGAAGGTGTGTTTGGGGCCTTAGATACTGAGGAGGGAGGAAGTAAACAGGTAGGTGCTACAACTTTGGCGGATGCGGGGGAAAGTGCCATGGGGCTGTGGACCAGGGTGTCACCGAGGGAATGGTCCTTGTGGAAGGTTGACAAGGGAGTGAAGGGGAGGGGAGGGGAATGTGTATCTGGTGCTGGCATCCCATTGGAGATGGTAGAAATGGTTGCTCATGATCCTCTGGATGTGGATGGTAAATGTATTGGTAGGAGAGGTCAAGGGGGACGCTAAAGCCGTTGTGGGAGAAAAGAGAGGGGGGGTGGTGAGTGCTGAAGTGCAGGAAGTGGGTCAGACCCGGCCTATCACCCACAATTCAAACATATTGCTTGAGTATCCTTGGCTGGGAAGAAAATGGACATTTCGGAGGACCCTCCTGTCAACATTGGGATCATCAGAACAGATGTGACAAAGACGGAGGAACTGGGAGAATGGAATAGAGTCTTTACAGAAAGCAGGATGTGAGGATATATCATCAAGGTAACTGTGGGAGCCAGGGGGTTCGTAGTGTATCAGTGGCCAGTCTATCCTCAGAAATGGAAACAGAGGTGTCGAGGAAGGGAAGGGAGGAGTCCAAGATGGAGCAGGTGAAGGTGAGAGCAGGATAGAAATTGGAAGCAAAATTGATAAATTCTTCTACTCCCAGCTGAGAGAGGGAAGTAGCACTAACAATGTCATCAATATATCAGGGCAAGAGTTGTAGATGGGTGCCGGAGTAGGACTGGAACAAGGAATGTTCCACATACCCCACAAAGTGACAGGCATAACTGGGGCCCACGTGGGTACCCATGGGCAGGCCTTTGACCAGAAGAAAGTGAGAGAGGTTGTTCAGAGTGAGGACGAGCTCAGCCAGGCAGAGAAGAGTGGTAGTGGAAGGGGACAGTACAGGCCTTTTTTCCAGGAAGAAGCAGACAGCCCTGAGACCATCCTGGTGGGGGATGGATGTGTAAAGGGATTGCACGTCCACAGTGAAGAGGCAGGTGGGCCCTGTGAACTGGAAACTCAGACTGATGTGAAGTGTCAGAGGAATTGCAGATGGAAGTGGGTAGGGACTGTGGACAAGGGAATAAAAACTGAGTCAAGGTAAGAAGACAGAGCTCTGTGGGGCATGAGGAGGCAGAAATAATGGGTCTGTCTGGGCAGTCCTGTTTGTGGATTTTAACCTAATTGTGAAGAATGTTTTTAATCTAACCAGCTTGGTGAAATGCTGACAAGATAGGATCTGTTGCTCATCTGTTTCATACCATGGCTAATTTTATTTTTCATTCACTTCATTTTGATCAAGTATTGCGGTCAGTGAATCTAATCCAACCTGTGGATAAGGATGAGACCATTGTGCCACAAAGAGTTACAATGAAATTACAGCAGAAACCAAGCATTCAGCTTTAGTGCTTTCTGTGTGAGCTTTCTTGCAACCTACTTCATGCCACTCCTATCTGCATAACTTTCTGCTCCTTCTTCCATCATGGACTAATCTAGCTTCCCCTTACAAGCACCAATGATTCAAGTACTTGATATGGTTGCATCGTTGCACGCTCTGGTTAATTATGTTCACTGTAGTTGAGAGATTGACTTAGTATGGAGAGGTTGCTGTAAGGCTATGGAATGCATTGACGTAGTGATTTAAATAGAAGTCATATAAAACACATAGGGATAGATTAGATCAGTGATGAAAGAAAGGGGTTAAGTGAGATGGAATTAGAGCAGATGCTTTATTTGAAGCTCAATACTAACAAAATTATTTGGTCTGTCACTGGATTATAACTTCTATGATACATCAAGAACTGATTAGCTGGTCATGTATTAAGTCTTCCTGTGCAGAAAATAGCTGCTACTATTCTTGTAAATCAAAAACCACTATTTCAGATCAATGTGAATGACTTGGAGGTGCTGAGATGTTGGAGAGACAACAGGTACAGTCTTTTTAGTTTTGGTTACATGGAGTTGCACAATTGGGACAAAAAAAGTCAGCATGAAATATCTACCCAACATTTTTGCATATTTCCTTTGTATCACAAAGTAAACTAGACCGATAATCCTGCATTACTTCTTTCAAGTTTGAAATAGCCAAGTTAAATGGTTGTGATCTTTCCTTACCAAATTTTAAAATAAAAGATGAGGTACAAGTGCTGTGCAAGACCAGGTCTGCCTAATTATTCTGCAAATTAGTCAGAATACAAGCATTTCATTATAACTGCAAATTGAATTTGATATGGTCAAAGAATGAAAAGACACTCTGAACCCAGATAATGTGTAAGCCATGTGCTCTTTGGCATTTGATGCAACAATTCCTACCACTGCGGCTTTGACCATGCATGATTGATTTGGAACAATAATAACTAATAGATTAATTACTGGTAGATTCTCCAACAGCCTCCAGTCTGACAGGAATTGTGAACTCTTGATAAACTAGGATTCACAATGTCTACTTCTAACGTTGCATCTACTGAAACACAAAGCTGATTATGATCCAAAATGATGCCACTTATAGACAGTGTAAGAAATATATTCCGACAAGGATATTTCAATTGCAGATAGATGACATTTAATTGTTCTTAAGTACTTGAATCTTTCTATGTTGTTCAGTTTCTGTGTATTATTGACATTATAAATAATTATAACAGATAATCTTAGCCTGCACATATTTTCTGAAGTAAAATATTCCGCCTTTAAAATGGAACAAGCGGATTTGTAAGCAATGTGGGCATCTCCATAATCTCCAGTGATCAATATAATCTGATTTTGCAGAGGAAATTGTGAGCCAGGATACTCGGAGGACTTATTTCTGTTCTTTGCATAGTACAATGGATTTCTGACATCATAAGGACTGGCAAATTGAGCTTCAGTTTCAAATCTTATCTGGAAGACAGCATCAGTGATATAACTACATGATCTCAGAAGTGCCATCTTAGATTATAAATTTAAGAGTGACAGCAACTGATCCAAAGCTGATGTGCTTTGGTCTCTTCAGCTCCTTTCATCCTTTAGAATACATTGCCAAACAATCTATCTGCAATTGACAGTTTGGTCATTTTTATGCACAGTGCCATTTTCAAACAACTACCTACTGATTGTTAGTTCCAACAACAATTTATTGCAATTATTGGAGTATATTAATCAAATTCAATTTTTAAAATTAGTCTCTCTCCAATGATGCAGTGTTCCAACATGACAGTAGCAACAATTTTGTTTTCCCATATTGCTGCTTTAATATCACCATACCTCCAGTAACACTATCATGACATTATGAACAGACAGTGATAGCTACTTTGATTAGTTACCAACATTTTTTTGTTCTTTGACAGTGGCAGCTAGAGATATCAAATGATCAGATAAGGGTAATCTGCTGGACATTTTCCAAAACTTGGAAGCCAGAACAAATCATTTGTTCCTCAGTTTGAATGCTTGCTAACAGTGTCACTGCACCCAATGAAAAGAACTGAACAGGCACCAACACCCCACCACTTGTGATTTTCACCTTGCCCAATGACATTATGTCATGCTGTCATCCTTTGCTTCATTTGTGACAATATCTTTGGTCAATGTGTGTCACTATACAATTCTATAATTATATTGCACAACATAGTTACCAATTTCTACACAACATGTGTTGATAGTTGGAACTCTCTTCCGCAATAGCAGTAGATACTGCATCAGGTGTTAATTTTAAACCTGAGATAGATGATTGCTTGTTAAGCAAAGATATGAAGGGATATGGGTCAAAGACAGTATATGGAGTTAGACCACAGATCAGCTGTGATCTCATTAAATGGTAGAACAGGCTTGAAGGGCTGAATGGCCTTTTCCTGTTTCTGCATTCCCATTTGTCATGATCATTGTAGACATGCATTCTCCCTCAAGTGCACTTAACTGCTGGTTCATGGGAGATCAACAGTACAACTGAACTAACATGAGGATATTAGTGCTGTTCAGCTCTGAAGTTGAGGTCTGTAATCCACCAGTCTGAGAAACAACCAAACAAGATTTGGTTGGGGCTGAAGTGAGGGGAACAATTCCTGAATTGAATCAGTTAAGCTTGGTTGAACCTTGGTATTGTCTGAATATAGGTTCATTTAATGTATAAGTCTCCCTTTTTGAGATACAAGTTCACGGCTGAGAAAATAATATTTACGTGCTATTCTTCATATCAGTATGATCAGCTAATCAGTTCGTGGTATTTCATAAAAGTCACAATCTAGTGACAGACCAAATAATTTTGTTAGTATGAGAAAGTTACGTGGTGATTGAAAGTTATTGATTGTTTGCCTTAATTTAGTGGAATGCACTATTATCTAGTAAACTGTTATATACACAAGTAAAACAATTCCTTGCAACCTGTTGACAACAACAGCCCACCTGCCATGTGTTGGCTGTAACATGATCACATCACCAACACTTTAAGTGCTATTTCTATAGCACGATTTTTCTATAACACAGGGTTGCACAAGAACGCAACCAACATGTTATAGACGAACTTGACTGTATACAAAGTTGAAATACAAAAAGCCTACTTCGCCCAACCAGTCCACATCAGTACTCACACTCCATATGATCAAATGACACATTTCTTCATTTTAGCAAACAAAATAACATTGTAAAGAAATGGCATTCTTTAACTAAAATAACACTAAAGATTCCAGCTAAGTGGGGAATCCAGCTATTGAAAAACATTATTGTTGAAAACAGATAGCAAGTAAAGTATGATGCACATTTTTCCTTGCTTAGCCTCCTGAAGTATCACATAATCAGAACTGCAGTAAGAGGAGGAATTTATATGACCCAGGGAATGCACCAGGAAATTTAAATTGGAAATTTCACAGGCAGATGAATGCAATAATGAGACAAAGAGACAGTATGTGTTTATGCAGTTTTGGTTGCTCACATTGCAATTAAATTTAAATTGGGCAATTAAATAATCACTCCACTGCACCACTGAAAAAAAATCCCACAGATTAGGAGTAATTGTATTGTATAATAAGATATTTACTTCACATAAATTTATAATGTTACCAAAGCCACATAAAAGGTAGATGGAAGTGCCAAAGTCACTTCAAACGCAGAAGTTATATAAATTCGACTGGCTTTGACCAATCTGCACGTCTGACAACGTAGTTTCATCAGGTCAGATCAGATGAGTATAACCTCATGGTTCCTTTAAGCTTTTAGTATAAAAACTCCTCAAAGTCACACCACACAAAAAGTAATGAACCTGGATTCGTCATTATACTTTGGCAGTTAAAAGAGAAAAAAACAACAAATGCTAGAGATTTTCAGTCTCAATAAATAGCACCTTCCTTTTACAGATCTTAATTGACTTGCTTTCCAAACAATGTTTTCAGTCTTACCAAGCAGGAGCTCCTCTCATGTTTAAAATGAAATTTTATGTAGTGACCTTATAAAAGTCTGTTGAATACATTTTGATTGAATTGAGAAGAGGCGGTTAAAGTGATTTCACTGCAGGAGACGTAGACTCAGATGTACAGCGTGGAAACAGACCCTCGAGTCCAACCCGTCCATGCCGACCAGATATCCCAACCCAATCTAGTCCCACCTGCCAGCACCCGGCCCATATCCCTCCAAACCCTTCCTATTCATATACCCATCCAAATGCCTCTTAAATGTTGCAATCGTACCAGCCTCCACCACTTCCTCTGGCAGCTCATTCCATACCCGTACCACCGTCTGTGTGAAAAGGTTGCCCCTTAGGTCTCTTTTATATCTTTCCCCTCTCACCCTAAACCTATGCCTTCTAGCTCTAGACTCCCTGACCCCAGGGAAAAGACTTTGCCTATTTACCCTATCAATGCCCCTCATAATTTTGTAAACCTCTAAAAGGTCACCCCTCAACCTCCCCCGCTCCAGGGAAAACAGCCCCAGCCTGTTCACCCTCTCCCTATAGCTCAAATCCTCCAATTCTGGCAACATCCTTGTAAATCTTACATTTAAGAGGTGTGTTCTGAATGAGGAGTTTCAATTGTGTAAATAGTGAATGCTATCTCCAGTCCAAATATCTCTTTTCTAGACTTTTTTTTAATGCACTGAACTATTCACTTCCAGATCCATTTCAAGGCTGTAAACCCTGACTAGAAGTGGAAGCACAACAAACCTCAGACATTCCTTAGCCTCGCAGAACAATTCAAAATTTCCTCCCCTTTTTTAACACTCATCATTTATCATGAATCTGCATCTCACTTTAAAAATGGAATTGGCTGTGTACTTGGATACAAAAACATTGTGGGAATATTGGGAAAGAGTAGAGAAATGAGAGTAAGTAGCTCACACTTTCAAACAGCTTGTACCAACATGATGGGGGAATGGTCCCCTTCTGTGTTGTCAGTATCTAAGAACTTATAATTCATCAAAACCCAGGAATAATATTTATTTACAATCTTGCTTGAAACGCTAACAGAAAATATGTACAATGTTACTATCACAATGACCAGAGAAATTTGTACCCCCAACATAACTTGTTGGATTTTTTCACTTACTAGTAGCTATCAACACTATCCACATGCATTTCTAAACAGAGCACTGTTATTAAAATGCTATGGTGCAAAGTAAATATTCTTTTTATGTCCAATCTGTTAAAAAAGAACAAAGCACCAGGAAATTTAAATTGGAAATTTCACAGGCAGATGAATTTTTTTGAATCTAGGAAGCAAATCATTTGAATTCTATGTCTGATTTCCAGACACTAAACAACAAGAAAGTCATATACAGCGTGTGGCTAAAATTGTAGGATATGTTCTGAATATCTTTTGTGTTGAAAGCAAAATGATGAGAAATTATTGCTGCAACTTTCAAAGTTGAAGAGATCCTTCAGTTCTGGAGTTTTTGTGCAATCAACTGACTTCAGCAAACAGTACCTTCCCAATTTTAGTTGAAATGAAACTGAAACAGTTGATTGCCAAATTACTTTCATTGGCATGTGCATTTTAATTACTTTATGGTTGAACGGAGGTGTTAAATTCATTGGTATTTAATACATAATAAAACAGAAATTGGATGAACATTGATTGAGGGCAGAAGTGCAGAAAAAGCTATGCTGACAATGTGATTGGGTGGGGGGTGCAATCATTTTTGGCATTTCTATCCTCTGTGTGATTTACAGAAGACTTACATGGAGTATGAACCTGTTAATCAACAGTGCTTGAAATCATATTGCTTCCTTTGTTGATGATGGAAGTTTGTCTGGAGGCCAGTAGCATTTCAAATTATCACCAAATGTGAAATGAATACATCTGGGGGTATAATTTGCCCTCCACCCTATTTCAGCACACCAATTATTGTGTCTAAGCTAAAGTCCTACTTATTCTATTTGAATGAGTTCCCCAGCCCGTTTATTTTAGGAGTAGCACAGTGGAAATTAGAACCTGCGATTGAAAGAATTTGACTATTCTTATAAATAATGGAGCATGTGCAAAATTAATCTGTTTACAAAATTACTACAAGCCAAAAGGAGCAAAAATCTCTCCCCATAATGAAGAATTGAGAATGGTTTATGTTCCAGTATTTGGTTTTGCAAATTCTCAATCCAAGGTTTTCTCCTTAAAGTTCTACAATACTGCTCCTTCAGGTCAAGAAAATGCATTCATCTCTGACACTGCTATCCAAAACTTCTCAACCAAATCTTAACAAATTGCAGCCTTCTCCCCTAGACAGATACCACACAGGATGTCAGAGTTAGAGAGAATTCAATCAATGGCAAAATGCTGATCTTTGAAGGAAATAAAATGCAAAAGGAAAAGGGAAAGCTAGCTAGCTGCTTGCTCACACATGTTCCCTCTCTGAAAGAAAGCTAAAGATTACTCCAAAATGGGACCAAAGCAGAACTTGAATTGACTGAATAGAATGTGAATACATTTTATTTGAAGTGGAGAATTATTCACCCCCCATACATAGTTGGAATCTCCTATACAGTCATTTTCCCTGACTTTTTTTTTGATGTGCACCAGATTATATTTTTAAGAAACTGATCCCAAGGTTTCTGCTTGGACATTAGTTACCTTTGCTATTTTAAAAGAGGTGTCATTACCAAGCAACTTTGCTCCACAACACTCTCTGTGTCATTGGGCCGAAGGTTGTATTTTAAATATATTGCTTGCTAAAAAATATGGTAGCCAATATATGCTGTAGGGAACATAATTAATCTTAGTAGCATTTTTGTAAGAAAAATCAATGTAAAATATTACTGCAGTAGCAAAGGCTACAAAAGTAGGGTTGCACATTTCTAAGAAATGAAACGTTAATGTTCAGTGGATGGAACAGTTAGATTTTTTTGAAACATAGATCACCACATAAGGCAGTATTGATGTCATACTGCGACAGTCATAGTTACAAGAAATAGAGATCACATAAAGAACCAAACTAGACTGGAAAAGACAAACTCAATTTAAAAAGGATTTGGAAATTAACAGTGTATTGAAAAGTCTCCCTGTCGCTGGGAATGCTTAAGTGAAGCATTGGAGGCTGAGGTTATAGAGGTTTATAAAATCATGAGGGGCATGGATAGGGTAAGTAAACAAGGTCTTTTCCCTGCGGTGGGGGAGTCCAGAACTAGTGGGCATAGGTTTCAGGTGGGAGGGAAAAGATTTAAAGAGGACCTAAGGGGCAACGTTTTCAGGTAGAGGGTAGTACGTGTATGGAATGAGCTGCCAGAGGAAGTGGTGGAGGCTGGTACAATTGCAACATTTAAAATGCACCTGAATGGGTATATGAATATGAAGCATTTAGATGGATATGGGCCAAATGGCATTAAATTTATTGAAGATATCTAGTCAGCTTGAAGGAGTTGGACCGAAGAGTCTGTTTTCGCGCTGTACATCTTTATGACTCTGTGAAAGGCGATGTCCAACATATTAGATGTGCATTTAATGGTCATTTTTTTAAGCATTACTTTGACAGGTGAGCAGAGTAAGAGATGGGAGGGAGAGAAGAAAGAGGGAACAGTGAAAATATGAAGAAAGAGAAAAAGACAAGAGGAGAAAGGGAAATTGACAAAGAGAAGAAAAGACAAACAATAAGAGAGCAAGATTAAAATGAATGAGACACTAAGACCTAAATTCGGCAAACAATTCTCGTGGAGGACTGCCTGCTGAAGAAAAAAAGGGATTAATGATAGATTAGGAGAAGGCCATTGTATTATAGAAGAGTGGGGATTAGACTGGGTGGAACACAAATGCCAACTGCAAGGGTCCAGTAGTCAGTTTGCATGTGTTACATTCCCAGAATCTGTGCTAAGTAAGTTATTAGACCAAACTGTTAGTCACTTTGGAGAATAGTACCATTACTAGTTTAAGGAAATTTGCATCATTTCTCAGACAGAGGGTATGCTCTGTAAAGCAGATAACAATAATCATGTAAAATTGGTAACAATGTACAATACATTGCACTGAAATATTTTCTATCCATTTGGCAATAATTAGCAATACATTCACTTTTATTAATTAAATTGCAACAGAGTAAGTCCAGTTAATTTCACTGTATCCTAGAACGCCGAGAACATTACAGATACAAAACTATTGTTAATGGTGCACTTCAGTTTTCAACAATACAAGCATGCACCAAAAGCCCAATAAGACAGGTTACATTTGCATGTTTAACATTGGTTGATCCAAGTCTTTTATTTGGAAGAGACTCTGTCAAGAACACATTGTAAGATTCCAATCCCAGTGGAACAAAATAAGCATGTTTGCAAACTTTCCAAGAGGGGAAGATGCACACAGCATGAAATTAATTATTTTAATAGGAATCATTTATTATGCTATAAAATTTAATGAGTTTATGCTGAAGGATGCCAAGTCTTTTTTATGTTTAATCTGGATTACTCTGACTCGATGACTTCCCCAATGCCTCATTAATTGTGTCTGTTACAGGTTCATTGCCTCTTGCTTTCTCTTATGTGAATCAAAATAACTTAAGCTGCACTTTGTAATTGGTATGCAGCAGAATGCATATTATTATGTTTTATATTTGAAATCAAGTAAATAAATGAAATGGGTCAATGACAGGTTATAAATTCAGCTAGTTAGAGTCATTCAGCACGGAAACAGAGTAAATAACCTTCCCATCAAATTAATACTGGCTTTAAAGCTGTCAAACATTGGTATGAATGTTACTGCTGCTTGTAGCTACTTTTGCCAGGTGATCTACTGTCGTGGTATTCTTTGCTTGTTTATCCAACACTATTCTTACACACCAACTGTAGCTCACTTATTTCCACTGTCATCCAACTGCACCTAGATTGACCCCTCTACCTGATGCCTTCCACTTTGCCCTTTAGAATGATAGGATCTCTGCAGCTTTTCAGCTCTGATCAAATGGATGAAATACTAACGTTTTCTTTTCTGAAAATCACTTTTAAGAGTTTGTTTTGAACTTGCAATTTCAAGTATCTCTTTATAACTCAACTTTAGGGAAGGAAATCTGACATCCTCATTTGCATATGACTCCAGGCTCACAGCAACGTGGTTGACTCTTAATCGATCTCTGAAATGGTCTAGCAAGGTAGCCTGTTGGATCAAAATTGCTACAAAGCCTAAAGAAAGGATATAATGGATGGACCACATGGCACCATTCTAGACACCGGTTATAACCATGCTGACTCTGCAAAGTCCTCCCAATTAACATTTGGGGGTTTATGCCAAAATGGAGCTGATGGCCCGCAGATTGAATTAGGCTTTTGCTCCCAGATACCACCATCACCATAACCAAACACAAATTGCTGGAGATACTCCACAGCTTCTGTAGAGATGACTCCTCTTTAGAACTGCCATCATGTTCCCTCTGTCTCTGTCTGTCTCACCAGAAGTTGCAACATTATGGATAAAATAGCAAAGTGAGTTATTCTGGGAATTTTCAAAATTGACTCCACTCCTCATAAAGTCTCTGGCATTAGGTCAAGTCAAGTAAAGTAGGGAGCCCTCCCGGCGATTATCACTTGCCTCCCCTTTCTCTCTCCACCCTCTGCCCCTCCCCCCACCCTTTCCTGCCATTTAGCCCCTACACCCTCCCCAATATCTAGGCTTAGGCTGCTAAGTGGCTGCTAAATCAGGAGGTGATTCTCTATTCTGGATCTCATCTGCCATCTTCTATTATTTTAGACAGATTTCTTTTGATGTAGCACCATTCCTCTTCAATCTTCATGCTAATTAATCCTAATTCATTCTTTCTAAAGATCTTTGTTTTTGCCCTTTTGGTTTTCTTACTCAAATCATATTCTAGATTTCTAGATGTTTGGTCAGCATTTTCTCTGATACTGCAAGGGGTTGCTGTGTTGTCAGTATAACACCTAACATTAGATGGATTAGCCATCTTAAATTGCTCATTGTTGTCCAGGGATGTGCAGGCTGGGTGAATTAGCCATGTGAGATGTGGGATTATGAGGATAGGGTGGGGGGTGCATCTGGGTGGGATGTTCCTCGGAGGGTTGGTAAGGACTCAATGGGCCAAATGGCCTATTTTCACACTGTAGGGATTCTATGATTCTATGTTCTTGCTTCCAATTTCTACCCCTGCAAGTAGTTCTAGCTCTCTTAATATTTGTTATATTGAGACCAAGTATGTTTGTCCACGTTGCTCAGTCGAATCATACTGCTCTGATTAAGCTCTGGGGAATTATGCACCTTTATGTTCGCTAAAACATCTAATGCCTCCACCGTATTCATCTTAACATGTTCTAGAACTTCACCAGTCCAAGTGAAATCTCCAGCTACAATCACTGTCTCCTTTGTGAATACAGATGGGAAAGATTCATTTAAGACTTCACCCATGATATTTGGCTCCATGTACAGAGGCTGGCCCTTTGCTCTCTAATAGGCCTCACTCTTTCCCTCGTAGTCCTCTTACTCTTAAAACACTTAGAGAAATGTCCTGGGGGTTTTCCTGAAAACTATCTGCCTAAAATTTTTTTGTAGCACCTCTTTGCTCTCCTGGGTTTTTTTTAAAGCCCTTCCCTTATATATTTGAAGGGCATTCCCTGTTTTAATGTGCTGTCATAAGCTTCCTTCTCTTTCTTTAACAAACTCTCACCATCCTTTGATATTCAGAGTTCCCTGAACTTGCTGCCCTTTTCTTCACTTTTACAGGAACACGATGACCTGGAATTCTCACTATACTACTTTTAAAAGACTACCACTTTCCAAATGCAGACTTATCTGCGAGCAGTCTAGGTTTGCCAGATGCTGTCGAATGGTATTAAAATTGGCATTCCCCCAATTTAATCATGGAACTTCTGCACTATCCTAATCCCTTTCCATAATGAATGTGAAACTTAGAGTAATGGTCACTATCCCCAAAATGCTGGCACACAAACACTTCAACCACTTGATGCACTTCATTCCCTCGGATTAGACCCAGCAGTGCCCTCGTAGGTCTATCGACATACTGGCATCAGCAGATTTCCTGGATACACTTTAAAATTTCACCTCATCTAGTCCTTTCCCATCAAGGAAATCCCATTTAATGTTAGCAAAGTTGAAATCCCCTCCAACTATAACCCCTGTTTATCTCACACTTTTCTGTCATTTGCCGACACATCTGCTCCTCTGTCTCCCACTGACTTTTGGGAGGCATGTAGTACAGTCCCAGCATTTCTGAGCTCTACCCAAATGGCCTCATTTGAAGACCCTTCTAGGACATCCTCCCTCATTAACTATGTAAATGTTTACTTCTACATATTTGTTAAGAATTATTCTTAGGTTAAATATTCCCTCTCTTTTTCCTACTTCAGGTCTAAACCCACTGACAGTTTCTGTTTCAAATATGTTATTATTTCTTTCTATTACAATTTCCAAGATTACTTCAATGAGATGACTCATTAAGCTTATGGTTCTGAAATGATTGCACTCCACTGCACTAGGTTTCTTTGGTAACTTAACAAATTACAAATGTTTCAAGTCACTTGAACATATCCTTTTGTGTATATTTAATAATAATTTTCTGTCATCAGTTCTAATTCTGTTTTGCCAAAGGCTTTTTACATGTTCTGTTGTAATTTCACCTAAATCTGGAGGTTTACTGTACTCAGTACAAAGCTTTATTTTCCTCTGATTACAGTGTTTCATCCGTCATTTGTTTCCATATCTTGTGTAATGCAAAAGTATATTATAGCAGATGCTGGACATCTGAAATAAAAACAAAGTGCTGAAAGTACTCAGTGGGTTAGTCTGCACCTGTAGAGACAGTAAAAGATGTAATATTTCACAAACAAAAACAGAAAATGCTGCAAAATCCCAAGTCTGGCAGCATCTGTAGAGAGAAATTAGAGTTGATGTGTTGGGTCCAGTGACCCTTCAGTCAATTCTGAGGAAGAGTCACTGGACCTGAAACATTAACTGATTTCTTTCCACAGATGCTACCAGACCTGCTGAGCTTTAAAAGCAATTTCTGTTTTTGTTTCTGATTTTTAGGATCCGCAGTTCTTTCAGTTTTTACTTAATAATTTAGGTCCGACCCTGCTTTTGATGTTTTATGCCACATTAACTTTGCTATACACTTGGGATAATTCTTGTGTAACAAATAGTGACACATGCAGACCAGAAACTCCAAAGAATTTTTCAAAACCAGGGAAATAATAAGACCATAAGACATAGGAGCAGAAATTAGGCCATTCAGCCGATCGAATCTGCTTTGCCATTCAATCATGGCTGATAATTTTCTCAACCCAATTCTCCTGCTTTCTCCCCAAACCCTTGATACTCAAGACCCTCTCTCTCTCTCAGTTTTAAAAATATTCAATGACTTGGCCTCCACAGTCTTCTGCCACAATGAATTCCCTAGAGTCACCACTCTCCAGCTGAAGAAGCTTCTCCTTATCTCCATTCTAAAAGGTCTTCTCTTTACAGTGGCTCCGTGGTTAGCACTGCTGCCTCACAGCGCCAGGGACCCAGATTCAATTCCCATCTCGGTTGACGGTCTGTGTGGAGTTTACACATTCTCCCCATGTCTGCATGAGTTTCCTCCAGATCCTCTGGTTTCCTCCCACAATGCAAAGATGTGCAGGTCAGGTGAATTGGCCATGCTAAATTGCCCATAGTGTTAGGTGCATTAGTCAGGGGTAAATATAGGGTTGGGAAATGGCTCTGGGTGGGTTACTCTTTGGAGGGTCAGTGTGGACTTGTTGGGCCAAATGGCCTGTTTCCATTAGGGAATCTAATCTACTCTAAGGCTATGCCTTCAGGTCCTAGTCTCTCCTCCCAATGGAAACATCTTCCCAACGTCTACTCTGTCCAGGCCATTCAATATTCTGTAAGTTTCAATTACATCCCCCCTCATCCTCCTAATCTCCATCTAGTATAAACCCAGAGTCATCAAACGTTCGTCATATGTTAAGCTTTTCATTCCTGGGACCACTCTCATGAACCTCCTCTGAACATGCTCCAGGGCCAGAACATCCATCCTGAGATATGGGGCCTACAACTATGCACAATATTCCAAATGTGGTCTGACCAGAGCCTTATAGAGCCTCACAAGTACATTCCTGTTTTTATATTCAAGTTCTCCCAAAATAAATGCCATCATAGCATTTGCTTTCCTAACTACTGACTCAACTTGCATGTTTACCTTGAGAGAATCCTGGACTAGAACTCTCAAGTCTCTTTAATGAAAATGAGCACTCTATACAAAGCTTAGGAGACAGTGGACGGACTAAATCATGCTGTGGTATAGAATTTGAAGGAACCATGTAACATAGTAAATCTATTTCACTTAATAGCAGATTACTCTTCAGTTTCAGTATGTTTACAATGGTCATCTATGCTTAAATTTTGATGCAAATTCCACATTCCAGATCAGTTGTGCAGTGTGACTAGTTTAACAAAAATACTAATACCATTTGTTTTGCAAATGAGGTGGAAGAAAACTGGAGATCTGATACAGGAGTGGCTATAAAACCGGATTTGCCTATTGGGGCAATGGTAGCACAGAATTAATTAAGCAATCTACGTGGGAAAATGGCATCCAGATGGAAGAGGGGACTAGTGTTGGTCGTGTTGCCACTGCGGGGTCAGGAAGCATGAAGGAAATTCTGTTTCGGAGCCAGCCTACCATGAACCCAAGTACACAGTATATGTTGACTACTGAGAGAGTGCTGCTTTATTGCTTTTCAGTTGAGATGAAAGTTCTCCATCTAAACAATGGCAAACATGAAACAAATATTGTATGACTTTATTGGAAGAACAACAGGAATTTCCCCCTCACTAAACTGGACAGCATTTGTCTCTCATCCTGGATCAGTAGAAACAGGTTACCTGGTTATGCTTTAATTTATTATTAATGGGATGTCGGTGTTATCTCAGAGAATGTTTCAACCAATGCTGGAAAACAAAACTATCGACTACAAAATGCCTTGAGATGTTCTAAGGATACAAAAAGTACAATGCAAATGTTTGCTCTTCTTTCCCTTCACAATCTAAAGGCTGTATGTTTCATTCCATCGAAGAAATGAAGCAGCAAAAATGAGTTAGTGTATTTTCAACATGAATTGCTCTGGTAGGCATGATGAAGAATGATAAATATTGTTATTGTGATATGAACCTATTTTAGGTACCATGGAAGAGAAGGAAGGAAAGAAGGAAAAAACCCATCCTATTTATAATGGTAAACATTCAAGGTTTGTGTAAAGATTTAGATTAGATTAGATTAGATTACTTACAGTGTGGAAACAGGCCCTTCGGCCCAACAAGTCCACACCGACCCGCCGAAGCGCAACCCATCCATACCCCTACATTTACCCCTTACCTAACACTACGGGCAATTTAGCATGGCCAATTCACCTGACCCTGCACATCTTTGGACTGTGGGAGGAAACCGGAGCACCCGGAGGAAACCCACGCAGACACGGGGAGAACGTGCAAACTCCACACAGTCAGTCACCTGAGGCGGGAATTGAACCCGAGTCGCCTGAGGCGGGAATTGAACCAGAGTCTCAGGCGCTGTGAGGTAGCTCAGGTGCCGGTTGTCATTGTTGTGGGCATATTCGCCAAGCTGGGAAGTGAGTTGCAGACATTTTGTCCCCTGTCTGGGTGACATCTTCAATGGTTTGGAGCCTCCTGTGAAGCACTGCTGTACTGTGTCTTCTGGAATTTATTTGGTTCCATTCCTGCTGCTTCCGGTTGCTGGTTCCAGTTGTTCATTGTAGTGACCGGTATATTGGGTCGAGGTCTATGTGTTTGTTGATGGAGTTCATGGGTGAGTGCCATGCTTCTAGAAATTCACATCCATGAAGACCAACTTGCCACTGAACGCCACAACCAGTTGTCTCTAGTAGTCATGCACGCAGATGACAAGGACCACAAAATCGACTGGGACAATACGACGATCATAGGACAAGCTAAACAGAGGACAGCCAGAGAATTTCTAGAAGCATGGCACTCATCCAAACACTCCATCAACAAATACATAGACCTAGACCCAACATACCGGTCACTATGACGAACTACCGGAACCAGCAACTGGAAACAGCAGTAATGGAACAAAATAAATTCCAGAAGTCGCAGTACAGCAGGACTTCACAGAAGGCTCCAAAGCACTGAAGATGTGACCAAGAAAAGGGATGAAACATCTGCAAATCAACTTCTCAACTCGGCGAACATACCCACAACCACAGCAATGATAGGCATGAAATTATGACCAGAGTCTAAGAAAAGTGGTTAGGTCTGTCTCTTTAAAATCACCTTCCTTGTGACTATAAAGTATTGAAATAATAGCTGTTCACATCTCTCATAGTTGCTTCAGTGAATCTCTGTTTTGCTAGGCAGCTAATGAGCCAGGACTAATTACATTCTCCATGAAGGTTTAACTTCACATATTAATTAGGTACATGTGATGCTTTGCTGAAATTAGAATGTGAAGTCAGTGATCCTGAAATTCCAATGGGGAGATATGCAGAAGGAAGCGTGAGTCGTGAAGTTAGAGCTCCAGTGGTTTAGCCTCAACTTTGACTCATTCATCCCTCCAGCAAAGGTGCAATGAATTTAGCTGCAACAATGTTACTTTGGTGACCCAATGGAGCTTTGAGACATTCGTGGTTTTGGAACCTGAATTGTAAAATGAAATGAAGAGTAACCAGTGAAATCTATTAAAATTGCTCATGCTTCTTTTCAATTTTGCTTCTCAATTAACTGGATTTGCATTTCTCACCTTGGAAATTTGGTCCGTCAGTCACAGGATAGTTGATGCAGAGTGATAAAATATGCAAGATAGTCACCATTACAATTTCCACTGTGTTGCTTATCAGCAAAATTATTGATGCTGAATCCTGGAGAGCCCTGGTATATGCACGTTTGACTTTGAGAGGGATTCTATCTATTCACACAGAAGTAGGATGTTCAGTGTCTTTTGTTAACTGGGATGGAGTGCATGAAGAATGACAGTGTGGAGCTGAACTGGTTAGAAGGCTCTTCTCACTTCTCTAACACAGAAGTCCAGGTCTTTCTAACACCCACACGCTTTCCCCTCCATGCCACCTCACATTACCTGATATCACCCCATGACTCTGAAGAACGCCATCTAATCCGACACTCCCTCAGATTTCCCAATGCCACTTCTGAGCCTCAATCCTCTGCATGCCTTCCCACACCCATAGGACACCTTAGGTTCCCCACATTACATCACATTTGCGATGTCTCCACTATGTTCCCCCATGCCACCTCACATTCACCATGCATGAAACCTCCATATTCATTCTTCATGTAGGCACTCAATTCCCATTGCTATTGCATTGTTCTGATTTAAAATAATTAGAAAGCCACTGGAAAACGGTAATAATCTAAGAAAACCCTGTGTTCAAATTTATTATCCCTAATACTGGACAAAATGTCCAATGGAAAAACAAAGTTATAATTCTTTAAGATATCTCGAAGTCTTAATGTTTTGCAGGCTTCTTTAACCTCTCCTTACTATGATGCAAGGTTCTTACTTGCTTCAAGGAGACCTCTATCATCCTGGTGCCGAAGAAAAATTAGGCAATGTGCCTTAATGACTACCATGTGGTGGCTCTGGTTAGTAACATCAGCTCCCGCCTCCCAGATTTCTTTGATGCACTACAGTTTGTCTGTCATAATAGGTCCATGGAAGATGCCATCTCCCTGGCCATATACTCATCCCTGGGACATGGGGATAATAAGAACACTGAAACCTATTGACTTCAGCATCATAATTCCAATCATGCTCATCTCCAAACTCCAAGACCTAAGACTCTGCTCCCTTCTCTGCAGCTGGATCCTCAACTTCCTGACCCACAGACCACAATTGGTAAAGATAGGCGACAATATCTCCTCCACAATAATCCTCAATTCCAGTGCCCTGCAAGGTAGCACACTCAATCTCTTCCTATTCCTTACAGACTCACGACTGTGTGGTCAAATTCAGCTTTAACTCAATTTACAAATTTTGGGTCGGAGCTCAAACAATAACAAGACAGAGTGCAGGAAGGAGATAGACAGCTTAGTGGCATGGTGTAAAGACAACAATTTCTCCCTCAATGTCAGCAGAACAAAGGAGCTGGCCATTGACTTCAGGAAGCTGATCAGACAGCACCGTCCTGTCTGTAACAATGGTGTGGAAGTGGTCAAGTGCTTTAGGTTTCTAGGAGCAAGTACCACCAACAATCTATCGTGGTCCATCCACATTGGTGTTGCATTCAAGAAAGCACAGCAACGCCTCTATGTCCACAGAAGGCTAAGGAAATGTAGCCTGCCCACAATGCCTCTTACCAATGGTTTTACATGCAGCATAGAAAGCATCTTATTTAGATACATCACAGCCTGGTATGGCAACTGCTCTGCCCAAGATTGCAAGAAATTACAGAGAGCCATGAACACAGCCCCAGTCCATCACGAAAACTAGCCTTCCTTCCATTGACTCTGTCTATATTTCCTGCTGTTTTGGGAAAGCAGCCAATGTGACCCAAAAGCCAAAAGACAACCCCCCACACGCCACCCCATTTATACTTTCTTCCACTGGGCAAGAGATACAAAAGTTTGAAAACACACATCAAAAGATTTAAGAACAGCTTCTTTCCCCAGTGTTAGCAGATATTTAAATAGACCTCTCATATATTATTGCTCTTTCTCTGCAACTTCTCTGTAACTAGTACATTATATTCTGCATTCTGTACTATTACCCTGATGTACTATGTAAAGTATGATTTGTCTGGATAGCATGCAAAATAATACTTTTCACTGTACCCCGGTACATGTGACAATAATAAATCAGAGTGCCTATTATGCTCATGAACAAACAAGAAACCGAAAAGACTATCTGCTGTTACAGACTTGTCAAAGTTTAATAGTTCATCTATAATAAGACCACCCGCTGAGCTGAAGTTTTTGAAACCTTGCCAAGCACTCATTATGGAGAAACTACCTTAATAAAAGTTACTAGCTCCACTGACAACAAATCCCCATTTCAAAGCAAAGTGCCTATCAATCAATTGAAGGATAATAACTGCAGACTATTTTCTCTAACTCTAGAAAATAGATCTGCCAATCAAATTGAGTCAGATCACAAAAATGTGAGAAAACTTTAAAAACAATTCTGAAAGCATTATGGTGTTTTCTCCATTGGAAATAGAAACATAATTTAATGCTGTATAATGCAATGTGAGAATCAACTTATTTTTACAGGACTGATGCCCAGGATGAATCATTGCATTAGAAACAGGTCTACATCATAATATAGGACCCAATAGTGATAGGTGAAGTTGTAAAAACATTTTACATACACCTTTCAGGATGCTCCTGACACTTCAACAGACTTTCCATTTTCTTCACAAACTTTCAAATCTGCCTGGGCTTCCTTTGCCACCAGATCAAATTGGGGGACCTGACTTCTGCAGGAATGGGCACACATTTTGCATGGTAGGTATTTCTAACCCACAAAACAGCCAGTTGAATATGGCAACTGGTTGGCAATGTGGAGAGAGATCAGGTTTCCTCCAAAATAATTACACTGAATAATTACACTGAAATGCAGTTCCACACCCAAACAAAAATTCAAGTTAATCAGCTTATTTTGCACACAAGTTGTATTTCAGGACATAGGGTGTATGAGATCAGTTGCATTACTGTGCTAGAGAATCCCATTGCAGATGAAAAAATGCTTTTAAGTTACATTTTCTTGGTCCGTGAAAGTGCCAAAGTCTAGAATGTGACGTGGTTTGGGTCATTTGGAAGGTGAGTCATCCCAGCAATTTGCTACATTAAATGGCTACAGGTAAGACTTGAATCTGGACCTTCTGGCCCAGAGGCAAGTGCATTACCATTAAGCTATGTGGAGATAACGGACACGCAAAGAACTTGGACAAGTGATAAAGACACCTGATATCTAAAATAAAGTATTCTTGTGTGTTGGCAGACTGTAGTGACATAAACAGCACAGATAGAGAGGCTATTTGCGAGAAAGGGAAGGCAGACTCAAGAACTGGGTGTTAATAGAGTCATCACAGTCAAGTATTTAATAAAATTGCAATCAAATCCAAGGGCAGCAAAAATTTATCCATTGAAATAATCTCAATTTGGGAAAGGAAGGCCTCTTGTGATGGAGTGGCAGTGTCCCTATCTCCAGGCCAGGAGGCTTGGGTTCAAGTCCCACCTGCTCCAGATGTATATAATAACATTTCTGAACAGGTCGATTTGGAAACTCTACATTTGGAGGAGGAGATATTTTCTTTAAAAAATAAAATTACTGGATATTAAAGTTAAATGAGCTGCATATGATCTGATTGAGGAAATTAAACAGAATGACGGAATTTTATAAAATTGCCAAGACCCTATTCCAATCACAACAGGGGTGCAGTTTAAGATACGTGTTACTTTCATTAGTACAAAACTGAAAGACATTTTGTATCAAATTGTTGGGTCATTAAAGCGACACAAACAGGTTTTTACTTCAGACTGGATTCCAAAATGTGCTCAGTCATCTCGAAAATTCCAATTCCACAAGTCTATAATGTACAATGTTCAGAATTAGCACAACTTTAGAGTGCACTAGGGAAAGAGACTTAAGGTAAACTCAAACAGCCATAAAAGATACCGAGAGAAAAAAAATTAACACTGCATTCATCAACCCACGAAATACATTGCACTTGGATCTGCGCTTCAAACAGAACGGTAAACAGATTTGTTTGACATCAGGAAAATAATTGACAATTAGCCTCGGGATAGTTTTTTTTAAGTTGGCTTATGTACATGACCTGTGAGAGCGGTGTCGTAATTTTCCAGGTTATGTTCACATTCCTAAACTGTCTGGAGCAATGTGATAAAAAGTTACCTATTGGAGATCTCATCCTCTTGTACCAAGTCGAGACTACACTGGTGTAACAATGATGCAGAAATGGTATGGAAAAAATAAACAGAGTATTCGAGCCAATTAGAGTCATGTAGCTCGTTTCACTGGCTACTGACATCTCCATGAATCACTAAATGTGAACCTTATTTATTATACATTGCAAATTAATGCACTATAAAATTAGAATTACGTGCTCGCCTGCTAATATGGCTAACAGTGACATCGAGACTAGACTTCATGCAAAGAATTACAATTGAAAGAACATTCTGACAGCAATGCTGTGGCCTATCAGGTAGTGGAGAAATGGCTGTTTTCTCAGAAATATTTGAAAGCTTGTTGATCTCATTGCCATTCATGGAATCTCACTTTTCACAATAATTTGCTGCAATAAATGCTGGCCAGCATGCTATGCCCATGTGCCATGAGTGAATAAAACAATTCTTAAAAATTACTTCCATAATGACTGTGTCAGTGCTCCAAATGATTCGATAGGAGCGACTTTGAAGCAGTCTTAGAGAACCTGAGATTTTATATAACAAATCACAACTTGCGATTAGTGTGGCACAGCAGTTCACAGAAACGCAACGTAAAAGTAAAGGTCTTTCGTGCAGCAAGATATTGGAATGGGACGCATCAAACCACTGTCATGTGACATGCTAGGACACTAATCCTTTCCCATCTTTCCCCAGTACGGTCTAGAGCTCAACAAAAAACTGCAGATGCTGGAAATCAGAAACAAAACCAAAAATTGCTGGAAGAATTCTGCAAGTCTGGCAGCATCTGTGGAGAGAAAGCAGCGGTAATGTTTCGGGTGATCTTTCTTCAGAACATGGTGCTAACCTGGACAGACTTTCTTCTGTGGGAAGGAATGGGGGCATGTGAACCAAAACCTTAGTGAGAGATAGTTGTTTCAAGGTGGGAGCATAGTCAGATACAGATTTAGGAAGAGATTTGATTTTATTGACGTGTATAATTATAGGAATACAAGCGTACATTGAAAAGTGTACAAAGTTGCCACTTTGGTTTCAAAGCAGAATTAAAAAAAAACAAACAGCAGCAGAAATAAAAGAAAGCCAAAAGGAATGAAAATCTGAGCTGGAAAGTTCATTTCCAGACGTTTCATCAACCTACTAGGTAACATCTTTAGTGGGCTTCCAGGCGAAGCACTGTTGATAATTACTACTTTCTATTTATATGTTTGGGCTTCTTTGGGTTGGTGATGTCATTTCCTGTGGTGACATTTCTTATGGTGATGTCATTTCCTGTCCTTTTTCTCAGGGGGTGGTAGATGGAATCTAATTCAATGTGTTTCTTCATAGAGTTCCAGTTGGAATGCCATGCTTCTAGGAATTCTCATGTCTCTGTTTCGCTTGTTGTAGAATGGATGGGTGTTGTCCCAGTCGAAGTGGTGTCCTTCCTCATCTGTATGTAAGGATACTAATGAGAGAGGGTCATGTTGTTTTGTGGCTAGTTGATGTAACCTTACATACAGATGAGGAATACAGATGGCATTCAACTGGAACTCTATCAACAAACACATCGAGTTAGACCTCATCTGCCACCCCCTGAGAAAAAGAACTGGAAATGACATCACCATGGGAAATGATGTCACCATAGGAAATGACATCACCAACCTAAAGAAACCCAAACTCAGAAATAGAAAGAAGGAATTATCAACAGTGCTTCACCTGGAGGCCCACTGAAGATGTTACCTAGTTTGGTGACGAAACATCTGGAAATGAACCTTCCAGCTCAGTAAGCAAACCTACATCCAGAACCTCAACCTGAGCTACAAATCCTCTCAAAATTCGTTAGGAAAGAAAAACGTGTGGATCTTAAAATCTCAGTCTTATCTCCATAAAGGTGTTTGGAACCACTGATGCAGGCACCTGGGCCTAGCCATGACCTGGTCTCGGTTCGCCTGCGAGTCTTGTGTTGATCACTAGAAGGAGCCACATTCGTGCTGATGCTGCTACCTCCAATTACTGCAGGTATTTTGCTGCTGCTACCGGCCCCAAAAGCCAGGAGGTGCCACGTCCTTACTGCCACCATTCCACACACAGCCTGCTCTCATTGCCAATGCCATGCTGCTACCATCTCGCTTCATCAAGAGGAGCCTGGGAGGAATTGCGTTTGCTGCCATCATCTCCGATCGCCGGGACACTGCCCCCATTCTGTGCACAGTCCATTCTCGCTGCCATGCTGAAGCTGTTGATTGCCGCAAAAGGCTTTAAACAGAAGCAAAACAAAGTAACAAAAAGAAAGAAAAAGAACAAAAGGAAAAAGAAAGGAAGCAGATGGGAGTAGTTGAGTCTCAGGGTCAGGACACCGCACTCAGCCATGCTACCCTGCCACCATCTTGGCAGATGCAGTAAGCACAGAGATGGATATGGGAGGAGTCATAGATGGTTTGAAAAGAAGAATGATACCTTTGCCTCAAAAGTCTCTCAAAACTTTAGATTTCATATAGGCCAAACAATGGTCAATTTTTTTTTGTATTAAGCACTGCTTTCTGATTTTCAGGGGCTAAGTTTAGAAATAGAATTGATTTCATTGACGTGTACAATTGTAGGAATACAAGCGTATATTGAAAAATGTACAAAGTTGCCACTTTGGTTACAAAATCAGAAATTTTTTAGAATGCAGCAGATATAAAAGAAAGCCAAAAGGAATGGAAAAACGTCTGGATCTTAACATCTCAGTCTTATCTCCATAAAGGTGTTTGGGACTCCTTGAAGTTACAGCTTCCACTAAAGGATGTTAGAGAGTGGCTCGGTGCTGGGAAGGTGGCCAAGAATCCAACAATAATCTAACAGTTTTCACGGTTCTGCACTCACCCCGGTGTCCTCCTTTACTGGCTAACTGTAAAGCAAACTGAAGGCCTGAGAGTTTGGGCTCTTACGGATCAACAAGACTAGCACATTTTTCTACACAGTAGACAATTGCTTTAAAAAAAGAAAAGAAAACAACCACAACAAGAATTCTTGCCAGTCACAGATTTCATCCGCCAAGCAACAGCAACAATGGAAAGGAGGGAACATGTGATTGGAGAAGCTGGAGTCAGAGCACAAGAACCAGAATCTGTTAATAGAGGATCAGTTCCTCACACATTCACTTTCTCACCACCCAATCCCCCCCTTACCCCTCCCCCACCCACCCCTGGTTATGTCGAACCCCTGGGTAACAGAGTAAAACAGGTGTGTTCTGTGGCCAGGACTTAGAGCATGAGGGAACAGCAGGAGCTTGGATGAGCTATGAAGTGAACAGTGAATGGAGGACAGACAGCAAGCCAGAGGGACACTGAAGGGAATTCAGATTTCAGTGAAAGATGGGTTAAAGTAGAAAGCAGGCAAATATTTTTTGTAATTCTTTTATATTGTTGATGTAGATGTGATGACCCGTGTAATTATAGGCCTTACTTCTTTTAGGTCAGAGATCAGAAAGTAAATTTAAAAATCACTACTTTCTTTTGTCACAGAGACATCTCAATTGAAGGGGATATGACAAATAATCAGCCCTAACTGTCAAATTCTTAATTAAAAAAATGTAGGTTTAATGATATCAAGAAAAAAAAACACGATTTAGCAGTCACCAAGACTGGTGGTCAGTGCCAAAACATTCATCATATAAGAAGTTCACCCTTTTTTGTTCATGCCACACTGAGCACATTATATGGACATAGTCAGCATAATAAAGACAAATATGGAGCCATAGCTTTTGATTGAATAGGTCATGGATGCAAAGCAATAAACAGCTATGGGACCAAAAACCAAATGTCGTCAGTCATTAGTCAACTGTTAACAAAATATTCTTTCAAGGTTCGAGTTAATAGTTTCTGCATCAGTACAGAAAATTAGTCGACAGCAGGGTTGTATCATTTATTTGACCAACTGCTGCAGATAACACAGAAGAACAATCAATGCTGTATAATTTCAGATGAAGCATACAAGTGTAATTCAACATTTTCAGATGTTAATGATGGCTATTACTGCCATGCTATTATTTTTGTGTGTCACAGCTTCCAGACATCTAATACATCAGCAGCATTGGAAAACTGCAATAAATTAATGATCTTCTATTTAAAAACCTCTTTCAAACACATTCTTTTAATATAACACCATAGGCAACAACATTAAAACCACATCACTGCAATTTATCATCTATTCAATGTAAAATGATGGTAATAGTAATCTAATCATTCAAAAACCATTTCTAAATTTGACCCTTTTGAATTTTGGGTTATAATTTACTACTGATCATTGCTTATTTTCAGAAACAACTGACCCATCTCTCTCCACAGGCATTAGTCTATACAACACCACAACAGGAGTAGGTCAATCACTTGTGTCAAGGTTATTGCTCTATTCTATTTTATCATGGCTGATGTGTATCTCAATTCCATTTACTCATGTCAAAAGATTATTCATCCAAGTTGCTTTCCAAATACTTGAACATATCAACTAGACTGGCACTTTGTGCAGCACTGAGTGTAATGAACTTTTGGAGATTCAGTCTTTCAAGGGATAGATCGGACCAGGACCCCATCTTCCCTCTCGGGAAGAAATAAAAGTTCCTACAGTCCACTCAGAAGCTCACAGGCAAGTTTTTTTTTAGAAAAAGCATACAAAGCATGCTAATGAATGAAACTTTGATGACACTTGCTGAAAGAATCTGGTTTGCAAGTTTCTGTAATCAGTAATCTGTTACTGATACTTCCGAACTTGTCTGACTCAGCCTTTCAGTTTAAGACAAGGAGATTTAAACAAGTAGAGGTGGACAACAGGCACTCAATGACAAAACTGAAAACCACATGGGCAAGCTTTCATTAAACCCAAAAGCAGCCCAGAGGACGCTAATGAAGAGATATTTTGTTTAAGTCAAGCAAGACAATTCACTAACGCGGCGAAGCATGCTGTGCTCATTATGACTATGTATAGACAAGCTGCACTGATTAAATGTGATTTTAATCCAACTATTGTTCATTTGCCGAGAAACAAAGTAGCTTAATAAGTCTTAGCCAGCCACATTTTACCCAGTGCTTTTGCAACCTACCTTTATAATGCTTGAAGAAGGAAATTGCACAAATGATGTAAGGATCCTGTTCTGATGTGAAGAAGATCCTGCTGCTACATCCTGGGGTTGCACAATTTCCAACTCTGGACATACTATTGGAGTTTATCATATGACTCCTTTCCTCCACCATCACAATTGGTTACTCAAAACGTTCACATGCACTGAGCCCATGAGTTGCAGGTCAATAGACTTTTCACTGGTTTATTCAGGACTGCCAACAAATCAAGTGTCTTTTGCTCTTCCCATGTCTCATATTTTTATGATCAAATGAATTACTTTTCTTAAAAACAAAGAAGTCTCATGGATTACTTGCTTCAATGTTCTCGAGATTGATTAGTTCTTAATATCTAGAGAGTTGGCAATCTTGTAGCATCATAAATTTCTATGCCTATGCTTAGCCACATTAGAAGTACACTGCAGCATTTTTTCTTGCTTTTGATCTCTGTGGGAGAGGATTGAAGTTGAATTTGGATCCTAAAATATGGCAATAACTTTCCATATAACATTCAAGCTTACACAATTGACGTACAATCATGCAATCAACAAATCAATCATTTTACTCACAGCACTGAATATTTCTGTCGACAATACAAAGCAAAGCAGCACAACTCATTGTGTGTTCGACATTTGATCAGAATGCCTCTTCAGTTTGAAGATGACACCCTGATAGAAAAAAAAAGTGAATTTGTTTGAAAAAACTCCCGGTGAAGTATTTCAGGACTTTTTTCTCTCGATACTATACCTGTTAAATAAATGCAAGCCACTGTTATAATTAATGAATGTAGTAGTCTTGTTTTGATTGCTTTTCCTGGGAGTCTTTTCCACAGTTATCAATCCTTTTGCAAAGGAATACTTTCTGATAGCAGTCCTAAATTTTTGACTCAAACCTAAAATCATTTGACTTACACCACAGCTGTAAACTTATGCAATTTTCCAGCATGTCTTTTTTCCCTAATGTTTTGTAAATCTTATAGCATAGAAAACTTCTTCTCAGAAAAGAGATATCCAAGATTGGAGATCAATAAGCCTTATGGCATTTCTTGTATTTACTGAACCACCTTTAGTATCTTGTCTCCTTTATGATTAGCAAAGCTAGACACAGTAGTGAAGGTACAACCTGACTGCATCACTGTACAGGTCTATGCTGCTTGCCAAAATGCTTTAAAACTGCCTTTGTTATTTTTTCATTGTTGTGGTACAGTGGTTGGAAATTTTGAATGCCAAGATTTTCAATTTAATCCTTAGCTATTTCTGCACTGTTCATTTAATGTACATGTCACTCATTTTTGTTATTACAAAATTTAGTACTTTACAGTGACTGGCAATAAACTGGTTTGCACGTCCCCCCTGAATGCAGCCACCCTCTCCCCAACATCTCCCAGCAGGTAGTTGGGGAAGGGGCTGAGGGAGGTAATCTAGTGTAATTATGGTTTTTTCTTTTAATGCATTCTGAACTGCAAAATTCACCCCAACTCTGAAAAGGAACTCTTCATCTTGGAGAGAGTACAGAGGATTGCTCGAATGATATCAATGATGACAAGAGGCTAGAGCATCCATGATCACTTTCCTCAGAGCAGCAAAGTTATGTGGTGATTCATTGTGAGTGCTCAAAATTATAAAGAGCTTTTGATACAATACACAAAGGAAGAATGCTTCAACTGACAGGATGGTGAGCTAGCAACAGAGAGAGATTGAAGATAGCAATCTGAAGAATAAAAGAGAGATGAGAATTTTCATAAAGCGTGCAACAAGTTGATGTGATTTAACAGACACTATGTGAAAGGGTGTTAGAAGCAGATTTAATACTGCTTTTTCAATAAGGAATTTGATACACACTGGAATTGGAAATAATTACAAGAGCTATGGGGCAAGAATTGTGAAGTCATACCATTTGAAAAACTGAAAGAGCAAACACAGGTATAGGAGGACTGAATGGTTATACTATGACCAGAGGAGTAATAAACATTCAGGGAAAGTCATGGTAAACTAATCAAAATAATGAACGAGGCAGTGTAAGGAATGGAGATGTTGTTGTAACATAAAGAAGTTGGTTCCTTTTTCATGTTTAAACCTCTGAACTCTGTTGTTATGCTAAATATGACCTCCAGTCCAAATGCTGTATGGTCTATATTGTGCTAAGTTTAGATTGTGTTGGGATCAAATATACCATTAATATTCTAAAAGAATTAATTGATGTTTAGAACTCAAAGAAAAGACAACCAAAGCTTACAAGGAATAAAATCAATAATCCTGCATCTTTGAAAGGAGGAATCAGTAACCAAGGACATTTATGGACTTTTTTTTGTTAGAATGCCTTTCAATATCAAAGATCAGGTGAAAGAGTCAGTGAAGAATGCTACAGTTGTCAGCAACAAAGACCGAATGGAAATGTGTGGATAATGACTCAGAGAGTGTGGCAGTACAGAATGGCAGAAGTCAAATTATGTCGTATTTGTGAGATGGAGGGTTCTTCCAGGAATATTGAATTACTAATAAATAGCAGTAAAAAATATCAATATTGTTCGGGCATGTACAGACACAAGCATGTTTGAACCCAGCCACATTTTTCCCCTTTGGAAACTTTAGGAAATCCACCTAATTCATTAACTGTGAGATGCAACTTTCATAATTTGAAATGTTTTTCTTTCCTGGTAATTTCATGGTAATTCTTCAGAAGAATTTTCCAGAAGAGTGAATGAAGGTGCACATGGATCTGGTGTAACTGTATCGACACTGGCAATACAAGATGGGATTCCCGAGTCTATTTCGGGTTTGACCTGTAGGTAATCGCTTCTACGCAATTCTGCATTCCTATTATACTCTTTGGGTATTGGAGTTAGATATAAGTCCAACACTTAGACTTACCAGTCAATGGGGATATGCACATGTTCTTTTACAGAATCATTTCACTAGCGTTGTGTGAAGAACTGACCAGTTTTAGAAAATGTAATTTCTGAAGGTGCTTCGTGGTTTGAATTCCTTGATCACATGTGAAGTCAATGTACCAATTCTAAGACCAAACACTACCATCTGAAAAGGAGAGTCTTTAAACTGTGGAAACTCATCCACTAAGGTTCAGCCCATGAATGAAATTATTAAGAGAACTTTTCAGATCTGCAAGTCTTGATGCTGTGCCAAGATCAAACTATTTAAATACAAGTGGTAATGGAGGCATAAGAGCTGTGGTATGATGGATGTTGCTTTTATGTGTAATTGGATTTTGTAATCTCCTGCCATATTTATAACACAGTAGCTGGTAAAGTTGGAAAACTCTTAGCAATTGAAAAGACTTGAGAGCTGTCATCTAATTATTGTAAAATAACATTCTACATATACCTTAAGCAAGATGCATATCCCCGCATGACATGAATCTTCGATATGAAATAATATTGTTTTTGATTTAATGAAGAGATAATATTCCTCAGCTATATTAAATCAAGTTTCACTGTTACCTTCAAACCTCTCCAAAATGATTATTAAACTACAAGAATGTTTTAACATTGATGATTGAAATAAACCACTGACAATAATACTTGGAAATTCACACAAGCTACCCTGTTAATCAGGTTAAAATAAATAATCTTTTCTGGCAATTAAATGTCACAGTCACGAGCTCCATTTTCAACTAAAGAACATTCGTAGACATCCCAACACTTAACCGGGGGTCAAGACAAAAACCCGGAAACTTCTTCCACTGGCCAAAAAAAAAATCGATATGTGTAAGGTCAATGGGTTTCTCCTATCAGAGTCGAGAGTGCGGTGCTGGAAAAGCACAGCAGTCAGGCAGCATTCAGGAACAGGAGAATTGCCGCTTCGGGCATAAGCCCTTCATCAAGAATGAGGCTTGTGGTCTGGGGGGGCTGAGAGACAAATGAGAGGGGGTTGGGGCTGGGGAAAAGGTAGCTGGGAATGTGCGAGGTAGATGGAGGTGGAGGTGAAAGTGATAGGTTGGAGAAGAGGGTGGAGCAGATAGTGGGAAGTAAGATGGACAGGTCAAGAGGACAGTGTCGGGTTGGAGGGTTGGGACGGGGATAAGTTAAGGGGTGGGGAAATGAGGAACCTGGTGAAATCTACATTGATCCCTTGTGGTTGCAAGGTCCCAAGGTGGAAGATGTGGTGCTTTTCCTCCAGGTGTCGGGTAGTTGGAGTTTGGCTATGGAGCAGATCCAGGACCTGCATGTCCCTGACAAGGTAGTCGCAGAGGGAATGGTCTCTCTGGAATGCTGATAGGTGGGGGGAGGGAAATATATCCCTAGTGGTGGGGTCTGTTTGCAGGTGATGGAAGTGGCGGAGGATGATGATGCAATATATCCAGAGGTTGGTGGAGTGGAAGGTGAGAACTGAGGTGAGGGTGGGGTGGGGTGTGGTGAGCTGGTGTCTGTACTTGTTGAGATTGGAAGGGAGGGGTTCAAGGACAGAGGTTCAGGAAGTGGAAGAGATGTGCTGGAGGCCATCATCGACTATGTGGGAGAAGAAGTTGCAGTCTTTGTAGGAGGAAGTCACCCGGGATGTTCTATGGTGGAACTGGTTCTCTTTGGAGCAGATGAGGCGGAGGCAGAGTAATTGGGAATAAGGGATGTCATTTTTACAAGTGGCAGGATGGGAGGAGGTGTAGTCCATGTAGCTGTGGAGGTTGATGGGTTTGTAGTAAATTTCTGTTTTTAGTTGGTTGCTGGAGATAGTGATGGAGAGGTCCAGGAAGGGGAGGGAGGTGTCCGAGATGGGCCAGGTGAATTTGAGGTCAGGTGTAAAGTGTCTGTGAAGTTGATGAATTGTTCAACCTCCCCATGGGAGCATGAGGTAGCGCTGATACAGTCATCAACATAGCAGAGGAAAAGGTGGGGAATGGTGCCGATGTAGCTGCAGAACGTGGACTGTACCCGATGAAGAGGCAGGCATAGCTGGGACCCATTCGGGTGCCCATGGCTACTCCTTTTGGTTTGGAAGAAGTGGGAGGATTGGAAGAAGAGGTTGTTGAGGGTGAGGACCAGTTCAGCCAATCGAATGAGGGTCGGCATGTGAGAAAAAAGCGGAGGCTTGGAGGCCTTTGTCATGGCAGATGGATGTATACAGGGACTGGATGTCCGTGGTGAAGCTAAGCCATTGGAGGCTGGGGAAACAAAAGTCTTGGAGGAGGTGAATGGTCATCAACCATTCTAGAAGCTTCTCTTGGCTTCTAGAACTGCTCAGCACCATTAGCCACATGGCTGCACCAGTCACCATTGCCGCGGTGGATGATGACGTCACTTCTCCACAGACCACATCCACTCACGATGACGACATGACCAACGTCACTTCTCCACCTAGTGATGTCACACAGCGGAACTCAGCCAACAACATCGCCGACGACATGTGTTGCGTATCTTCTGCCCCCACAGGCACCACCACAGGTCCCACTTCCGCCCCCATGGTGAGCGTCAGTTCTGTCAGTGACATTACTCTCGACCCCATAACCACGCCCACCCCAGTGGCAGTCTGTACCGCCACACCCAGCTCCAGACCCATACCAGGTCCTGGATTCAAGCCCTGCTGTGTTTTTACCATTCCCCCAGACCATCCCCTTACTGCGGATGAACGATCAGCCCTCAGCAAAGGCCTCACCTTCATCCCACTACGCTCCTGGATTAATTAATTCCACACACATTGCAACATTGCACAATTCTTCACCTCTGCTTCCGGGCCCACTTTTTCCATCAAGACTCCCGCCCACCCTCACAGGACCTCTTTTCCCACCTTCAACACATCCCATCCACCTGGACACCCTGTGCTGGTCTGTTACCCGCCTTTGATCTCTTCATTGCCAACTGCTGCCGTGACATAGACCACCTCAACCTGTTCACCCCGCTCACCCACTTCAATCTCTCAAACTCACAACGCCCAGCCCTCTACTCCCTCGGCACTAACCCCAACATCACCATCAAACCAACAGACAAGAGGGGGTGTAGTGGTAGTTTGACGCACTGACCTCTACCCCGCTAAAGCCAGGTGCCAACTCACAGACACCTCCTCCTGAAGCCCCCTCAACCATGACCTCACCTCCCATCACCAAACCATCATCTCCCAGACCATCAACAACCTCATCACCTCTGGGGATCTCCCATCCACAGCCTCCAACCTCACAGTCTGAGAACTCTGCACCACCTGATTCTACCTCCTACCCAAGATCCACAAACCTGACCACCGCGACCGACCCATTGTCTCAGTCTGCTCCTGCCCCACCAAACTCATCTTTGCGTACCTTGACATCGTCCTATTCCCCCTTAGTCCGGAAACTCCCCACCTACATTCAGGACCCCAACCTTCATCTCTTCAAAGACTTTTGTTTCTCTGGCCCCCAATGCCTTATCTTCACCATGGGCATCTAATTCCTGTAGACATCCATCCACCATGACAGACATTTACTGCAAACCCACCGACTCCCACAGTTACTTGGACTATACTTCCTTCCAGCCTGCCTCCTGTAAAAACACCATCCTTTATTCCCAATTCCTCTGCCTCTGCCGCATCTGTTCCCAGAATGATCAATTCCACCACAGAACATCCTAGATGGCCCCCTTCTTCAAAGACCATAGGTTCCCATCCCACGTGGTCGATGATGCCTTCCAGAGCGCCACCTCCACATTTTACCTGAAGTTAATAGAAAGTATCTGATATTTATAGCAAGTTGGAATATAATCAAATTGGCTAACAACATATGTCAGTGGTGCTAATTAACATTCTTTGTGGTGGTTCTCACTTCTTTGCATCAAGAGATTGCAAATAATGTCAAACTAATCAGTCTGTAATGGCATTGTAGAAAGGAATCATGACCAAGTATTGTCTCTGAGTGAAGTAGAGTTTATAGGACAGAATGTGGAGCTGTAATCTAATACCCTTCTGAAGTAAAACATTCATTCTTATTTTGTTGGTTAAATAATAGAGTATGGCATTTTCAATATTTTAAATATCAATATCCATAGTTTGAATTAGGCAGTAAAGATCTGTCAGGGATTTACCAGGTTTCATCGGCTTTCTCAGAGTTGGTGGGCGGCACGGTGGCACAGTGGTGAGCACTGCTGCCTCACAGCGCCAGAGACCCGGGTTCAATTCCTGCCTCAGTTGACTGACTGTGTGGAGTTTGCACGTTCTCCCCGTGTCTGCGTGGGTTTCCTCCGGGTGCTCCGATTTCCTCCCACAGTCCAAAGACGTGCAGGTTAGTTGAATTGGCCATGCTAAATTGCCCATAGTGTTAGGTAAGGGGTAAATGTAGGGGTATGGGTGGGTTACGCTTCAGCGGGTCGGTGTCGACCTGTTGGGCCGAAGGGCCTGTTTCCACACTGTAATGTAATGTAATCTAAAAAAAAAAGGTCTTGAAGTAGGTTCCCCATGTGGTCCTCTGACCTATGAGGTCCTTTTCACATTGGGTGCCCAAAGATCAGGATGTGAAGCTGAAGTGCAGCCAAAAGAACAGAAACATATTCTTGCAATAACTCAAAAAAAGAGGAACCACAACTGATGTACTTGTAGTCCAAAGCAGCACAGAATAAACATTTGCACTGTGAGGGGGGGGGCATGAACCACCTTAACCCATGGTTGCATGAGATAGTGGCACACAATCCCCTTCACCCCAGGTTCCCAATGGAAAGTGGGGGTCTCCTGCATAAAGACCCATCCACTGGGGACACTTGTCACCCCAACAGTAGAAGAACGGAGTGCATTTACTTTTCAATTTTTTCTAAGGTTGGTTGTGCTCTTGCTCAAAATGATTGCAAGAAAACTTTAGTTTCCTCATAAAGCGAGATTGAAGCTAAGTCAATAACGTATCTGAAAGATAGAGCTTCTGACAATGCAAGGGCCTTGCCAGTGTAGATTGTAGATAGTTTTCTGATGAAGGGCTTTTGCCTGAAACATTGATTTTCCTGCTTCTCAAATGTTGCCTGGCCTGCTGTGCTTTTCCAGCACCACTCTAATCTTGGACTCCTCTAATCTCCAGTATCTGCAGTACCCACTTTGGCCTAGGTTATAGATAAGTTAGTCATTCTGTTCAGACATGTTACGGCACAACCAGAGTATTGTGTTCAATTCTAGCCACCATTCTCTAAAGAGGATGACAGGGTCATTGAGAAAGAGCCTTGGAGATTTACCAGAATGGTTCTAGCAATGAGGGACCTCAGATCCAAGCTTAGGTTAGAGACGTTCAGAGTGTTCTCAGTGAATGGAGAATCTTGAGACCATTGCCTAAAGTATAGATTTTCCCATCCCTATCAACCCAGCTCAGCAAATTCCATCACCAAAACAAACTTACAACAGCTTACACTTCATTTGTGCCAAACTTACTAAATGTTAGACATCAGCCATTGACTTATTACTCCTGGCTCTTTGAATGAAAAGGTTTGCACTGATACATAAGTAGAGCATCTTTTGAAAACAATGTTAAAAGGTGACGATTGATTTTCTATCAAACGCGGATTCAATCTGTTCATGCACAGGCTGCTTTTTGGCAGGTATGTAACAGAACGCCATCATTTGAGTAATCAAGTGAACTGAGCCAGTGTGCCATCCAAACATCAGAATCAGAGAGGGGGAGCAACAGGAAGAAAGGCTGTTGTAATCCTGCCTCAACAGATGTCATCATTAGAAAATTGCTCTCTCCATTTCCTTCCTGACACATACTCCTTCAGAATCTCCAAGGAATTTTACTGTATTTTACAGGATTTAGCCTTGTGACAATTTCTAAATGCCACTGGCATTGAGTTTTAACTGAATGTGAGAAAGAATTGAAATTTCACAACATGAAACTGTTAACCCATTTTTTCTTGCTTTCAAAACCTACTTGGCCAATGAATTGAAAATTACTTGTTTCATCGCATTTTCGAATTCCTCCTGGTGTAAATGGCAAATAGCCAGTAATTGTTAATTGCTCAAGTAGATAATAAGCGCCAAGATTGGAAATATACATTTTCTTTCACAGACTAAACAAATTTCTTTGAAATCTTTAAAATTGAGAGATTGACCCAGTTTTTAAGTCTGATAGATACATCAAAAGAACTGTTAGTTTTCTCTCATTGTTAGCTTGCCTCACCAACAAGTAAGCTGTAATTAGCTTCGGTCTCGTATTTAGAACAGTTAGAATTGGTGCTCTTAAAAAAATGGGGTTAGATAAATACAGCTGCAGCAGAATAATATGTGTCCAACGCATGGTCCTTATAGAGTTTGTTATTATCCAACTTACCTTGTGCAATGCCAAAGGAAGTCTGTCCAAATACATTCTTTTAAAATTGAGAACATAACAAATCTCAAAGCTTCTTAAGGTGCACATTAAGCCTCTCTATTTACATTTGTAACGAACAGAAGTGAATTCTGTGACTCTGCACTTGCAGTGTGAAACCACACTTACAGATCAGACACTTGGTCATAGCAGTGTAGCACCAGCCCACTTGCAATCTCTTACCTGCACCCACTGTGTACATAGCTTCCTGTTGAGAATGTAGGATTGCAGAACCAAAGTGCAAAAATGTCACAAACCTCAGCAGTGAAGCAGAAACAAATGGATGACAAGCAATAACCTCTTCTGCCATTTTTGTAAAATTGACCTGCATGTGCGACAGACATTTAAATTAATTACATCCTTATCACTAGGGATAAATGTACAAATGGGTAGCAAATGTCCACTTTGTCAGTGTCAGTGTATTTACCGTGATTAATGCTGAAAGAAAAAGCAGATAATCCTGGGAACAATGAAGTCTTTTACAAGTCTCTATGCCCAGGGGTCACTACACAGCTGAGTATTGATCCAGTGTTCAACAGATTTGGCCATTCACCATTAGATCTGTCTTGATCTTCAGTATTATCAGGCCTCCTCATTCTTACAAACTGCCTGCCCCGAAAGATTGTCATCCTGGAGGACAAAATTAGCTCTCTTGGATTTTTCTCTCCATCACTAACAGGTCCCCTGAAACCCTTTCCCTCAATCATCATACAATCTTTTCTCCTGACCAAAATAGGTCCTTTCCTTCCATCACCTCAAGAGTCATAAAGATGTACTCACGGAAACAGATCTTTCCGTCTAGCACGTCTATGCTAACCAGATATCCTAACCTAATCTAGTCCCATTTGCCAGCACTTGGCCCATATCCCTCAAAACCCTTCCAATTCATATATCCATCCAGGTGCCTTTTAAATATTGTCATTGTGCCAGCCTCCACCGCTTCCTCTGGCAAGCTCATTCCATATATGCATCACCCTCTGTGTGAAAATGTTGTCCCTTAGGTCCCTGTTATATTTTTCCCTTCTCACCTTAAACAAATGCCCTCTAGTTCTGGACTCTTGCCTATTTACCCTATCCATGCCCCTCATGATTTTAGAAACTTCTGTAAGGTCACCCCTCAGCCTCCGATACTCTAGGGAAAATGACCCCAATCTATTCAGGCACTCCCTATGGCTCAAATCCTCCCAACCCTGGAAACCTCCTTGTAAATATTTTCTGAACCCTTTCAAGTTTCACAACATCCTTCTGGTAGGAGGGAGACCAGAATTGCAGACAACATTCAAAAAGTGGCCTCACCAATGTTGATGGCATTCCCATGTCAAGTGGCACAAAACCCTATCTCAGTTTCTCCTATTTCTCAGCAACTTTGTATTTTCTTTCTTGATTTGTTGGTGATTACAATTTTGAAAGACTTCTTTTCCTTTCCCCTTCCTTCTTTTTCTGATCATAACCGCTCATCAAACCTCAAACCTCTTATCAAGGGATAAAATATTTGGCATCTGGTGCAACTTTTCTTCATTGCTGGTCTAAGTGGCCATTGTTAGAATTCTCAAGGATGTATATTGTATTTCTATGATTTAGTCAGGTTCCTTGTGATCGTTTCTAAATGCCATCAGCTTTGAGCTTTGTTATCGGAATCTGAGTAGGGATTGCAATTTTACGCAGTGCAACAGTTCATCTACTTTGCTGCATTCACAATCTACTTGACCAATGAAAAGAACACCACTTGGATCATCACACTTTCCAAGTCTTCTTGATTTAACTGACAAATAGCCAGCAATTCTCAATTGTTCAAGTAAATAATAAAAGCTGAAAATGACATGGCTCTTATGGTACAATGCCAGTGTGCCTGTCTCTAGGTTAAAAATCACACAACACCAGGTTCTAGTCCAACAGGTTTATTTGGAAGTACTAGCTTTCGGAGCGCTGCTCCTTCGTCAGGTTGCTAGTGGGCAGGATCATTGGACACAGAATTTGCAATAAATTTACAATCATTCTGTGTTCTATGATCCTGCCCCACCAGCTACCAGAGGAAGAAGCAATGCTCTGAAAGCTTGTACTTCCAAATAAACCTGTTGGACTATAACCTGATGTTGAGAGATTTTTTAATTTGTCCATCCCAGTCCAACACTGGCACCTCCACATCATGTCTCTAGGTTAGAAGATCTGCTTCATTTCCTAACTGGCCCTGAGCATGTCATACCTTGTCTGGGCGGGTTGATCAAAAGTAACTAAAAGCTGAATCTAGAAATATAATTTTTATTCTTTCATGGGGGTAAATCAATTGATCTAATTAATTTAAAACATTAAGTTCAAAATTAGTTTAACTTATTTTTCCTTTTCTAAGATTCTGGCGGATATGTATCTGAACTCCATCCATCCAAGTTGTCCAAATTATTAGTCATTTAAAAATTATTCTACCATGGTTGAATCACAGCCAAGTTAGATTTTTGTTGAGGACTAACAGAAGCTGGTATGAAAGCGGAGTTGAGGCCTGGGCAGATCAGCCACGATCTTATAGAATGGCATGGCAGGTTTGAGGGGCTGAAAGGCCTAATTCTTCTCCTATTTTTGTTGTTCCTATGTCCAATCCACTCATTGTGCAATGCATAAGAAAAACAAAATATGGAATGGGGAATCTGCTGATGACTATAAAATCATTGTTAATTGTCTGGTCAACTAATGTCCTTCAGGGAAGGAAATCTGCCATTCTTACCTGGTCTGGCCTACATATGATTCCAGCCCCACAGCAATGTGCTTGACTCTCAGCTGAAGTATCAACACAAAAAATGAACGCAGGCTGACCACCTGGCATGACCTAGGCAACGGGTAAGACAATGGCAGAAACAGGCTGGTCCTACCTGAAAAGTCCTTCCTTTTAACATTTGGGGGCTAGTTCCATAATTGGGAGAGTTGTCTCACAGACTAGTCAAGCAACAGCTTGACATTGTCTGTTAGCTATGATTACATGCATATGACTATATCCCAGACACCATCATCACCATCTCTGGATATGCCCATTACGATCAAGCCAGGGAATCAACTCTGGTTCAATGGACAGTGCAAGAGGGCATGCCAAGAGCAGAACCAGGCATACCTGAAGATGAGGTATCAACTTGCTGAAGCTACCAAAATGACTACTTCCATACCAAACAGCATAAGCAGCAAGTGATAGACACAACTAAGTGATCCCACAACTAGCAGATCAGATTGAAGCTTTGCAGTCCTGCCGCATCCAGTCATGAATGGTGGTGGATAATCAAGGAACTCACTGGAGGAAGAAACTCCACAATATTGGGGAACCCAGCGCACCAGTGCAAAAGATAAAGCTGAAGCATTCGCAGCAATCTTCAGCCAGAAGCGCTGAGTGGATGATCCGCCTCGGCCTCCTCTAGTGTTCCCCTACCTCCAAATACTAGCTTTCAGCCAATTCACTTCACTCCACATGAGATCAAGAAATGGTTGGAGACACTGGATACTACAAAGGCCCTAACAACATTCCAGCAATACTACTGAAGACCTGTTCTCCAGAACTTGCCGCTCTACTAGCCAAGCTGTTCCATTTACAACACTGGAATCTTGTCAACAATGTGGAAAATTACCCAAGTATGTCCTGTACATAAAAAGCAGATCAAATCCAACCCAGTCAACTATTGCTCCATCAGTCGATCATCAGTCAGGATCACTTGGCTGATGATTGACTGATGGAGCGATAGTTGGCTGGGAAGGTAGCATCAATAATTTTATGAAGCAACACCTGCTCAGTGACACCCAGTTTGGGTTCCACCAGGGCCACTCAGCTCCTGAACTCATTACAGCCTTTGTTCAAACATGGACGAAAGAGCTGAATTTTAGTTCCAGAAATGAAGACTGGATTTGACCGAGTGTGGCATCAAGGAGCCCTGGCAAAACTAGAAATCAACAGTTATCTGGGGCAAACTCTCCACTCATTGCAGTCATAGCTGGCACGCACGAAGATAGTTGCTGCTGTTGGATATCAGTCATCTCAGCTCCAGGACAGCTCTGCAGGAGTTCCTCAGGGTAATGTCCAAGACCCAACCATCTTCAGCCGCTTCATGTGATGATTACATAGTGCTCCATACCATTTGTGACTCCCCAGATACTGAAATCGTCCATGTTTAAATGCAATAAGATCTAGGCTTGTGCTGAGAAGAGGCAAATGACATTCATGCCGCATAAATGCCAGGCAATGACCATCTTCAATAAGGGACAACCTAATCACCACCTCTTGACATTCAATGATGTTACCATCACTGAATCCATCATGATCAACATCCTGGGGATTACCACTGACCATAAACACAATTGGACATGCCACATAAACACATTGGCTGTAAGAGCAGGTTCAGAGGCTAGGAAAACTGCAACAAATAACTCATCTCCAGACTCCCCAAAGCCTGCCCACCATCTATGAGACACAAGTCAGGAATGTGATTCAATGCTTCCCAATTGCATGGATAGGTGCAGCTCCAACAAGAATCACAGTCATAGAAGTGTACAGCACAGAAACAGACCCTCCAGTCCAACTCATCTCTGCTGACCAGATATCCTAAATTAACCTGGTCTCATTTGCCAGTATTTGGCCCATATCCCTCTAAGCCTTTCCTATTCATATACCCATCCAGATACCTTTAAAATGTTGTCATTGTACCAGCTTCCATCATCTCTCCTGGCAGCGTATTCCATACATGCACCACCCTTTGTGTGAAAAAGTTGCTCCTTGGGTCCCTTTCAAATCTTGTACCTCTCACCTTAAACCTATGCCCTCCAGTTTTGGACTCTCCTATCTGGGGAAAAGAGTATCCATGTCCATCATGACTTTATAAACCTCTATAAGGTCATCCCTCAGCTTTCGACACTCCAGGGAAAACAGTCCCAGCCTATTCAGCCTCTCCCTATAGCTAAAACCCTTCAACCCTGGCAACATTCTTGTAAATCTTTTCTGAAACCTTTCAAGTTTCACAACATCCTTCCTATAGGCAAGGAGACCAGAATTGCACTCAGTATTCCGAAAGTGACTGAAACAATGCCTTGTACAGTTGCAACATGACCTCCTAACTCCTATTCTCAATGTTCTGACCAATAAAGGAAAGCATACTAAACACCTTCTTCACTATCCTATCTACCTGCATCTCCACCTTCAAGGAACTGTGAACCTGCACCCGAAGTGTTCTCAACACTTCCCAGGACCTTACCATTAAGTGTATAAGTCCTGCCCTGATTTGTCTTTCCAAAATGCAGCAACTCACATTTATCTAAATTAAACTCCATCTGCCACTTCTCAGTCCATTTTCCCATCTGATAAGGTCCTGTTGTACTCTGAGGTAACCTTCTTCACTGTCGACTACACCACTAATTTTGGTGTCATCTGCAAACTTACTAACCACACATCTTATATATACACCCAAATCATTTATATAAATGACAAAAAGCAGTAGACCCAGCACCGATCCCTGTGGCGCACTGCTGGTCACAGGCTACCGGTTCAAAAACCAACCCTCCACTACCACGGTCTGTCTCCTACCTTCAAGCCAATTTTGTTTCCTAATGGCTAGCTCTCCCTGCATTCCATGTGATCTAACTTTGTTAACCAGTCTCCTATGCTGACACCATCCAGGACAAAGTAGCCTGCTTGGATCCACTCCCTCACCACCAACACTAAGTCACAGTAGTGTGCACTAAGATGCACTGCAAAAATTTACCAGGGATCCTTTGACTCTACTTTTCAAACCTATGACCACTTCCATCTAGAAGGATAAGGGCAGCGACACATGGGAACACCACCACCTGCAAATTCCCCTCCAAGCCACTCACCATCCTAACTTGGAAATATATCACCATTTTCTCAAGCTCTCAAGGTCAAAATCCTAGAATTCCCTCCCTAACAGCATTGTGGGTCAACTCACAGCAGGTGGACAGCAGTGGTTCAAGATGGCAGCTCAACACTATCCTCTTGTGGGCAACTAGGGATGGGCAGTAAAAGCTGGCCAGCAACACCCACATCCCACAAGTAAACTGAAATGAAATTGGAATTCTCCACCACCGATGATTATGTATACTCCAATGTTCAGTAATTCAAGATAGGGATTAGTGAGCATGAAGAGAATAAAGGAACATTGAACAGGAAAGGTAAATGTCGAATTTCAATAATGATCTTCCCAAAAGATGGAACAAGTTCAAGGTACCATTTAGTCTCCTTCTGCTTCTATTAGTCATATTATAAATGTCCATACAATAGGAGTCATTGGATACTAATGAACAGAAAGCTTGGCTAATATTCATTTCTCCTGGTAACCTTAATGTAAGTCAACAAGCAATGATTTAATTTGTGTTGCTCAGATTTCCGAAAACGCCTTGTTTTGATACCTACCTTAAATTGAAAGCCTGTAGTTTAAATATGAATCACGACACCTTGCACAAGGAAGAAATACATTATACAAAGTAAGTGATAAATTGTATGCTGTACTATCTGAAGCCAGATCTGACAACTTGTTCTGTATTAAATAAAGTCTATAAACATAGCAATAGATTTTGGAAAAGGAACAAAAAGAAATGTAAAAGTGTGGATAAATGAATTGGCTTAACTCATTGGAAACAAATTGAGCTAATCTAGAATCAATACACATTAGGCCCACTCTTTCACAGAGATGTCTACTACCAGAAAAACATTGTATTGAAGCAACCGACATTCACTATAGGCACTGCAAACATATTCTTAATATTTACTTTATGTATTCTCTATTCATGGAATAGGAAGATGTTGTTCTGCCTGCAAAACACTAACCCCCTATGCATCAAAAATAATTAATCATGTCAGAAATAGTTTCAGATTAGAAATTCTTTAATACCAAACCTAAATACTCGATTTTCTTCTCCCCCATGTACCTTCATTTTGATGCAAAGAGCTTTGATGTTCTCATGCTTAATTAGGGACATTCCATACTAAACATGGACTAAATTTTTCCAAGAAATTATCATAAACCAAGCTGTTACCATACTTCGTAGAAAAGTGCATTTTGTAGTTTTTTAAGGTTCTGGAGAGAACAAAACTATAGGTGAATGAAAAAGGCATTACATAATGGTTAAATACGTGACAATTGATGGAGATATGACTTACCCCCATTTTCAAAATAATAAAAGAGAATCAAGAGTTTAGGAAGATGTAGTTTGCCCAAATATAATTCAGCAAAAATCTGTACACATTATACTGGACAATCTTTGATCCTTTACTGGTGCTGAAAACAGAAATACTGGTTTGAGACTGGAGCACCAAACAAAATGCTGAGCAAACTATCAGGTTTTTAAAAAAGAAAATGTTGGAAGGAATCCTTTTGAAGATGAGAGGTCAGAAAAACTAGAGCAACAGTTAGAAGCCACCTGTGACAGCAAGAATCTTGAACCATAAGTATGGAAGAATGAAGCATGCTTTGTTCCTTATTTAGCATAATTCAATCAGGATGAGTTGTACTGCTTGAATTAAGTGAGTCCAATCATAATTAGGTATTTGCTATGGGTCAGTTGTTAGGTCTCTCACCTCAAGGTCCTACATTCAATGTCACGTTATGCCTTGTGCACAAAACATGGCTGCATTGCTTTTTTCCCCGATGGAGGTGCAAGCTGAGGGCCAGTGTGGTGGGATATAAAAGAACACACAACATTATTTCAAAGGAAAGCAGGGGAGGTAAATCCGGAAGCCTGGTCAACATTTATCCCTCAATCGACACCACCATGAACTGATTATCCAGTCATTATCTGACTGCTACTTGTGGGAGTTTATTGTGTGCAAATTAGCTGTGATGATTCCTTCATTTCAGCAATTACAACCCTTCCAAAAGTGCTTTGAGATGGCTTGCAGTCATGGAAAATGCAGTATAAATTTCTTTTTTCCCTTCATTATTGATCTAAACATTTGCCTTAATGTGTGATACAACTTACAAGTTTGTCTCGGATTTTGTCTCATTAATCTTTGCTAAGACTGCCTTCACAGAGTTTGAAGGAGCATTTTTCTGAAAGATGCTCAAGTACGCAAAGTGTACTGAAAACAAAAAATGCTGGAGATCACAACGGGTCAGGCAGCATCCGTGGAGAGAGAGAGCAAGCTAATGGTTCAAGCCTAGATGAGTCTTCATCAGAGTTGACATGACATGTGGAGAGGACAGTGGAGAGTGGAGTGCTGGGGGAGAAAGGGTGTTGATAGCGCAGAATAAGCAAGTGGAATGTCAGTATGGCAGAGCAATGGTGTGTCTAATTGCCTGATTGGAAAGAACAGACAGTCCCACTGAACTAGGGAAAAGGGAGAGAGGACATGCGACAGAGAATACAAACAGTAAAGCTAAAAGAAAGGGAAGGAATGGGAGTGAGGTCACAACTTGAAGGTGCTGGACTAAATATTAAGTCCAGAATACTGGAAAGTGCCTAGTCTAAAGATGAGATGTTGTTCCTCTGGTTTGCGCTGTGATTCACTGGAACACTGCAGCATGCCAAAGACAGACAAGTGGACATGCAAGCAGGCTGCAGTGTTAAAATGACTGCCAACAGGAGGGGTCATGCTTGCACATGTGTTCTGCAAAGCGGTCATCCAGTCTGTGTTTGGTTTCTCCAAGGTAGAGTCAGCCACATTGGGTGAAGCGAGTACAATACACAAGATTGAAGGTGATACAGGTAAAATGCTGCTTCACCTGGAAAGACTGTTTAGACCCTCGGATGGTGAGCAGGGAGAAGGTGAAGGGACAAGTGTTGCACCTTCTGTGGTTACAATGGGAAGATGCCTTGGGAAGGCCCCATTCCAGTGGGACTCGCTATTCTTTCCTGCCTGGCAGTTAGAAACATTTTCACATTCTGATCACTTAGTCAGCACTACCAACACCATTTCTCCCCCAGCACTCTACTCCTCCCCAACTACTGCATAATCGCTGCCCCCTCCACACTTGTGTCAACTCTGAAGAGTCATCTAGACCTGAACCGTTAGCTTGCTTTCCCTTCACGGATGCTGCCTGACCTGTTATGATCTCCAGCATTTTATTGTTTTCAGTACAGATTCCAGTATCTGCAGTAATTTGCTCCTACGCAAAATGTACTGCTAGATCCCTGAGTTGCACCATCATGTGTGTTAGAAATAGGTCAGCATGAGTTGACTTTCATGAAAGCAAAATACTCAGTCTGTTTATGGCAGAGACTGATGTGACTAAACTTGATAAAATATCTACAATGGACCTGAATTTGTAATACACGAGAAACTACTTCTCACAGAACCAAACTTGCTCTGTTTGCATCTTACATTTTTAGAGGACTTAATAGGAGAATATTTTAATTTTCAATGTTTTTAAAATACTGCTCTTTTATCCATTATTCTGTGGCAAGGCTACTTTTAAAAGATAAAACAAAAATTGCTGTGGATCCAGGAAATTTGAAGAATAAACAAACTTCTGGAGAAACTCAGCAGGTCTGGCAGCAACTGTACAGAGAAAAACAGTGTTAAGCTTTCAAGTCCACTGACCTTTTGTTAGAATGGTTTGATTTAGGGAGGGAGGGGAGGTTAATTGTCCACCTTCAGCGTACTAGGTAAACATTGTGAATGACAAGCCAGGGAACTATAGACCGATGAGCCTGACCTTGGTGGTGGGCAAGTTGTTGGCCAGGGAATCCTGAGGGACAGGATGTACATGTATTTGGAAAGGCAAGGACTGTTTAGGGATAGTCAACATGGCTTTGTGCATGGGAAATCATGTCTCACAAACATGATTGAGTTTTTTGAAGAAGTAACAAAGAAGATTAATGAGGGCAGAGCAGTAGATGTGATCTATATGGACTTCAGTAAGGCGTTCGACAAGGTTCCCCATGGGAGACTGATTAGCAAGGTTAGATCTCATGGAATACAGGGAGAACTAGCCATTTGGATACAGAACT
>NC_057737.1:19415080-19416392 GCF_004010195.1 Chiloscyllium plagiosum | reverse complement strand
GTGGCACGTGTATGGAATGAGCTGCCAGAGGAAGTGGTGGAGGCTGGTACAATTGGAACATTTAAGAGGCATTTGGATGGGTATATGAATACGAAGGGTTTGGAGGGATATGGGCCGGGTGCTGGCAGGTGGGACGAGATTGGGTTGGGATATCTGGTCGGCATGGACGGGTTGGACCAAAGGGTCTGTTTCCATGCTGTACATCTCTATGACTCTATGACTCTTTTCAATGCAAATGGTAACAGTGAGGGAATATTTGAAGCAGCGAGTTCCCTTTATTTTGCTATCTGTTGATCTTGCATTCACCACCTCCACAACATACAACAGTCAACCCAAGGGTTGGGTCACATACTTTGGGAAATACATCATAAAAAGGGAACTTTAACTTTAGACTGATTTTGTGAAGTCATGCAGTTAGTCAGGAATTAGGTTTGGCACCAACTTGCTAAAAAAAAAAGAGGCAATGTGACACAAGGCAGTTCCCTGAATAATCACGAGAGCAAGCAGAACATAGGTACCTATCAGTGGTGTCAGCAATAACTTGCTCCAAGATGATATGCTGAAAAATATTCAATAGACAGGAGTTTTTTTTTTAATTCAGTGCGCCAACTGGGAAATAAAGTAGATTTCAGTTGTACACATTGGGCACTTGCGTCTGCCTAGAAATCTATGTTTTAAAACTAAAATACCTTTCTGAAGATGAATTATACAACAACAACCAAACTCTAATTTTATGTCACTTTCCCATACTTTGCTTGGAAAGCCCAAAATCTTTTACACCAAACTTCTATCACAAATCAACTGAAGTCAAAAGAACTTGCCTTGCTCTGCTTTCAGATATTAGTATAACAATGAGATGCTCCTTCATTTTGTAGTATTTCAAAAAGTTATAAAATATTGCAGAGTGCTGATAACAAAATAATAGCAATTCTGTTGGGTAATGAATACTTAGCAAAAATGCCTGTATATTTGACCACATTTAATGAGATATTCTGAATGTCAATATTGGCTTCCTCAAAGATGTGAATATACATTTTCACAGTGGCTCTGATGAACACAAATATTACAAATAGGCCACAGTTGAAGAGGGTGAAGACATGACTGCCCAGCTGGTTCAGTGCGCTACGTGCTTGATGTGGGAGGTCAACGACTCTGGTGTGTCTGGCTCGTATATGTGTGGAAAATGTGTGCACAGTCAGCAATTGACCGAGCATATTGCAGTGCTGACGAAAGAACTCGAAGACCTTAGGCTCATCCGAGAGAACGAAATCTTTCTGGACAAGACCTTCAGCGAGGTTATTACACCAATCAT
>NC_057737.1:19387393-19411807 GCF_004010195.1 Chiloscyllium plagiosum | reverse complement strand
CCTTCATAACAAGAGGAATTGTGTATAGAAGCAAAGAGGTGCTTCTGCAGCTGTACAGGGCCCTGGCGAGACCACACCCTGGAGTACTGTGTGCAGTTCTGGTCTCCAAATTTGAGAAAAGACATTCTGCTATTGAGGGAGTGCAGCGTAGGTTCACGAGGTCAATTCCTGGAATGGCAGGATTACTTTACACTGAAAGACTGAAGCGACTGGGCTTATATACCCTTGAGTTTCGAAGACTGAGAGGGGTCTGATTGAGACGTATAAGATTATGAAAGGATTGGACACTCTGGCAGTAGGAAACATATTTCCACTGATGGGTGAGTGCCGAACCAGAGGACACAGCTTAAAAATACGGGGTAGACCATTTAGGACAGAGCTCAGGAGAAACTTCTTCACCAAGAGAGTGGTGGCTGTGTGGAATGCTCTGCTCCAGAGGGCAGTGGAGGCCACTCTCTGGATTCATTTAAGAAAGAGTTGGAAAGAGCTCTCAAAGATAGTGGAATCAAAGGTTATGGAGATAAGGCAGGAACAGGATACTGATTAGGAATGATCAGCCATGATTATATTGAATGGCGGTGCAGGCTCGAAGGGCTGAATGGCCTACTCCCGCACCTATTGTCTATTGTCTATTGCCACTGAAGTACAGATGAACCTCAATTATCAGACTGTCAATTATCTGAATTTCGGATTATCCAAACAAGATCTCAAAGTCCCAATGCTTGGCTAAACTGCATAATCTGGCATTCGATTATCCGAACAAAACACTCCCCACCTTTGTCGTTCAGGTAACCAAGATTCCTCTGTATATGGAATCTAACATCAAGATTGGAAATCATTTTGGCTGAAATAAATATGTAAATCTTTGCCAGAGTTAAGGAAGGGAAAGTGGAAACTGAGCATTCTCCTGCGCAAACACAACAGTGTCAGATGCAGAGGAATCCATGCTAAATATATCTCAACTATTTGTTCAAAATGGATGAAGATAGCATGATGAGCAAGCAAAAACTAAATAGCGTGGCTAACCATGTGTTTCCTACGGAGACGGATTTCTCCCGCCCCTGGCAGAATGGTCTGTTTCATTGCCTTCACATGGAAATTGTAGAGAGGAGACAAGCTCCAGCAAGTTTGTGGACTTTCTGCTGACGCATGGATAGTCCGGTTCACCCACAGGAATTGCTAGGAAGGTGGTGATTTTCAGGGCAGAAATGTAGCAAAGACTTGAATCTCATCCTTGCAAGGTTCTTCTGCCCTTTTTGGATCCCTGTACTTCTATGTGTAGCAGCACCAGATGCACCATTTTCACAGTGGAAGGCTTGAAGGTAATGGGAGCCTAGCTGATGGCACTATAGATAGACCCCAGAAGGAAACCTAGCATGATAGATCATATCTTCAAATTATGTAGTTAGTTAACATGGTGATTAATCACAGACCTACTTTAAAAAAGTCTGCAGCCTCTTGTGTGAACAATAGAAAGGAAGTTTATTGTGCAAAAAAGGAAATTTTTAAAAAGTTAACTAAATATTGAAGGTAGTTATCCAGATCTAAAAATGACAGCAAAACAACGTTTCAACCCATTTCCTGACTCTATCCACTACAGAGTCCCAATCTAGAGAGGTTAGATCCAATACCTCAACTCGGGACATATTTAATGGAGTCCTTTCCTATGAACTAAGCAGGCTGTTTGGTGGATCAGTTCCAAATCTACTGATGTGAACTTGCCACAAATCTGAAAGGCTAATCTTGCTTGGTTTTCATAACCTATAGATTTTGAACCAAACTCACCTGCTTTGCAATGTTCTTAAATTAAACCTTTCTCCTGAGTCTACTTATTCCTTATCGAGCCTAAACCTTCCTTTTGGAACTGAACTGAACAAAAAAAACTTGCGTCTGAACAAAATTTAAATAAATTGGCCCATCCTAGATTCCTTCAAATTGAATACAAAGGTAATAGCCTTAGATGTTTTCCTTACCTGTCATAAACCCAACAATAAAGATCTTTCCATTGCCATCACAAGAATTTGCAGTCATCAGCACTCTGTTACATACTGGATTAGGTCAATGTTCCAGAAGGACATTCTGACCTTGTTTAAACAGTAGTCATGATTTGGAGATGCCGGTGTTAGATTGGGGCATACAAAGTTATAAATCACACAACACCAGGTTATAGTCCAACAGGTTTAATTGGAAGCATGTTCAACATATTGTCTAGCTAACACCAATTGGTACAGTTAACCTGAGAATGCAACTTTTAAAAAAAAGGTTTTGTGATTTACACATGAAAGAAGTGAAACTATCATGGTATTCGAACAGATGAAAGACTCAACAGATAATCAAGGTCTTTTTCAGTGTATAATTTCAGTTACATCACACTGTAAACTTTTGCTAGAAATTCTGTGCCTTACAATTGTGTCCTCCACAATCACCTGATGAAGGAGCAGCGCTCCGAAAGCTAGTGTGCTTCCAATTAAACCTGTTGGACTATAACCTGGTGTTGTGTGATTTTTAACTTTGATTAAACAGAGTCTTCAAAAATAATCCCATATTCACATATCACTAAAGTGAAATCCAAAAATACAATTTATGTATATATATACACATATATAAATTGTATGTGTTTCTATCACTATATATACAATACGATGTATGGTCTGCCCATTTTGTTCTGGTCAAGACTCTGAACTGAACCACCATGATTTGGAATGCTTATTTTGATTAAACAGAGTCTTCAAAAATAATCCCATATTCACATATCACTAAAGTGAAATCCAAAAATACAATTTATGTATATATATATACATATATAAATTGTATGTGTTTCTATCACTATATATATATATATATATATATATATATATGACTACATTTCCGTTATATACAGATCGTTCTGCTATAATGCACATTTCATTAACGCAAATTCACTACAATGCAGTTGGGGACACAGTTTCTAAACCACAAACCTTTAAAATATGCATTGGCTGTAACGTGATTACGTCGCCAACATGTTAAGCGCTGTTTCTAAGGCATAATTTTTCTATAATGCGGGGTCACACAAGAACACAACCATCACGTTATAGAAGAACCACCTGTACATTTAATGCTCTAAATTGTTTTGGAGATGAGCTTCAAGATCATTATGTTGTACTCTGAAAATGATATGAAAATGACACATCTTGGTAGTGGTATAAATCAGACAGCCACTTCTGCCAAGAACACATGCATAGTTAACAGAAAAATCCACAACTTGCTGGTGGGATGTTCTCTACCACAGGAAGCTCCAGGAAAATTGCCCCTCAGGATTTGCTTCCTGTTTAAATTGAATTGAATGGCATGAAGTACGTGTTCTAATGGCATAGATAAAGAATAATGTTGTCATAGAGAGTCAGATTGTTCTAGTCCAAGCACACTTATAACTATACAGTAAGTCTTAATTGCTTTGAACAACTTTAAAATAATTTTTACCAAGTGTGGAATCTCATTCCTTTAGATGTTAATTATTGCTGGAATTTTTTAACAATTCATTTTTCTTTATCCTTTTGCCTTCTTTTCCTCAACTCCTTGTCTGAATCCAATTTTTCATTTCTGCATCTGATTTAACAATTCCTGGCTCAGGCAGTGCTACTTATTAATAATCCTTCAAACTGATTGACTAAGGCACTATACTAGCAGTTACCCCATTGAGTCTCCAGATGCCCCGTAGACAGTGCTTTGCCAGTTAGAAATTTGTCTGACACCAAACTGAGAAAAACTTTTCAACAGCTGCCCACTAATTTCTCACATCAGAATCTGATCAATATGGCTCTGAACATGTTAAGGACCCTGTTATCATGAGTTTAGACATCCAGCCATGCATATATTTCACTGTAGAAGGGATTTATTGAATTGTCTTCAGTGGGAAAGATGAGACTCAAAACATAAATAACACTTGAAAATTCCCAGAAAACAATGAAATCCCATTCTTACAGCATGGAGCATGTGAATAACAGAAAATATATGGTTCAGGAAAGTCAACTAATGAAATTGGATTTTACTTGGTCTCATCTGGATTCATAGATGTTTGCAGTTTACAATTTCTTGATTAAATCATGATGAACTTAAGCAGCCTTCTTTCCTTTAGAGATTTTTTTTTTAATATTCCGAACCATGTCTCTTATTTAAAAGTTGAAAATTCTGCACCATTGCCTATTTGTCTGAAAAATACAACGCCCGTCTTATGTTTGGAATTTCTAATACACTGAATAGCTTCAGGCCCAACTCTCAGCAGGGTAATATATAATGTCCATTCTAGAAACAAGTTGATAGCTTAGCACGCACAACACGGAGAGATTAAATGTCAGTTCCTTTCTACCTTGGAGAACATTACACTGCCATCAATTGAAATAGACTTCTCAATAATGAATTTCTCCATGTAACTTCATACAGCACTGATGGGAAAATAAACAAAGCAACCAAGTTCTGAACATTTATTAGAATAAAGTTATCAGCATATAATATACACAAGTCTTGACAGATGAGTTACACATTTGACGCAAAGTCATACGCAGCAAATAACAATACAAGTACTGGTGCATGACTGCATAAACATGATTTTCCTTTGAAACATCCACTGTTGCTCCATCAGTTGTCAGCACTGCCTGTGGGAAGGATCACAGTCTTTTACCAAAGCAATGTTATAGGATGCAAATGAGCTGCAAAAATTCCTGTTTTCTACAAATTTAAAAAGTGCTATAAAACTGATTAAATGACATTAAGCAGTTTAGGAATTTGTACTCAAAACAAACCTACAATGTCAGATATTTTTTAAATAAGCACACTGATTTTAATCAGGAAGAACACTAAATTAATTAAAACTCATTGCATCTTACTTCAGTATATAATTTGCTGAGCAATTTTATGAACTCTTTCCTTTCAGGCATACAAGACATCAATTGAAAAGAGGATGGTGCCACTCACTGTTTGCTGATTTCTGTAAACATAGGTGAAAGTGAAGACTTAATTCTGAAGAGATTACCAAAGTTTAGGTCAAATAAAGGAATCCTTCTATTCTGTTCATGCACAACAATTGAATTTGGCCATTCAGCCCATCAAACCTGCCCTGCCTTTCGAGGTCACGTCTGATTATCTCTACAATGCCACTTTTCCACGCCATCTCCATATTCGTTAAATTTATTATTCTTCAGAAATCTATCAATTTCTATCTTGAACCTACTCAAATGATTGAGCTTCTGCAGCTTTCTCGGGTAAAGAATTCCAATGGTTATCACCCACTGAGTGAAGAAATTCCTCATCTCAGTCTTTAATGGCTTGCCTTTTATCCTGGGATCATGTCCCCTGGCTCTAGAGTCACCAACTAGGGGTAACATCTATATTCATGTTATCATACCCCATTAGATAGTTATGTTTCAATGAGATCACTTTTCATTCTTTAAAACTCTAGGGAAAACGGACCCAACCTCTTACATAACTCCTCATAAAATAATCCTGTCATCCCAGAGAATCTTTTGAAGTTCTAATGCACTCCCTTTATAGGGAGTAGAACCTTCCTTAGATAAGGAACCAGAACTGTACACGATATTCTAGGTGATGTCTCATCAAGGTACGCAAATCCTTTTGAAATGAATGCCAACCTGTTAGTTCCCTTCCTCATTGCTTGCTGCATCTGCATGCTAGCCTTTAGTGTGCCATAAACAAAGGCATCCACACTTTCCAACCTCTCACCATTTAAGCAATTATCATAGAATCATAGAATCCCTACAATGTGGAAACAGGCCGTTTGGCCCAACAAGTCCACACCAACCATCCGAAGAGTATCCCACCCAGACCCATTCCCCTCCCCAATGACTCTACATTTCCCCTGACTAATGCACCTAACCTAGACATCCCTGAACACTCGGGGCAAATTAGCATGGCCAATTCACCTAACCTACACATCTTTGGACTGCTGTTATGTTTTTCTACCAAAGTGAATGCCTTCACACTTCATCAGATTATATTCCATCTGCCATTGTTGCACATTAATTTCACCTATTCAAGTCCTCTTGAAGCCTCATCACATCCAAATTTGGCATCATCTGAAATATCTGGAAATACAACACCCAAATCCAAACCATTGATATAGGTTGTGAACAGTTGTGAACCTAGCACTGATCCTTGCAGTACCTCATTGTAAACTGCCCACCATCCGGAGAATGATCCATTTACTCCTACTCTCCACTTTCTATTTGCAAATTCTCAATACCTATTAATATATGCTCCCAACTTCCACTTTCTTTATTTTTACTTACTAGCATCTTATGCCAGACCTTAACAAAGACTTCTAAAAATCAATAATACCACATCTACTAGTTTTCTTTTGTCTATGCTCTAATAACATCCTTAGAAAACTCAAGTTTGTCAAACATGATTTCCCTTTCATGGATCCATTTTGACTCTGCTCACTTTTGCCATTCTTTTATAAAGGATGTGACAACTGCTTATTTAAATAAAGGTTTTCCCTAATCCTGTTTTCATAAATAACAAGTCTATAGTTCTCCACTCTTCTTCTTGTTCCCTTCCTAAATAATGGAATTATATTTGTTACCTTCCAGTCAGCAGGAATCTTTCGAAACTTGGCTGAATTGCAAATGATAACCACCAATGTATTTATTATCACTATTGCTATTTCTTTCAATTACTCTGGGATGCAGGCCATCTGGTCCAAGAGATTTATCAACCTTCAATCCACTTATTTTTTCAAATACTACCTCTTCACTAATTTCTTTTAATTCTTCGTTACACAAGTCCCTTGATTGCCTAACATTTCAAGTAGATTTTCTGTATCTTTTTCTGTGAAGACTGATGCAAAGTTACTGTTTTATTTCTCCACCATTTCTCAGTCTCCCAGCACAAATTCTCCTATCCCCACATTTTTCTATGTTAATCCTTTTCCTTTCATATAGAAGTCAATGGAATCTTTTGCAGAACAACTTGTATGTTCTTCACTAGCTTACATTCAGATACTCCTTTCCCTTTTCTGATTAGTTTCTTGGTGCTCCTTTGCTCGGTCCGAGATGCCTCCCAATCCTCAACCTTGCTACTATCTGGCATCTTCTAAGCTCCTTCCTTTGATCTCATGCAAACTTTCATGAAACATTTCATTCAATATTAGCAATTGTCTGTCATCATTAAATCGTTCAGTGTATTTTCTAATTCACCATAAACCATTTACCTATCATACGCTCATAGTTCCTTTTGCTTAGATTTATGATCCTAGTTTTAGAGTTACCTATGTTGGCATTCAGACTTCATGTACAATTCTAAAACACGATGGTCACTATTTTCCAAAGGCTACTTTACAGTATGGTCACTAATTAACCCCTTCACATTATATGGACTACAGCTAAAATGGCTTGATCAATTGGCTCCTCAACTTACTTTTCCAGGTATCTATCTCATGCATTTTATAGGGATTCATCATTCATTATAACAGCATTCATGTTAAACTTGTTTAACTCAGGCTACATGTAAACCAAAGATGCCCATTATTATTGTCTAACCCATGTTCCAGACATCACTAATGTATCATGCCCAAAGTTAGTAAGACAGTTTGGTGCCCTATAAACAATTCACACCTGCTTCCCCTTACTTCACTTTGTTCCACTCAAATTAATTCTATATTTTGATGCTTTAAGATCCTCCCCTACAAATGTCATTAACTTTTCCCTTAACTAAAGAGTCCTAACCCCAATTATGTTTCCCTTTTTGTCTAAATGTAGAATATCTTTGGATATTCAGTTCCCAACTTGGTCACCCTGTAGCCAGGTCTTTGTAATACCATTTAAATCATATCTTTTTAAAATCAATTAGTACATTCAAATCATCATTTGTGAATGAATTTTACATTTAAATCAAGTGTTTTTCATTCAGCTTTTTTGATCCTATCTTCCATTTTGATCCGATTTGATGTTTGCAATTTGCTTCATCTATCTTCTACTTTTGCTTACTACTCTCCTATTTCCTTATACTACTTGTACTTTCTTTGCTAGGTTCACAAACCTTTGTCAATCTAGTTAAATCCAACACCAGCCAGCACTAGCAAATCTCCTGGTGTTGATATTCGTCTCTGTCCTGCCAAGATGTAACCATTCATTTTGTGCAGTGCCCACCTGCCTCAGAATTGGTCCCAATGTCTCAGGACGGTAATTTCCTGCCTCGAACACCAGTTTTATGACTACGTGTTCAATCCCCCAATTCTCCCTGCTTCTCTACTCACTAGTCAAGAGTGGAGTGCTGAGAAAGCGCAGCAGGCCAGGCATCATCTGAAGAGCAGGAGATTCGATGTTTTGGGCATAAACCTTTCACCAGGAATGAAGAAATCTCTACTCACTAGCATGTGGATTTGGGAATAACCCTGAGATCATTGCTATGCTGGTCCTGCTTTTCAAGCTCCTTCCTATCTGCCTTGAATCTGCTTTCAGGACTTCATTCCCATTCCTATTCAAGTCAGTACTGACAGGGACCAGGACCTCTGGCTGTTCACCCTTCCCTGGAAGAATGTTATATGTCTATTGCGTATCATCCTTGAGATGGCACCAGGGAGGAAATGTACTCTCCTGGAGTCACATTTATGGGCACAGAAATACCAGTCTGCTCCTTCAACCAAAGAATCAAAAGCATACTGCTGTGATACTATTCTTTCTTCACTCCTGCACAGCTTAGCCACCCATTGTCCCATTGATTTGGCTCTAACTGCACTTTTCTGAAGAACTATTGCTTTTACCAGTAGCCGAAGTGGAAAACTGATTTGCAAACAAAAACGTGTCAGTGTATTTCTGGATTACCTGCCTGCTTTTCTTGGATTGCATGGTGGCTACCCATTCACCATTTGCCTGCATACCTGGCTGCCATGTGATCATCTCCCTAGAAGTGTAGTTCAATGCCTCCCAATACACAGCAATGGCTCCAGTCAGGACTTGAGTTCCAAGACTGAGAGGTCAAGCTTGTGTAGTAGGTGACATTTGCTGCAGATGTTTCTTTCAAGTACACAATTTCCCACATTGCATAGGCTGAAAATCCCACTTGGCCAAGTTGCCCTGCCGTACTTTAACTGTACTATATATTACAAATAGAATAGCTAATCAGTTACTCACTAAACAGCCTTTTCTATTGTACTGAAATAGGAACCAAATACTGCACAGTGAAGCATATTAATCAAAAAAAGGAAAAAAGTTTAACCCTCCCTGCAAGAGACTCTTTGCAGCAATACTACAAGAACAAGACTGAACAGGTAAACCTAGTTAATTGATGAGCTACACTCCAGTTGTGTGTTTACTCTACCTAAGTCTGAAAAACATTTACTATATTTTCTTGCCTTATTTTAATTCTTAGCCCAGTAAAAAATATTTAAATTATAGTTAGGAGCCATACTTTCTGAAAGATAATGATGTTGCCTAATTCATCCCTTACCAAACCATTCTGTGCTTCTTGACAAGTGAACAACAACTTGAAAGTACAGTGTTTTTAACATATTCAAGCATTGCAAGGTTTTCTAAGGTGTATTATCAAACAAACTGCTTCCCTTTTTTTGCCTTTTATTATTTTAAAGATCTGTAATGTCATGTACTTCATATATTAGCTTCCATCTATCCATATTAAAATTGATTTGCCACATTTCATCCTGTCTAATTGCTTCAAGTCTCTGCAGATGATCCATCACTTTGTTAATCACTTGCCAACAAAGCTTCATGTTATCACAAATCTAATAATTCTGCTCACACCTTATTGCTAATGATGGTGATTGATAAGGAACAGTAGGACACTGTGGATCATCATGTTTCCCTATTTCATATTTATCACAATCCTCTGTCTTCTGTTGCTATGCCAATTCTCAATCGACCTAGACAATTCCTGAACCTGTTCACAAGCGTTTACAGAAATAATTATAATCTAGTGTGGAGCAGTTGCCTATCCTCTTAATTACATGGTAGAGGAATTCAATGGGTCAGTCATAAATAAAATATTAGTGCACCAAGCTGTTTGTTCATTAGAGCAATGTTTTCAAATAATATTAGTTTAGACGAAAAGCTACCATATTGATCTCTTACTTGTGGTTCAAACAAGACATAGTGCAGACTGGAAATATAGCTGTTAAGATCTTTTAATATGTGGTGAAAAAGAGAAAACGTTAAATGGGTAACACCTAGTAATCATTCCACAATCTTTGGCATCTACATTCACATAAAAGGTGTAATTATTACATTCCAGATTCCATAGGTATGAACTGGAATGTTAAAGATGGGAAAATTGAATGAGTTGTACATATTTTATTCAAAAATGGTGTGATTTTTATGCAAAACAGCTATTCGCACATATATATTATATTTAAGAAAATAGATTTTTAAAAAGGTTTTGATAATCCACATTTCAACTGTAAAGATCCCTGCTACCTCAAGGATACTTTGTGGACTTCATAAATGTTCACAAAATAACCCCAATATATCCGAAAACATTACACGTTTTCTGCCACAATTTTTAACAGGTGGGTCAGAGGATAAGAAGCCAAAATTCTACAACTAATTTCAATAAAATATTTATTTTGTACTTCTAGTTTTTGGACAAAAGGAGGTGGGGGTTGGTTAGTTCAGTTGGTTGGATGGCCAGTTTGTGATGCAGAATAACACCAACAGCAATGGGTTCAATTCCTACACCTGCGGAGGTTACCATGTAGACCTTTCCTTCTCAACCTCTCCCCTCGTCCGAGTTGTGGTCATTCCCAGGTTAAACGACCACTAGTTGGCTCTCTCTAACTCTATGGTCTGGTAAGACTACGGTGACTTTATTGGGCCAAACGAGTGATGTGATTAAGTTATAGTCAACAACACAGAAATACTATGATTTCCAACATCTGCAGTTTTTATCCAAGCCAGAAATATTGCTACCTTGAGTTGTTAGACGAAAAATTGCATGCACCTAACAGACACCCCTTTGTTTCACTATATGTTAATGTTTCTGAACAGTTTCTGTATCCACACTGCAGATACTACCTTAAGAATCAGTAACTAGCAGTGCATCAATTACTTTGCAACAGATTATTTCAGGCAATTCTGTTGTAATGACCAACCTTTACATTATTGTTCTTGAATCTTAAAATAACCTCAAAACAAGCTCAAACAGCTCTCAACCAATTGCCACTCAAACTATAATCTACATTTCAATCACCTCTCAGGCATGATTTCTCACCAATTCCCATCCTCTTGAAAGCCCTGTTCACATATCTTTCCCATGTCCTAAATGGCCTTCATAGCTCTCAATGCAAGAAGATTAAGATTCTTATTTATAACTCACTGCTAAAATCAATAACATTCTCACTGAATTATGTTAGGCACAAATTTTGTTTCTGTATTTTTTTGTGTGCCAGAAGCCACATAACAGGTCATGTCTACCAATTGATTGATTGATTGTCAATTGTGCACCCACTCCACTCCCATCCACTGCTAACTCCAGTTAAATGAATTACCATGACATGATTTCAGTAGATGCCCCTGATTGTCATGCATAAAGGATACTCTTAAAATAAGCTTTTGTTTTAAATACCTGTATGCATAAGGGCTCAAATAGGCAGCTTTCAAAAGACGTAAATGTTAAAAATAATTAATGTATTGGAAAACCATTACATACCATATCATTAGCTCCTTTTATTGGTATCTTTTTTTAAAGTCATTTTATTAAGTCAGTTCAAAACAGGATCTTCACAGATGTGGGATTGGGTATTAAGTTGAAAATTTTACGATAAACCTATTTTCAGCTCTATCAGTAAAATGTCACAATGCTGCCTCTTGTAAATGTAACCAAGGAATGAATTTTACTGCAAGAAACATTAGTATATTGTAAAACATGGCCCAAATGCACTGATTCATGGCAGGTTTTATATTTGATGATATGTAACTCTGAGCAAAAATTTGAACAATGTGATTCTGAAAAGGACATTTACACCCGGATTCCCAGTTGTACCCAAAATGGAAATAGCATCCCTGCTTTTCCTTGAATGTTGAAGGCTAGAACGAGGAGACATAGTTTTAAATTGAAGGGTGATAGATATAGGACAGATGTCAGCAGTAGTTTCTTTACTCAGAGTAGTAGGGGCGTGGAACACCCTGCCTGCACCAGTAATAGACTCGCCAACGTTAAGGGCATTTAAATGGTCATTGGATAAACGTATGGATGATAATGGTATAGTGTTGGATACATAGGCTTCAGATTGGTTTCACAGGTCGGTGCAACATTGAGGGCCAAAGAGCCTGTATGTGCTGTAATGTCCAATGTTCTATGTCAGATATCACTGATTTGCTAAGGAGATGGTACATATAATGATAAAAAAGATTGGGAGCTAGGATGGGCAGTAAGAGGGAAGGAAAAACGGTTGATTGGGAACTTTCAACAGATTAGGAATTGGGTTGTCAGTTTGTGGATGAATTAGATTTGCTCCAGATTGGAGGAGAAGCTAAGTTTGGTGGTGATTAAAGTATGGAGGATTGTTCGAGTGCCAATTGGCTGAGAAATGGTATAATGGCCTCTTATCCAGTGAAACAGGTTCCCAGCCAAAGCATTTGAAGTTCTTCTAAATAAGTCATAAAATATCTGATGGGATTGCAGGTACAACTGCAGACAGAGAGACACTCAAATAAAATCAGAAATTGCTGGAAAAACTCTGCATATCTGGCAACATAAGGGCAGGGAAAGCAGAGTCAATTTTTCAGGTCCAGTGATCCTTCTTTAGAACCTCCTTCTCTCCATGGATGCTGCCAGACCTGCTGAGATTTTCCAGCAAATTCTGATTTTGTTTCTCATTTCCAGCACTTGTAATTCTTTGTTTTGTTTTAGTTAGACTCGTGCTCCAAGGAACATAGTCAGGATGAAATTGATCTTCAGTGACTGGGTAAATGATCCAAAAAAAATTACCAACCTGTTTCACAGCCTGTAGCAATTTTTAACAATGTATTCTATTGGCTGCTGTTTGCTGTAATCAGTTTTTGACTACAGTTGAAGACTAATTCCACCCTGTGGCTATTGTGCAATTGGAAGCATGAGAAATTTATTTATCTCATACGGTTGGTCTAGGCTGATTCAATAGATTATAGATTTCATGCAACTAACTTTGTGAATCACAGGATAATATTCCTCAACTTTGCTGTGATGACAGATTAGAAGTCTAATGTATTTTGGACATGTTGAACTTTTAATTACCACATGCATTTCTGTTTTAAGAAAAAAGTATACAGAGCCAAACATGACTGCGTATGTAAACTCAGTGGCTATTTGGACAGAAACGCTGGAATGTCACATGTAAGAGGTGCTGAGGGAACATGACACAAAATAAATCAAAAGGGAAGAATCAATTCAAAACAAACTGGGTTGTGATTTCCTGTCGCGGCAGAAATAACAAGGAACTGACCATCTCCCTTACCTCTCAGCAGAAACGTCAAGATTATGTCCCAAACTAAGACATGTTTACATTTTGCCCTTTTGAGAATACACAAGAACAGTGATTAAAAGCCAGTTTTAAGCCTGGTCTGTATAACGGCCATAGCTGAGGAAACCCCTGGTCACCTGTATGATACAGACAATGAAAATACGAAGTCTCTTTCGCTTTTTGTTCAAGTCAGGGCACAAGTGAAATAGGAGTCAAAAGGATTTTTAAAAAAGTTTCAGTTGACTTGCAAAGTCAACAACTCAAAATGAACCACTTGTCCTCCAACATTATTGCAACTGATACAACCCAGTGTGACAGCCACAACGCTCCACTATCTGCTTTTCACAAACAAACATTCTAAAGACTGATGCATTTCTCTTTTAGATGTATTTGTGTTTTATCTGAGATGTGTTTTGCGATACTTACCAAATGTGAAAAAAAATAGTAAGTAACCAATGCACCCTTTCATTAACTCAAGAAAGCCTGATTAAATTGGCTCCTTTAAAACAGGTCAGAAGAAAGGCATCTACAAGGGAAGGGAATCCTTTGTAAATGAATACTGTTGCAGCTAACTGAGAAGGAAGGAAGAAGAGGAGCCAATTCATCTTTTCTTACCAAGGAGTTTAACAATTTTAGGTATCCTATCTGGAACCATTATAAACTGGGGAACCTTATCTGGGGACTGGTTTTAACAACTTTTTAAAATCGGGTGATTATTTAACAATTCAGCTATCACTGTACAAATTTGTTTTGGTTTCTAGAAAAGAACAGATTTGAGACACCAAACAGTCTTTTGTTTCATATTTTATCAGGTAGCTGGCATGAGGACAAGGGGAGATGCTAAATTGTTCTCAGAAATCAAATCCAAAATTAATCATGTAATATTCAACCCTTTATGAAAAAGCATGTTTGACTCATCACAAACATGAAACGTTGTCCTCCAAGTGCTCTATCATTGCTGCACTGTCTCTATCTATCAAATGGTGCAGGGAGGCTATCTAGGGTGAGCCATATTCCTGTGGAGAAACATATTTTTTCCCCCAACACTCAAGGTCTGCTAATATATTGTGCCTGTCAGATAATAATATTCCAAAGTGCTCTTACAGTATTAGTGGGGGACAAGCAGAGATTTTTAAAAAGCCAAAAAAAAAGCAAGAAACAAATACCTAGAAAGAAAGAGAGCAAATAAGAGGGAGATAAAGAAAAGAAATGAGAAAACACACACACACACAGGCTTATCACAACACAAATGCAGATATTTACAGCATTGTCAAGTTCTGCACATACTCACTCTGTAAATGGACTGGTTTAGACACAGTTAAATTGCATACAAAGGTACAATAATGGATTGGAATTCCCTGCTGTTCTATAAAAAGAGGTGATTTCAGAATGTGTTAACCATTACTCTCAAGATGTGTAGGGTACAGGATGACTAGTGGTGCACTCTGCCCAAAACTAATGTCATCTGCTGAAAGGTCATTAATCTTAAAAGTTCACACTTTCCCCACAGATCGCCTGCATTTTTCTAGCCTTTGCTGTCTTTGTTTGGTCTACCAATAACTCAGTGGAAGGTATCTTCCACAAATAGTCTGTTTACCTCTCATTCTGGTAGTAGGGCTGTTCTTTAGGGTCAGACCTTCTAGCTCAGATCCTTCTCCTAAATATAGTGCCTGCATCAACAAGCAGAAAGAAATGCAAGGTATCACTGCCTTCGTGACCTTTGCTGGATCATACACACAGTCAAGAGCGCAAGAATCGTCAACACACACAAAGTTCTGATTTAGCATGAGAAGAAAATACTTGATCAGCATGTTGGCTTCTCACCTGCATTAATGCAGCAAAACTCTCTCTCGTGTACAGATAGTGCAGAGAAGTCTTTTTCAGCACCCAGCTGCAGTCCCCAAGGTTCTTTGCCCTTCAGGAGGCACTCAATCATGTCAAACTGCAGCAGGCTTATGAATCTTGGGAAAGTGGGCAGCAGATATCTTTAATGGCCATCATCTGCATGGCAAGGGAGTAAACCTGTCAATACCATCAAGTCAGTAACCATCACCCTGGACAATCTCCTTTGGAGAAAAGTAACTGCTTCCTGACCTGTACACATGCCCAAAGGAATCAGTGAAGGGAATTCTGTTCTTCTTATGGTGATGCAAAGTCCCAAAATGCATCATAATACTCAGCTGTATGCTTATCTGTCTCTGAGATGGAACAATAATCAGTCTGATCTGCAGCAACGTGTATTTGTCATCCTAAACATAGAACAGAATTAAATTGCATTAAGCAGTCTCATTATAATAACACACAATATAAGGGCTGTGTCCATCATGCAGTAATATAGCGCAAGAGAGGGCTATTTGGCCCATCATGCTACTGCTGGCTCTTCCAAAGTGATATCCAAGTGGTGCCACTTTCCTGCCCTTTCTATATAGCACTGCATTTTTCTCCCTTCCAAGTAGTCATCCAAATATGGATCCATTAGATACTACCAGCAAAACAAATGTCATTTACGAGATACCATGCAAGAACTGTAAAAAACGCTACATCAGACAAGCGAGCAGGAAACTTGCTACCAGGATACATGAACACCAACTGGCCACAAATACACATGACCCACTATCACTAGTTTCGATACATACAAAGAAGGACACCATTTTGACTGGGACGACACACACATCTAGGACAGGCGAAACAAAGACACGCACGAGAATTCTTAGAGACATGTCATACTAACCAGAACTCCATCAATAAACACATCGATTTAGATCTTATCTACGTTCCCTTGAATAAAAAGAACTAGAAATGATATCATCCACCTGAAGAAACCAAGAGCTATAAATAGAGAGGTAGGACATATCACCAGCGCTTCACCAGAAACTCTCACTGATGATATTACCTAGTATGGTGACGAAATGTATGAAAACAAATCTTCCAGCTCAGCGAGCTAACTTACATACTTATCATCAACCTGAGCTACAAATCTTCTCAAAAATCACTAACCTTTCAAAATTGTTTTTGGGTTAATCCGCCTCCATCACCATTTTAGGCAATGTATTCCACATGTTATCAGCTCCCCAGGTGCTAATGTCTGCCCCACTTGTTCAATTTACAATTGCCTTGAATTCATGCTCTCTGGTTACACACCCCTCTGTCACTGGAGGCAATTTATCTTCACAATAGTAAAGCCTTTCATAGCTTTAAAAGACATCTATTAACTCTCTGATTATTTTCTCTGCTCCATGGAGGACAATATCAGGTCAAGTTCATCTAGCAAAGCATACAGGTAGCATAAGGGCTCTTATGATCCAGCAGTAATTCCCCTGCCTTTAGACCAGAAGGCTCATATTCAAGTCTCAACTGCCTCAGATACATGTCACCACAGGTGATTGAATTAATTACAGGTAGCATGACTGAGTGGTCTGAAGTGATGTAATCATGCTTTTATCTTTATAAAGGTCTTGTGATACAATAGCAATGTCCCTACCTTTGGGCCACAAGGTCTGAGATAAGTCCCACTTGCCTTGGGCTTGCATCATAATCTGAACAGATTGACTAAAATCATTATAGACTTAACAGATAGAAAAGCAAGCTTCAAAATATTCTGTAAAAAACAATGATAAATGTCTAATAGGTTTCAACTGCAGAATTATGTCCAATTCGAAGCACCACACTGATGGTATGTTCTGGAAATATTGCAGAGGAGATTTAGGTGAATGAGTTACTTCAGTTTTATGAAGAGAATGGAATTCACGAGATTGTCCTTCACAGAGAAGAGAAGGATAAGGAGAAATTTAATGGAAATTTTGAAAACTGTGAGGGGTTTTGATAGGATAAATAAAGAGAAACTGATTTCCCTGCCAAGAAAGGCAATAAACAGAGGACACAGATTTATGGTTACTGGCAAAATGCCAGAGGGCAGGCAAGGGGATTTTGTTTTAAATGAAGCAATTTATGATGATCTGGAATGCATTGGCTGAAAGAGTGGTAGGGCCAGATTCTATAGTCACATTCAAAAACAAAAATTGCATATATCCCATCCAAATTGTAAAATTTGCATTCTAGTTTTAAAATCCTCACATGGCCTCATCACCTTCCTGTCCTGCTTGCTCCAACATCTCCCTGATACTCTAACACTGGTCCTTGTGAACATCCTTGATTTTAATATTTCTGCCAACTGCAGCTGCATCATCTGTTGCCAAGGCCTTAACTTCTAGAATTTCCCCATTAAACCTCACAGCCTTTCTTTCATTCTCCAAAATGCTGTTGCTAACCTGCCCACCTGATGTCACTTTGTGTAGCTTGGTTTTACATTTTGCTTGATAATGCTCATGAGAAGGACCTTGAGACAATGTACTAGGTTAAAAGGCTTCATAAATACAAGAATAATAAAAATAAATGCTCTTTGGAGAGTCAGTCCAGGAATGATAGGCTGAATGATCTCCTTCTGCACAAGGGCACAAAATTTTGTGTTTTGAGGGTTCCTCTTAAAGGCTACATTATGGATTTGGGAACTACTTTTTGATTTTAAAGGGCTTTTTTTTCATTCTCATTAACTCCTTTCAGTTATATAGTAACAATAACATTTATGAGATATATTTGGTATTTGGACTCACACAGAAACAAAATTAGAGGAATTCATCAATAGCTTCAATAACTATTAACCATCCATTAAACTTGAAGTTGCAACATAAAAGGATAGCCCTGATTTCCTAGACACATTATCAAAATTGAAACAACACAAGAGGCATAAGTTTGCAAAAGATATATTTAAAAATAAATGACTCATAATTCTACACTCAGAAACCATCAACCTAAACAGATGAGTGAGGTCCAAGGGGATCAGTTTCCATCTCATATTCGCAAAATTGGACCATTTTGTGTCGGCAACAACCACCTTTTTTACTGTATCCCAGATCTTAAACATAGATTCATATTTAACATTAGTCACGGTGATCAATACAAAATCATCCATAACATTTTTTCCCATATAGTAGTTACTGAACATTTGCCTTAAGTTAAATATTCCATATTTATTTGCAAGCAATTCATCGATTTCAAATGATGCTAGCTCCTAGTTAGCAACGTACTCATTTGTTGATGGTTTGAAACTGTTTTGTCTTCTTTAAGCCTCTCTCTTTCTCACCCTTGCAGTCTCTCTGTCACCGAACCCATTCTAAGAGAAGGGGAACAATGGCATGTGGCATGTCCCTTTGTGAGACCTCTCTACTCATGAGAAGCATCTTCTAAAGTTATTGCCCCTTCTAACTCTTCCCAGTCACTTGAACCCACTGCCCCCTACCATTCTTACCTGGCCTTTTTGGCATTGTTCAATTTCCTGTATTCCCAACACTGGTCACCATTCCTGGTGGTGCTCCTGTACAAATAGAGCAGTTGGCTATTTGATTGACTGAAGCTTTCTCGGGTGGGACTTTCTCCTAAGAATGGGGCAGAAGTCTCACCTTAAAGCAGTTGGTTTTATTTCCAACATTGAATTGGTGTGGGGTAGCTGTCAAGACTGAGTGGATTTCCCCTCAGTCCCATGGGATGGGTAATGCAACATCCCATAAAATCCTGCTTTATGAAGCACAGTTGCTCACAATTACTGTAATGGAAAAATCATCACAGTCTCTGCTAATGGTGCACTTCAGTTACCCTTTAATGCCATCATTAGCGCTTGTAATAGAAAATGAAGTTATTTTGTACAGGGCTGGGTCAATGAAATCATCCGTATGGAAATTGAGAAGCACTATCCCCATGACCTATAAGAATGCATCATTTTACTGACTCAGAGCATGTTTACAGCTACATGTTTCACATAACACTCAAATGATTTTGCCATTACTTTGGTAGTTTGATCTAGCTCTCAGTAGACATGACTGACTGGACTTATGTTATTAATTTGTAATCAAAGTAGAATTAATAAAACAATTAGAACTCTTAGAACATGTAAAATGTACTAAACAATGGGGCGTGTTTTACATTTTGCATTCCTAGGTTTACACTAATAGGCAACTTAGAACCTTTTCTGCCGTGCAATCGAATCACAGCTGTCTGTGCTTTCGTTCTAGCTTCAGCACAATGCAGATAACACATAATTCCCTTAGAATCAAAGCATCCATCAATTTCTGTCTGAAACATATGTAGTTCCTCCAATTTGATCGCACAAAATGCATTATTGCATGTGAAATATACCGTTACAAAATATTGTATCTCATCATTTTTCTTTGTTGTTTCACGATATTTGTTCCTTTCAATCTTGTTTTTGATTCCTAATCTTTCGATCTCTCATTTCCAGTTAATTATAGGCCAATTGGCTTGATATCTGTGGTAGGCAAACTTTGGAATCTTTAATTAAAAGCGTTAAGTTGCCAAATACTTCAAATGAAGGCAAAACAAATGGAAGCAATCAACATGAAATTGACATGCGCTCAGGGTACCCTATTAAAGGGGGTTCAAATAAGAATGGAATTAGAGTGGCAAATTAGTTCAGAAACTAGTTAGAAGGAAGGAAATGGAGAGTAGGATTTAGGAGCAATTTCTTACAATGAGTTTTCCGGATGGTTCCGTTCACCGCTTTTATAGAACAATAATTTGGATATAAGACTGGGAGAGGTGCTCAAAGTTACAGATGACACATAATTAGGAGACAAAGTAAATAGTTTTGAGAATCAATGAAAGTTGCAAGTGGATAGTGATAGGATAAAGGGAAGGGAAAAGAACATTTCGACATGTTCAAAATGAGTGTGATAGAGACATAAAAGTAACCATTTTAAGGAAGATGAGAAACAGTTTTACACGAAAGATTGCGGGACTGGGAAAATAGTGCTAGACTTTGATTGCAATAGTGCACATCATAACACTTAAGGACATCTGAAATATCTTGAATTGGTGGTTAAGGAAAACAGCAACAGGCTCCTACTTCTGCTGTAGAGGGTAAATACCGATAAGGACTAACTGGGCAAAAGAACATCATTCTCTGCTATAATTTCTATTCTTTTTTAATGTTTCTCTCTAACTCCTCATTTTTAATCAGTGCAATCCTTATTCTCTTGTTTGAGCCAGAGATTATCTCCCATTTAAACTTACTGCCTGTGTCGGTGCATGTATTTTATGTCATACTTTATTATTTCTTTCTTGGAGAAAGTGAGGACTGCAGATGCTGGAGATCAGAGCTGAAAATGTGTTGCTGGAAAAGCGCAGCAGGTCAGGCAGCATCCAAGGAGCAGGAGAATCGACGTTTCGGGTATGAGCCCTTCTTCAGGAATGAGGAAAGTGTGTCCAACAGGCTAAGATAAAGGGTAGGGAGGAGGGACTTGGGGGAGGGGCGTTGGAAATGCCTCATTTCCCCTCCCCCCACCTTGTCTCAGTCCCAACCCTCGAACTCAGCACCACCTTCCTAACCTGCAATCTTCTTCCTGACCTCTCCGCCCCCACCCCCACCCCCACTCCGGCCTATCACCCTCACCTTAACCTCCTTCCACCTATCGCATTCCCAATGCCCCTCCCCCAAGTCCCTCCTCCCTACCTTTTATCTTAGCCTGCTGGGCACACTTTCCTCATTCCTGAAGAAGGGCTCATGCCCGAAAAGTCGATTCTCCTGCTCCTTGGATGCTGCCTGACCTGCTGCGCTTTTCCAGCAACACATTTTCAGCTATTTCTTTTTGGGGTTAGTAAACGATAAATGCCTTTCCTGCACTTAAGAAAAGCTTGCAATTGGCTCCTTCATTTTAATTTATTTAAGTACAGTTTCGAATGAAATGTGATAGCTGCTTGCAAAATTAAATGGCAGCACAGACTCAAGGAGCTGGACCTACTCCTGTTCCTATTTCTTCAGGTCTGTTTGTTATGACTCACTGAATGGGGTTTTAAAAAAAGAGCTGATTCCCTCCCTGGTCATAGTCATCTACTGTTATACACCTACTGTAGGCAAGCCAGTCAAAGAAATCAGGGCAACAGAAGGACTCTCTCGCACTGAGTGCTACCAGCTCACCACCATCAAAAGGAAACAGCACAAAAGCTTTCAATTAACTGCAAGGACAAGAATCATGAAATCTATTGTTTAACTACCAACATTTCATTATTAATTCTTCACAAACCTCACTGGCTCACTAATGTCCTTTACAGAATGAAACTGCCTTACTTACCTGCTCGGGCCTACATGTGACTTCAGACCCAGAGCAATGTGGTTGACGTTTAAACTACTCTCTGGGCAATTATGGGTGGGCAATAAATGCTAGCCTAGAGAGTGCCACCCTCACCTCGTGAATGAATAATAAAATAAACACCAAGAAAGACTGATCCATATATCCTTTGACATTTTCCTTTTACGTCTCATTCTTTTTGTCCAACGTGTACAGGAGGGTTTCCTGACACAGTCTGTCGAAGGGCCGACAAGAGGGGAGGCCACACTGGATCTGGTACTTGGTGATGTACCAGGCCAGGTATTTGATTTAGTGGTAAGTGAGCACTTTGGAGAGAGTGACCATAATTCAGTTACGTTTAGTTTAGTGATGGAAAGGGATTGGTACATGCCACAGGGCAAGAGTTAACAATGGGGCAAAGGCAATTATAATGCGATTAGGCAAGAATTAGGATGCATAGAATGGGGTAGCAAAATGCAGGGGATAGGGACAATTGAAGTGTGGAGCTGGTTTAAGGAACAGATATTGTGTGTCCTTGATATGTTCTGTCAGGCAGGGAGGAAGTGATAAGGTAAGGGAACCATAGTTTACTACAGAAATTGCATCTGTTGTTAAGCAGAAGAAGGAGGCGAATGTGACAATGAGATGAGATGGTTCAGATGAGGCGATGGAGAGTTACAGATCAGCTAGAAAGGATTTAAAGAGAGAGTTAAGAAGAACAAAGAGAGGACATGAGCAGTCTTTAGAAGGTAGAAAAATGGAGAACCCTAAAGCTTTCTATAGGTATGTGAGGAATAAAAGGATGATTAGGGTAGGAGTAGGGCCAGTCAAAGAAGTGGGAAGTTGAGTGTGGACCCTGTGGAGATCAGAGAGGTGCTAAATGATTATTTCTCATCGGTTTTCACTCAGGAAAAGGAGAATATTGTAGAGGAGAAGAATGAGATACAAGATATTAGACTAGAAGGGATGAAAGTTAGTAAGGAAGAAGTTATCAATTCTAGAAGGAGTGAAAGTGGACAAGTCCCCTGGGCTGGATGGGATTTATCTGAGCTAGGGAGGAGGTGTTGGAGCCTTTGGCTCTGATCTTTGAGTTGTCATTGTCTACAGGTTTAGTACCAGAGTTCTGGAGGATTGCAAATGTTGTGCTCTTATTCAAGAAGGGCAGTAGAGATGATACAGGTAATTATAGACCAGCGAGCCTTACGTCTGTTGTAGGAAAAGTTTTGGAAAGGATTATAAGAGATAGGATTTATAATCATCTAGCAAGCAACAATTTAATTTCAGATAGTCAGCATGGTTTTGTCAAGGACAGGTCACATCTCATAAATCTCATTGAGGTTTTTGAGAAGGTGACCAAGGATGTGGATGAGGGTAGGGCAGTTGACGTGGTATACATGGACTTCAGTAAAACACTTGATAAGGTTCCATATGGTAGGCTGTTGGAGAAAATTTAACAGTTTGGATTAGAAACTGGCTTTCTATAAAAAGTCATCGAGTGGTAGCTGACGGAAAATATTCAGCCTGGAATCTGGTTACTAGTAGTGTACAACAAGGATCTGTTTTGGAACCACTACTATTTGTCATTTTTATAAATGACTTAAACGCAGGCATAAGTGGATGGGTTAGTAAGTTTGCAGATGACACTAAAGTCGGTGGAGTAGTGGACAGTGTGGAGAATGTTACAGGTTGCAGGGGGACGTTGATAAACTGCAGAATTGGGCTGAGAGGTGGCAAATGGAGCTCAGTGCAACTAAATGTGAGGTGATGCACTTTGGCAAGAATAACAGGAAGGCAGAGTATTGGATTAATGGAAAGATTTGTGGTAGTGTGGATGTGCAAAGGAATCTTAGAGTCCATGTACAGTACATAGATCCCTGAAAGTTGCCACTCATGTGGATAGTGCTATTAAGAAGGCAAACGGTGTGTTAGGTTTTATTGGCAGAGGGATTGAGTTCCGGAGCTGTGATGTCATGCTGCAACTATACAAAATGCTAATGCGTCCGCGCTTGGAATATTGTGTACAGTTCTGGTCGCCCCATTATAGGAAGGATGTGGAAGCATTGAAAAAGGTGCAGAGGAGGTTTACCAGGTTGTTGCCTGGTCTAGAGGGAAGGTCTTATGACGAAAGGCTGAGACACTTGGGTCTGTTCATATGGAAAGAAGAAGGCGAAGGGGGGATTTGATAGAGACATACAAGATGATCAGAGGATTAGATAGGGTAGACAGTGAAAGTCTTTTTCCTAGGATGATGATGTCAGCTTGTAAGAGGGGGCATAGCTACAAATTGAGGGGTGATAGATTTAAGACAGATGTCAGAGGCAGGTTCTTTACTCAGACAGTGGTAAGGACGTGGAATGCCCTGCCTGCCAATGTAGTTAACTCAGCCACATTAGGGAGATTTAAACAATCCTTAGATAAGCACATGGATGATGATGGGATAGTGGAGGGGGGTGGGCCTAGATTAGTTCACAGGTCGACGCAACATGAAGGCTGAAGGGCCTGTTTTGCGCTGTATTGTTCTATGTACTATGCTCTATGTTCTATGTGTGTGTGCACGCATGCACACGTGAGTGTGTGTGCACGTGTGTGTGGTGTGCTATTATTTATTTTTGAATAACTAAAAAACCTCACTCTTCTGTTAACTCAAGAAAACTTAGTTAACTTGGCTCCTTGTTAAACAAAAGAGAAAATGCTGGAAAATCTCAGCAGGTCTGGCAGCATCTGTAAGGAGAGAAAAGAGCTGACATTTCGATTCTAACTGACCCTTTGTCAAAGCTTTGACAAAGGGTCAGTTACACTTGAAAGGTCAGCTCTTTTCTCTCCTTACAG
>NC_057737.1:19318990-19386893 GCF_004010195.1 Chiloscyllium plagiosum | reverse complement strand
TCCCTGTCCCTGCTTCTTTCAAATGGGAAGGTCTCATTTTGCGCTTCAGCCTTGAGAGGTTCTCTGCATCATTAACTGGACCATGAGAGCACCCAGTCCCCATTACTTAGCTGCTCCTTGGGAAATCACACTAAGGTATTATTTCTCACACAGTGCAAGCTCCTGGCCTTGATAGGCTTCAGATCCTGCAGGAAAGAAAAATCTCATCTTGTATATCACCCAGATCAGGTTATCGTTGCAGGTCCCATTCCAGAAGAGCTGTGTACTAATTGGTGGAGGACATTAATATTAATGGACTATCTGGGTTATTATCTGACAATCCACAGCATTCATGGTGCTCGTCACCAACTGCTAAATGTGATAAATTTATTTTCTGTTCGACATGTGGGATTTGTACTCTCTACATCTAGCTTGTTTGTGCAGTACCATCACTCTTGCATCACCATAAAAGAAAATAAATTCTCAATATCACGGCTTGAATGCAGTGAAATGTTCCGAAGTACTTCATAGACAATTATAAAACAAACCATGGGACCAATACACATGTGGAGGTATTAAGGCCAGATTTCCAAAAATATGGTCAAAGAGAGAGGGTTTAAGTGGTGTGTCAAAGGGGAAAGCAAGATGAAATGGTGGAGAGATTTAATGGGAGCATGAGGGGAGCTTAGGGCAAGGAACCTGAAGATATGGTCATCCATGTTGGAGAAATTAAAACTGCAGATGCAGAAGAAGCCAATGACTGAGGAGCATTGGTAGCTTGGAGAGTTGTGAAAATGCAGGAGATTACAGAGAAAGGGATGGGTGATGCGATTGATGTATTTGCAAACAAGGAGAAAAAATTCTTCACTGAAACACTATTTCATCTTCCAGGAGTGAAGATCATGTTAGTCAATGTTGAAACAGTGATGCTTACTGTCTTTATTGATGTGCAATACAAAAATAAAACTAGCCCCGTTTGACTTGTTTGGCAATTTTGATAAGTAGTCCAAAATTTGAAGTTCATGCATCGAAAACCTATAGGCAATTCATACATCAGAATTAACAAAATATCAGATTAGGACCACTGCCAAATTAGGTAGACCAGTTTACAATTATTGACCTCCATTCTCAGAATGAATTTTCCAATTGGTCTGGAAGATTACCTTGCCAGCATAGACCTACACCAATGCAGCACTGCACTGAAAAGCATATGTTGTACATCACAAACAATGATTGCATGAGATTATAGAGGTCTCAAGTTGTAACTTGATGTAGAACATGGTGGCCTATTGAGGTTAGGGGCAGTACTCCATTAAAATGATGTCCTGCAGTATTGCTGACAACTCAAACTATCTGCACCAGGGACCATCCCATGATTTCTGATGAATTGCTCCGTTCCCAAGAATTGAGGCACATTAAAAGTTCTCACTTGAAGTGACGCCTGCTTAAGACTCATTTTTCATGAATTCTTCTGTTGCTAATATTCAAATCAGGGTCTCAAGAGATTAGAAACCTCTTATGATAAAACAAATTGCGATTATGCTGTGGAGACCTGTTCAACAGCACACACATCAAATTTGGTTGATGGGTATTTCACGATTATGCACTGGATAGTCAATTGGAAAAGGTTTGATCCATTTGAGGTACTTATACTCTGAAACTGATCTGTGTAGAGTATATCATTACAATGATACTAATGATAACAGAGCAGTTTTTGAACGTTGGTAATGCAGTGTCAGGGCTGCTTTTGAAAGTGCAATCATATCAGTGCAGGTATCCAAAGCCACAAAATACATTAAACACTGGGGGGAGAAAAGGAGCTACAATACAATCACCTAACTCCAACATAGTTGCTTAGGATGTGAAGTGACGATGTATGGGTTGGAATTCCACTGAATCAATACGATGCCGGGAGCTGCCTCTTGTTGAAGGCAGATATTAGCAGGAAGATCCATCACTGTTTCCAACATGCCAGTTCAGTTTTAGTCAATTGAGCAAAAAGAAGCTTATTTAAGAATCAGGGATCTCAGTGCCAAGACTGATCACAGTAATCCCTATGCTCCTGTATACTTCACAGAACTGGACACCTGAAGCACTGGGGAACCATCATCAATGGTGTCTTTGCAGGATTTTCCAGATCTGGTGGTAAGCAAAGTGGTCCAACATCTCCCAAGCCAACAAGTGCAACATTTGATTAGTCAAAACCAGTTCTGCTGGGCAGGACTTTCAAGGCACCCAAAGCAATTACTCTACCCAGAACCTAGTTATGGCAAGAGAATTTCAGTAATTTGCCATTCTAGAGGCTTCTCTTCATAAAGATTGTCAAAATGGGCCAAGATTTCCAGCTCAAGGACCATAGAACACAGAGAAACAAAACATTTTCCTCCCAACAGCACACAGACCAGACAGGAACAATGAATAAACGTGCATGGAGATAGTGTCTAACAGATTTCAGGATATCTTAAGGTGATTTACATGGAACTAAGTGCTTCAAAATGCAGGTCACGCAGAGCAATATCCTAGAATAAGTATCAAAAGAGGTGTTGATTGATAAAAATGTTAGCCAGGACACTTGGTTCTTCAAATAATTTTTAAAATCATTTATTATTTTGTGGATCATCAGCAAAGCCACCATTCTTTGCCCACCGATTAAGTGCCTCTGAAAAGGAGTGGCTTCCTAGGCCAATTCAGGGGGACATCAATAGTTTACCACTTTCCTTTGGTCTGGAGTAGCATGTAGGCCAGCCTGGGTTTGAATAGTAGATTTCCTTCCCTAAAAGAAATTAGTGAAGCAAATGAGTTTTCTCAGTAATAAATCATAGTGTTCACCATTACGCCTTCTATGATAGGAATTTGAACTCGTGCCCCCATAATCTGGGGCCTTTGGATTACTGGTCCAGTGACTATGATTACATCACCATCCACCATATTGTCATCAGGTCAGCGAGTTCATTTAAACCACAGGCAGACAGAATCCTGGTTTACCATCACATTACTACTATTTTAGAACATTGGTGTGTCAAATCTAGCATGTAGACTGCATGACACCATGCACCGAGGCAATGCAACATATGTTCTAGCAATAATTGGAGATCCAAACAAAAGCAGAATTGTGACATTGAACAGTGAAGCAAATCATGTTAATAGTGCGAAAACTATTCAAATTGTTTACCCCACTGTGATCACATAATTAATATCTCAAAGATTTCACAAGAGCAATCTCTTGCATTGCAATTGATACTGCTACTGCTGTACTCACACAAGACACAATAGAGGCAAAAATCTCACGATGAACACGTGAGGAAACAGTTTTGCCTGCTTTCTGCTCTTGCCTACCCCCTTCCCCCCTCAAAATAACAAAACTTACAATTCATGTCTGTCACTCTGGGATCTTGTCAGCTGAATCAAGCAAATGCCAATGCTCCATATTTTGCGGATCCAGGTGGAAACCCGGAAAAAAAAGCCTTTTGCTAAACATTAAGTTCAAATTAAATGAGAGTGAAGTAAAATAGCTGCTTTCCGTCAATCCCAATTCTAGACTGCATTTCCACTTCCTTAACTCATTAAAGATAAAAGAAAATGTAATGAGCTTTTCACCTTCATTTGCTTAAAGTACATTTTCATGGGATGATAGATAACTCAATGAATTACAAATCATTACTCCAAATGTTGTCTTTGCTCTCAGTAATAAATGAGTTAAGCATTCAAAACACCTTATTGCAAAAGTAATTACGAACACGAGGTTTTTGAATTAAATGCATCAATGTATCATAGAATCTTTTGTATTCAAATGTGAATTAACATTTGAATTGTTAAGAAGAGCAGATTTCTCCTTCACGAGACCTTATACAAGCTCTTTCAATATGGCATTTAACTTGCCCTTGTCACAAAAGAGCTAATGGGTTGGAGACTGGAAAAGCTTTCTTCCTTTGCTCCCAGGCCAAGCCAAGCCTACAGGCTATTAACCCACATTGTACTGCATTGCTTCAATAGCTTTTGACTTCTTCAGCCTCAGAACTGCTTTCCATCTGCTTCAACCTAAAATTTCCAAGTCCCTCACTCTCTCCTTTTCAAATTCACATCCTGAAATTAAACATCAAAAAATCTTTAAACATTAATATCTCCTGAGATCCAGATTGAAACCTGCAGAACTTCATTGCACTTATCGCTCTTAAAAGGCAATATTAAATGATCGACTTCTGTTTTATAAACTGATAAAGCCCATTTATTACTCAACTATCAGAGAATGGCTTATTCTGGATGGAAACTAATGTTTCAGAATATACCTCCAACTCATTATTTCTATTTCTGGATGTAAAATATTTGAGATAAATAATTGATATAATTTCTTCTGTTGCATCTGGTGAGTCAAGTTTCATATTTTGCATTTTATTCTCTATGTGGCATTTCTTTACTTTTTTTGACTCACTGTTTGGTTTTCCTTGGTTGTATGCAATATTTCCTTGTGTCTTTTGCTTTCATAATCAGGTTTATTATGCTTGAGCTGGTTTATTTGTAGATATTTTCTAATCACCCTGTTCAGAGTTTATTATACACTCTGTAACAGGTGGAACAAAATCCCAAGCCTCTTGGTTCAGAGGTAGGGACATTACCATTGCACCATGAGAAAGCTGATAACGTAACTAGGGGCAGGATAGAATCAGCCACGTAGTGAAGGGATTGGTGGGCAGGTCCCACAGAGGGGATGGTGAGACATCGGGTACTGAAGGAACAGAGAGCAGAGGTGGTTTGGAAGTTAATTATTTATTGATGGAGCAGAAATGAAGATAAATAAACTGGAATGAATGAACAAAGTCTTATTTTATTTAGGATTTACAACAAGTGGGCCATTCAGCCTAATCCGGCAGTGCCAAAATTTATGCTCCTCTTGATACTCCTCCTTTCTTTCCTTTTATAAATCTAACTCTCCTCTGTGCAGTTACCTCACCAAATCAAAATTGCTTCTGTAGACTCCCTCGAATTTCTTGGTAATTACTTTGAATTGTTGGCTTCTAGTTGTCCTCTTCCCAGCAAAAGGAAAGATTTTCTCTGTATTTACACATAAAAATCTTTCTGGAATTTTAAAGACCAGAGAGTTACTATCCAGCAGCCTTCTTTTCCCAAGATTAAAAACACAAAAATCCCAACCTGTCAATCCTTTCCTGATATGTATATTGATCTGCATATTTGTGGGGAATGAAAACAGAGAGATGGCGCTGTACAATGTCACATTATTAATTAGAGAAGGAAATAGAATGAATTCGATTCGTGACAGATGCAGAAAATGAAATAAAGAGAGGTGAAACTAGTTTGAGGGAGAGGAAAGAAGGACAAAGGAACAAAATGAAAAACTGCCAGGAATAATTTATTACTTGTAATTTAACTTGTTCCCTTCTTGAGCAAGGGAGGCCAGGTTCATGGAGAGCATTGCTGGAACACAACTGTCATCACTAAAACAGCCCCTAAATAATTGAATACCAGTCCTCACATTTTTTCGTGAGTTTACTGAGACTTAATAGTGCATACGCAGCAATTTATTGAAACTGGTGAACGCTGACAGATAGCTCCCATTCTTGTAAAGCTAAATAGAGCAAGTTCTAAATAAGTTTATGGGAATTTGCAAATTACTACTGGAAAGTGTTAAGTGATTTACATAGAATTAAAGGGATGAATACCAAACTCGCTATCATTTTCTCAGCAAATCTCCAAGCATTATGGGCGGCACGGTGGCACAGTGGTTAGCACTGCTGCCTCACAGCGCCAGAGATCCGGGTTCAATTCCCGCCTCAGGCGACTGACTGTGTGGAGTTTGCACATTCTCCCTGTGTCTGTGTGGGTTTCCTCCGGGTGCTCCGGTTTCCTCCCACAGTCCAAAAAAAAATGTGCAGGTTAGGTGAACTGGCCATGCTAAATTGCCCGTAGTGTTAGGTGAAGGGGTAAATGTAGGGGAATGGGTCTGGGTAGGTGGGCTTCGGCAGGTCGGTGTGGACTTGTTGGGCCGAAGGGCCTATTTCCACACTAAGTAATCTAATCTAATCATTGATCAGACTGCAAAACAGTTTGTTCAGTTGCCCATTTGAAAGAAACTGAAACTGCTATTTAATTGGATAATCACTGAACTTCTAAATCTATCCCATGTTCTTGCTCTCTTCCCTTGATTGTCTCCTCAAACAAAACTCCATTAATCTTGGCCATGAATATACTTATCTACTCATGGCTTCCAATTTTCCTGCCAGGAGAACAGCCATTTGGCCACTCAAGCCTTCTAAGAAGTTTTAATATTTCAACGATATCAACCTTGTATTGTCAGACAACTTGGACATATTACACTTAGTCTCATCATCTAAGTGTTTACTTTTTAGATAGCTTTTATATAAATAATAAATTATTAAATGTTTATAAATAAAATTTAAGGAATAAATTAAATAAATTTTGAATGAGACCCAAGTAGTGATCCTTATAGCATTCTCTTAATTACACTTTGTCATCCTGGAAAAGGTTTGTTCACTTATACCCTCTGTTTTCTGTCTGTTAACCAATCCTCAATCCATGCTAATATATTGGAGCAAGTCCCACAAACAACCTTCTGCATGGCTCCTGTTAAAATTCTCTCTACAATCTGAAAATACCACATTTATTGGTTTCCCCTTATCTCATTTGTCAAACACTATTTCACTGCGATTTGCCAAGTACATGGGTGTTGTATCCTTGATAATAATTTCTAATTTTTTTCTTCTTATTGATGTCAGGCAAACCGGTCTATAGTTCCTATTATCAATCTTCCTCTTTTCTATATCAGTGGGTTTACAATAGTTAAGATGTTGGTTAGCTCAGTTGGCTGGATTGTAATGCAGTTTGATGTCAATAGTATGGGTTCAATTCCTGCATCCGCTGAGGTTACTGTGAAGGACTCTCCTTCTCAACATCTGCTCTTGCCTGATGTATGGTGACCCTCAGGTTAAACCATCACCAGTCATCTCTCTCTCTAATGACAGAATAATTCTATGGTCTGGTAAGACTATGGTGACTTTATTATTTACAATAGCTACCTTCCAATCTGTGTGGCCTGTTTTCCCATATTTCCCTAGATGCTAGATCAAAATCAATGCATCCACTACAACTTCAGTTCCCTCTTAGTCAAATATTGTGTTTCCTATCATTCATGTGTTTCCTGAAAGGGTACCACACTAGATGCCTACATTGGTCTTCTCAAAATATAGTCAACAAAACATGTAATCACATTACTCTTCAAGTAGAGAGCTTTCCCAAAGAAATAATATGCAGTGATGGATTCGGATCAAAGGTGATAATATAATCCTAGTCTATTCTGCCTTTTACAATAGCCAAGGCTGAGCTCAAGGGTATAATCTGCAGTACAACTACCCAGCATGTTTGTGGGTGCATTACATACTATACAAATGATACAAAGAAGTGGCACATGCAGCTTCCATCTACAGTCCTTCCAAAAATATTTATTATCTCTGGATGGATGAATTCCTTAGTATTGCAATACATGAGCCCCCCCTCCAAGTTTCTTTCCAATAGGCACACCCCAAGACCAGAGTGTGCAACATATCCTTGCCCATGGCATCACACTAATCCACACCAATGGAAAAGCAAACAGACTCTTCACTACTGGAGTGATGGATTCTTGACTTTCGGTCAAATAGCTCTCTGTCCTAGCTTCTGCATGCTTTGCATTTAATGAAGTATTTCAGAAACTTCCACCTTCACAGTGTGCAGAGCATTATGGGCATATTCTGGCAAGACAAAATAACAATTGTGTTAGCCCTCCCAAAGGCAGAGATGACAATTTTGTTCACATTCGACAGACAGTCGTGGCTTTGGGACTTGAGCACATTCACAGGATGGAAGACAGTCGCTTACTCGAGAACTGTGTGTCTGGTGAGGTAACCAGAGTCAGATGACTAGGGGGATGCCCAAAGCTTCAGTTTAAGGATAGACGTAAGCACGCCATGAAGTCCTGAAAGAATATCAATCATCATACCTGGGAGTCACTGACTGATGGCAGAGAAAAATCATGCCACTTCTGAGGGGGGGGGGGGGGGGGAGTGGGCTGTAACACCATAATAACAAGTAACTACAGTGGATGGTAACAAGCACCAATGCTGAAAGCAACAGCCCTCTATGATACTTGGAATCTTCATGTATGGCACTTGTGGAGGAATCTGCTCCTTAAGGATTGGTCTCTTCAGTTGTTGACAAAGGTGGGCCCCCATATGGAGTCACTCCATGTGAAATGGATTGTGTGTGTATCCATCATCTTTCTTAGGTGAAAGGTTGCTTCAGCTGATGAAAACAAAAAAGTTGAATCTGCATATATGTTTTAAAAGCCTCCGTGATTTTCCTCCTTGATTAATCTTTCAGATGCTGCTGGAAGCAATCTCCAACTACAGAAGAGTAAAGGTCAATTGTACATCTCAGTGGCAAGGCCACCCCGCAAGGAGCATGAACCACACTGGCTCTTGGAAAACTCTCACCTTCCATTTCATCACAAAATCATGACTTGAAGATACATCAGACTTGGACAGTCACAGAATGAAAATCCTTTTGTTCCACGATGGCATCAAAAAGCGAATTCCTTTTTGAGAGAATAGGGATGGGCAATAAGGGCTGTACAGTCTAAATCCCCAAAACAAATATAAAATATCAGTGCAATGGACACCAACTTATTAACTGGCCTAAACCTAGGCAGTCACGCCACTGGATGTTAAAGCTATTGTAACAATCATGTAAGTCTTCCTTTCATCAGTGTAAGCATATAGCAACAAATTTAAAATCTATTAAACAGTAATTTTTTTATGCGCTGTTTTAATTGAAGTCATAATTGACGCACATAGTGCAGCCAATCGTAACTGCAGACAGAAATGGTGAAGTACAGGAATGCTGACAGAATATTTTCCATTAAATTGGAGTTTATTTGCTCCAATTATACTCTGCAATTTGTTTGATTGCTAACAGATATATAATAAACGAAAAAGTATTTTATAAACCATCTATCATCCCTGCAAAATGTATCCTAACTTTCTTTGGTTGAATCCAACAACTGAGAATCATATATTATTATAAAAGGATCTGGATCTCAGTTAATTGTCCTTGAACTGAAACTGAAGAACGCCTACCTAGCAACCAGAGATATAATTGTAACCTCACAATGGAAAATGCTAAAAACAAGCGCTGTCTGTTTAATAACCACAAAATGACATACACGGTTTGCAATGCATCACCTGCACTGATTCAAGTAATGCAAATTCCCTGAAAGATTATTTCACTGCAAAATATGCAGGCATTATAAATACTGTATATTTTTTCCATCATGTGGGACTTTGTACCAGTGATTAACTGGAGTTGAACTAGCAACATCAAAATCAACCACTGCAAATATAATGACTGCAACTAAAGATACACCCAAGAGTGATGCTACTTGGGATTGAATACTAACAGTGATAAATGTCTCAAGGACTTGGTAATATAGATCTGGTATTGAGGGACGTTCAAATTATAGTTGGACGATGTTTCATTTAATGTGTTTAATGGTTACTCTTTCTAAAGTGGAAACAACATATAAAGGGTATATGAGCATGGCAACTCAAGAATTAATGCTGTTACAAATACATTTCTTAAAATTTCTTTCTTTTAGTGTGGCACAGTGGCTTAGTGGTTAGCACTGCTGCCTCACAGTGCTAGCAACCCAGATTCGATTCCAACTTTCAGTGACTGTGCGGTATTTCCACATTCAACTAATGTCTCCCTGGGTTTTCTCTGGGTGCAATGGTTTAATCCCACAGTCCAAAGATATGCAGGTTAGGTGGATTGGCAATGCTCAATTGTCCCATATTGTGCAGGGATGTGCATGCTAGGTGGAATGGAAGGCTGTGTCTAGTGGTGTTCCACAGTAATCAGTGCTAGGACCTCTGTTGTTCATGATCTACATAAATGATTTGGAGGAAAACATAGTTGGTCTAATTAGTAAGCTTGCAAACAGTACAAAGATTGGAGGAGTTGCGGATAGTGAGGAGGATTATCAGACGATACAGCAGGATATGGATCAGTTGGAGGCTTGAGTAGACAAATGGCAAATGGAGTTTAATCGGACAAATGTGAGATGATGGATTTTGGAAGATCAAGTACAGATGGAAATTATACTCTGAACAGCAGAATTTGTAGGAGTATTGATATGTAGAGGGATCTGGGTGTGCAGGTCCATAGGTCACTGAAGATGGCAATGCAGGTAGACAAGATAATACTTTATACCAGGTAAGGCTTAAGGCATGCTTGCCTCCATTGGAAGGGGCATAGAGTATAGGAATAGACAATTTATGCTGCAGCTTTATAGAACTTTAGCTAGGTCACACTTGGAATTTTGTGGACCGTTCTGGTCACCATGCTATCGCAAGGATGTGGATGCTTTGCAGAGGGTACAGAAAAGGTTTACCAGGATGTTGTCTGGTATAGGGAATTTTAACTATGAAGAAGGGTCAGATGGACTAGATTTTTTTTTCACTGGAGTGCAGGAGGTTGAAGGGTGACCTAAAAGAAGTTTATAAGGTTGTGAATGGCATGAATAGAAAGTAGAGTATGAGGCTTTTTCCCCAGGGTGGAAGACTCAATTACTAGGGGACATAGATTCAAGCTGTTGAGTGGGAGGGGGTGGGGGACCGTGTAGGGGGTGTTTAATAATCATGTGCAAGGCCCGTTTCTCACACAAAGGGTAGAGAATGTGCTGCCAGAGGAGGTGGTGGAAGCAGATATAATAGCAGCATTCAAGAAGCACCGAAACAATTACATCAATGGGAAGGGAACAGAGGGATACAAATCCTGTAAGTGAAGACAGCTTTAGTATGGAAAGGCAAAATGTGTCCGGTGCAGGCTTGGAGGGTCCAAAGGGCCTGTTCCTGGGCTGCATTGTTCTTTGTCCTTCTGGAAAATCACTGAATATTTAATTCTGCCTTCAATGATATTGTCTGGAGCAGCATGAACAACTAGATGCATCTCCAAAATGACAGAATGAAGTGAGAAAACTGATGCTTCACTTGCCATGAAAGACCCTTCACATCAAAGGTCATAACATCCTTTACGTTGGCAATTTGTGGCAAAATGTATTCAATAATTAGTATGTCATGGTGAGATCTCTTCAAAACATTGAGATCCTTTGAATCTGGGAGAGGTCGGTGCCGCAGGGAGTGGAGTGCATTATTTCCCCCTCCAACTCTACTTTGATTTAATCCCTGCCCTCCCCTTCACTGTTTGATCACACAGCATTGTCTTTTGTGAAGGGTACTGCTTGTCACTGGCCACTCGTGTGTTTCCTTTCTTCATGGTGGTGGGAATTGAATAAAGATTCGTGCACCTTGTGTCTTTCACTGTGTCTCACACCTGCACACACACAACATGGGTGCTGGGGAAAAAATAAGCACTACCGCAGTTAGACGGTAGTGTGGGGTAATAAATAAAAAAAAATTAAAAATACATAAACAGGAGATTGGAGAGGTGGGAAAAAAAAATAAATAGGAACATCAGGGCTTCAAAAAAGAAAAAATAAGAACAAGAATGTTAGACATGCTGTTCATTCTGAGAGCTAGATCAAAGACTCACCAGATGTAAATAAAGGGTGACTTGGTGATGGGATACTCGCCTCTGTGGAGCTACATCAGCATGGGATTGCAGGGATCCCAATATGTAGACCGACTAATAAAAGCAATTTTGAGGTAGACCGGAGCAGAGAGCCCCCGACCATTCTTTCAGTTTTGTTTCCCCCATTATTGGTCGTCTTGAAAATTGTTTCATCCCCTTTTCATTTCCTTAGCAGTAGGGACAGGAATATTCATACCCATTCTGATTCATCCAATGTTTAAAGTTGCAAGTCAAAAGTTTACAGTGTCTTCACAAATACCTTTCTCCAGCAGCCAATATGCTGAAGAAACTGTACTGAAGAAATTAACCTTGCTATTTTGATTGGCCTATTATCATCCAAACTATCTCTAACACCCAAACTTATTCAAAATAGTACTATCCAGATTACAAAAGACCGCAAAAGTTTGTTTAAGTCATAGAAGATTTTACAACCGATTGGCTGAGGCAAAAACAAAATATACCAGGAGACGAGCAGCTACAATATCCGCAAACTGCATCTGGTTCCACTGAAGGACTGAATTGATGATTTCTCTGCAGTCAAAGAATAACTCAAGTGTTGTACTGACTGTGTCCATAGAATACAGCAAACCACCATCAGCATATTTAATGATGGATTTAGGCAGACAGTGCAGGTCGGCAGAAGAGTCCTATACCAGAACAAATTCTACCTATTTAATCCATTCTGACCATCACTGCAGGAAGTGGAGCTCAAATTCTGCAGGTACCCCGGCTCATCTAAAGATATGCAGAGCAGCAACACTTAGCAATTTATGGAGCTGTTTTGATATGACATTGAGAGCTGAAGGAAAACAGTCAGAATATTCCAGGGCTCAGTGTTTGACCAGTCTGCACAAAGACAATTCTGAACTCTTCTGAACTGAGCTCCTTGTCTGCAATCAATCCAACAAACACCCACAGTAGTGTCTGCCAGACAAATGCCTTTTTCACTGAACATAACAAGAACTTCAAATCAAACAAGATTCCTGTTCCAGTTTACAAAGCTGGGCTCTCACTGGATGCAGGAGTTGTTGAGCAAAGCCATTCTCTTGTCGAGAAGTACTTCAGTCTGTTGGCAGACTGCAATGTGTAAAGTGACAAGCTTCATGTTTTCTCAAGACGTTTGCTAGTAGACATCGAGGACACTTCACATGACTGCAGATTCCTAGATAAACCCAACAACAGGACATGAAGGAAAACATCTTGAACAATTATGGAAGGGCATATTGATGATGAGATTCACACGAGCACAACACGGTGCGGCACAGTGGCCACAGTGGTTAGCACTGCTGTCTCACAGCGCCTGAGACCGGGGTTCAATTCCCGCCTCAGGTGGCTGACTGTGTGGAGTTTGCACGTTCTCCCTGTGTCTGCGTGGATTTCCTCCGGGTGCTCCGGTTTCCTCCCACAGTTCCAAAGATGTGCAGTTCAGGTGAATTGGCCATGCTAAATTGCTCGTAGTGTTAGGTAAGGGGTAAATGTAGGAGCATGGGTGGGTTGCGCTTCGGCGGGCCGGTGTGGACTTGTTGGGCCGAAGGGCCTGTTTCCACGCTGTAATGTAATGTAATGTAATCTAATCTAACACAATAAGCAGTATGGTGTATGGGCAGGTATACATATTTTGCAATACTACTCCAGACCTTGTTGCACCATGAGCCAAGTTCTTCAGTAGTTACAATGCTAGCATCTACTTGACAAGGTAGAAAACTGCCCAGGCATACCCTGTACACAAAAAAAAACCAGGGCAAATCTAATCCAGTCAATGACTGCCCCATTAGTCTATTCTCAATCATTAGTAAAGCAATGGAACATGTCATCAATAGTGCTATCAAGCAGCACCTGTTCAGCAATAACCTGCTCAGTGACGTCAAGCTTGGGTTCTGCCAGGGCCAGTCAGCTCCTGACCTCATCACAGCTTTGGTCCAAACATGGACGGAAGAGCTGAATTGCAGAGGTAAGGGGAGAATGACAACCCTTGACATCAAAGCTACATTTGACCAAGTGTGGCATCAAGGTGCTCTCACAAACATGGAGTCAATTGGAGTTGGGGGAAAACTCTTCGCTAGTTGGAGTCATATCTTGCGAAGATGATGGTTGTGAGTCCCAAAGAAGAATCATTTCTGATTCAAAATAACAACTTTAATATCCACATATGCTGTCAGATCTCCCAGAGTTCCACCAGCACTTTCTGTTTTTATTACAGATCTCCAACATCTGTAGTGTGTTGATTTTGTTAAGATGGTTGGTGTTATTGGAAGTAAGTTATCCCAGCTCCAGGTTATCTCTGCAGGACTTCCTCAGGTATTGCAGTGCATGTCCAAATAAATATCCAGGCTTGGGATGACTAGAAGCATGCAACATTCATTTCACACTAGTACTAGTGTTATAGACTAGACCAGACCCCCTCAAAATATATTAAGAAGGTAGCCCAGACCCTAATCTTTTCTTATTTTAAAGGTAAATGTGAGCTGCTGTGCTCCAGATGCAATTCAACTGGTCTAACCGTTAAACAAAACACAATTTTGTTTAACAAAACACACCTCCATCAAGAAGGACAAGGGCAGCCGGCATATGGGAATATCACCACCTGCAAGTACCCCTCCAAGCCACTCACCATCTTGACTTTGAAATATATTGTTGCTTCACGGTTAGACCAGTTGAATTGCGATGTTAAACAAAACACAATTTATTCAAACACTGGTGACCTTATAGAGGTTTACAAAATTATGAGGGGCATGGATAGGATAAATAGACAAAGTCTTTTCCCTGGGGTCGGGGAGTACAGAACTAGAGGGCATAGGTTTAGGGTGAGAGGGGAAAGATATAAAAGACACCTAAGGGGCAACTTTTTCATGCAGAGGGTGGTACGTGTATGGAATGAGCTGCCAGAGGATGTGGTGGAGGCTGGTACAATTGCAACATTTAAGAGGCATGTGGATGGGTAAATGAATAGGAAGGGTTTGGAGGGATATGGGTCAGGTGCTGGCAGGTGGGATTAGATTGGGTGGTCTGTTTCCGTGCTGTACATCTCTATGACTCTATGACTATAGTTAAAATACAGCAAAAGAAAGAAGGAATTGGAATCACTTAAATCTACTGGAAAAGTTTACAGAATTAAGGGTTATTTATGACTAAACACTAACAGTTCTAATATAGTACCATCCCATAAACACACCCTTCATAAAAGCCAAATTTAGTAAAATGGATTGTCTCACATGCAACTCAAGCAGCCCTGGAGGAAATACATCCCGAGAAAACTCAAGAGAGAATGTAACAGCCGGGAGAGATTCACTACCTTCCGACCTTGAAACCTCAGCAATAACTGCTGCTGAAAAACCTAAAAATTATGGGTCTGTGAGAGCTTGGCCACACCCACTCAGGCTGCTTCTATTATTCCAACTTTAAAAAAGAACCCCAAGGTCCCACAAGCTGTCTAGTTTACCGGATTTCCAACTGGGCAGATCAGTACCTCTATCTTAAAACCTCTCTTTAAAACTAAAAATAACAAAGTAACCTCTTAATGCTATCATATCATCACACCAGTTAACGACCATTTCCAGCAAAATGGATTCTAACCATTGTCCCTGGACATTCAGTGGCATTTCCATTGCTGAACACCCTAACAAAATACTGGGGGCTTACACTAACCAGAAACTGAACTGGACTAGCCACATAAGCACGGTGGCTACAAGAGAAGATCAAAGGCTGGGAATCCTGTCATAAGTAACTCACTTCCTGACTCCCCAAAGCTTGCCCACCATCTACATGAGGGAATACTCTCCATGTGTAGCAATGCTGGCCCTGTCAGTGATGTCCACATGCCATAGAAGGATAAGAAAAAAATACTCAAAGATGTCCTGTCATCTTCAAAACCTATGTACCTATCTACAAGCACTGCAGAAATTCACCAAATATCCTCAGACAGCATCTTCCAAACCCACAACTACCTCCATCAAGAAGGACAATGGCAGCCAGGATATGGGAATACCACCACCTGCAAGTACCCCTCCAAGCCACTCACCATCTTGACTTTGAAATATATCGCCGATGCTTCACGGTCGCTGGGTCCAACTCTCTCTCAAATGTTATTGGGCTTCCACCTCTACCAAATGGACCACAGTGGTTCAAGTCAGCAGTTCACCACCACCTTCTCAATGGCAGTAAGGGATGGGCAATAAATGCTGGCCCAACCAGCGAGTGCCCACAATGCAGGATTATTTTTAAAAAAATATTAGTCCCATTCCCTTGCTTTATCCCTTGAGGAGTACAGGTTTATTTCCCTCAAGTGCCAGAATTTTCTTTAGTAATCCTTGACCATCTCCTCTGTCAACATCCTCACGGCCGCTGAGTTTCAGACCACTACCCCAGAGTGCTTAATAAAGGCCTTCTTCACATCCCCTCAATGACTCTTGCCAGAACTTTAAAGCTGTGACCCCTATTCCTTGTACCATTAGCTAATTGAACTTGTCATAATTACGTACACCGCAATCAGACCTCACTCAATTTCCTTTGCTCTAGAAAAAGTAACCTGAACTTCTCTAACCTAACGTTAAGACTAAAATCTTTCTTGCCTGAACCACTCCAGTAAATCATCTTCTTGAGAGATTTCATATCGTGATTCAAGAGTGCTGACCAAAATTGGGTACAATATTCTAGTAGTTGCCTCAGCATAACTTCATGAAGGCTCAGCATAATTTATCAGCTTACATTAGATTACTTACTTAATTACAGTGTGGAAAGAGGCCCTTCGGCCCAACAAGTCCACACCGACCTGCTGAAGCCCAACCACCCAGACCCATTCCCTTACATTTACCCCTGCACCTAACACTATGAGCAATTTAGCATGGCCAATTCATCTACCTGCACATTTTTGGACTGTGGGAGGAAACCGGAGCACCCGGAGGAAACCCATGCAGACACGGGGAGAATGTGCAAACTCCACACAGTCAGTCGCCTGAGGCAGGAATTGAACACGGGTCTCTGGCACTGTGAGGCAGCAGTGCTAACCACTGTGCCACCGTGCTGCCCATAATACTTGGGGATTTGCTGAGAAAATGATAGTGAGTTTGGTATTCATCCCTTTAATTTTATGTATATCACTTAACGCTTTCCTGTGGTAATTTGCAAATTCCCATAAATTTATTTAGAACTTGCTCTATTTAGCTCTTGTATTAAAACCTCAATTTATGAAACCCAAGATCCCATGATCTCTCTTGTATTATATTTCATTCTTAACTGCTTTCTGAAATGATCCAGCAAGTTACTCAGCCCAGGGATAATCAGAGATGGGTAGCAATGCCAGCCCTGTCAGTGATGCCCACATCCCATAGAAGGATAAGAAAAAATTACTCTAAGATGTCCTCTAAGATGTATCTAAACTCCCAGGTTCCCCTGGCCTTTCACTGTCAAGAATCATACCATTAATTTTATATTGCCTTTACATATTGTTTTTGACGAAGAGAACCACTGCATACCTGTCTATATTAAATTCTATGTGAGGAACAAGAGGATTGCCAGAGTGAGGATAGGGTCGATTAGGGATAGTGGAGGGAACTTGCGCCTGGAGTCAGAGGAAGTAGGGGAGGTCATTAATGAATACTTTGTTTCAGTATTGACTACTGACAGGGACCTTGACCTTCCTGAGGACAGCGTGAAGCAGACTGATATGGTAGAACAGTTTGATGTTAGGAAGGAGGATATACTGAAAATCTTGAAAAACATAAGGATAGATAAATCCCCTGGTCCAGACAGAACATACCAAAGGTTATGTTATGGACTAGGCCAGACCACTCAAAACATTCTTAAGCAGGCAGCCCGAGACCATAACTTTGCAGTTTGTTTTAGTAAGTGTACAGTGAAAATTACCTGAAGTAAGATAGCTAGGTTGACTTCTAGATTTTAAAACAGCTAACAATTTATTCACAAAATTACATAATGAAACACAAAGAACAGAACAAAAAACCCCTACAGAACTCAACCTATCCAGCTAGACTTAATATACACAACAGTCCCAATAAGCAAACTCCCTTTAAAAAGCAGTATAAACAGAACACATGCTTACAGGTTGAACTTGAAGGGCAGAAAGAGAGAGAGAGAGAGAGAGAGTTTTCTCACAGTTCCCTGTTGAACTTCTCACCAGTTCAAGACTGAACTGAAACTGCTCAGCTCAGCTAGAGAGCTGACCACTCCCCTTACTTTATACAGGTCACATCTAAAACATGACCGCTTTGGCCTGAAGTCTCATCTGTTTACATATAAACAAAAGGCCCCACAAAAGCCTTTTCATGTCTGGACCAAACCAGACTGATCAGAGACCAGCCCAGTTTATTGCCCCTCTGAAAAAAATCAAGTACAGAGTTTCTTTGAGCCAATTAGTCAGGGGTAAGTATAGTGTGGGGGAGTGGATCTGGGTGGGTTGCTCTTCAGATGGTTGGTGTGGACTTGTTGTGCCAAAATGGCCTGTTTCCGTACTGTAGGGAATCTAATCTCATCAAAACAGAGATCCATGCTCTTGGATAACTGCACTGCCCATCATAATTCAGGATAAAAAGCAACCATTTCGGACCACTTAGTGTTCTCCGTCTTTTACCTCATCCTTTTTTGTAAATCTATTGACCCTCTTATTCTAAGAGCTTCAATTTTGTTAACAGGCCTTTAGTGTGGTACTTTATCAAATGCTTGCTTAAAATGCCTAGAAACAATATCCATTGCATTTCCTTTATCAGCCTCCTGTTACTTCATCAAAAAAGTCAAACTAGATTAGTCCAGCACAATCTGCCTTTCAAGAATCCAGGCTGACTCTCCTGAATTAATTCAAATCTCTCCAAGTGCCTTTTATGTCTTTCTTCAGTTAATGTTTCTGAAACCTTTGGTACTACTGATGTCAATCTGAGTGATCTGTAGTTACAAGTAATGTTTTTAAACTCTTTCTTAATAAGGATAAGGCATTTCACCAATTACAACTCTTTGGCACCTCCCCAATAAACAGGGAACATAGCTCAAAATCACTTCTTTTTTCCCTGAGGACTCTTCCTTGAGATTTACAGGGGGTACACTAACTTTCAGGGACTACTTTGTTGGTTTTCACAGACTTAGTTTAGATCTGCACAAACTCATTTAATAGTTGATGCAGTCATGTCGCCATAACATGTTTTGTGTTTTGTTGGTCGATAACGTATTTGGCCTTAAGTTGAAGTTGAAGGAGAATAACATATCAACCATCTTCTCTCCCCACCCCAATTCAACTTAAAGCTACAAGGTACGTGGAAATAATTTGTTTCTTAAACACCAGGCTGTTTATATTGGCACAAGACAGTAGGTACAAGTTAACCAAATAAATGACAGATACTTCTACGCACAAGCAGCCAAACCCTGAACATACCTTACATTGTCAGGTGAGGTCAATACTGATGTGCTGTCATCAAAGATGCATTGAACTGGAAACTTTTATCTATGCAGTTGCTACACTTTCACTGCTTCTCAGAATTCAAACTTAGGTTTACATGAAAAAATTGGCAAACATAGCATCAACTACATGTTAATGTAGCACCCAAATTTATGCCATTTTAAACTAGAGACTCCATATTAGATTGCAAGAAATTCATCACCCAAGTGATTTCTCGGCTCCCTGAATTTAAACTGTTCTTTGTTTGTTTAGAGCATCCATCTTACTCACTCCACTCCCCTCTTACAGCCATTTGCTTCCCTAAACTCCTGGGGACAGCCTCCTTTTTCCAAACACTGTCCAAAACTTCCTCATCACCCAACCCCTTGCAGACTTCTCCTTCCTGTAAAACCCCTTCCTCACATCTCCTTATCATGACCCTTTGGAAGCCCTATCCTCCTCACTCAAGTGAGTCTATTAGCAGCAAGCATGGGACAGAGCCAGCCTGTGATTACAGAATCAATTTTCTCCAAAAGAAATGGCCCCATGATTAAATTTTCCCAGTTGCTTTGGGAGCAAATTACTCTTCAGTCTCGATTTATTTTGAGCCTTTGTAAGCAGGAAAAGATTATGACAACAATTCCTTCCGCTATCTCCTCTTCCATTTCCCTGAGAAACCTAGGACACAAAGTATCACAGCCAGGCCACATTTAACTTCCTGCCTAGTCCCTGGAAGTCTGACTACCTACTACCTCACTACCTACCACTTACATCTCAATACTTGCTGGCTCACTAACCTCCAGTGCAGAACACCCTGCACTCTCACCGTGCTGTCCATTACCCTAGTCCCAGGGAAACAACACAGCAGGTAGGACTCACCGACAGTTTTTGAAACAATGGAATCTCCAATGATAAGTCCATTTCTAAGCTTTTCTACTCCCTTTTTGTCATGATGTGGACTGTGCTCCTTCACTTTCAATCCTCTCCAGTGTTCAGTAGTGGTTTGAAAGTGAAGGAGGAATGCTCCTGCATATCCTGCCTTTTCTAATGCTTCCAATGGCCACTCATTTACTACACAACATCCTCTTTGCCTGCGGGCAGCCACCTCCTGGAGCAAATGATTCACAAAACTCAGTGGCCCCGTTGCTCTGCTATGATCCCCATTTGTGGCTCAAGGTCATAAACTCCGAGCTTAAGCTTAAACAGTTAGTGACAATTCCAACATGTGGTCCACCCCAAGCTACCAAATGTCTTGAAGTTACCACGTGGTGCAGGAATTGCAAACAACAGTTCTCAGCTGCCCATACATGCCAAGGTTCAATTTAAGTTAAATGGTAAATGCAAAGCTAAACTAAACCTTAAGAAAGAAAATAAATCATCCTTTAGAACCCTAAAAATTCTCCAACTCACTAAATGCCCTGTGTTCGTTATTCCATTTAACTGTTCATGTGTTAGCAAAAGTCTCCTGTATTTATTGTAGCAAGAATTTCCAAAACCTCAGTTAGCCTCCAATGACAGTAATTATTAGTTCTAACTATTAAATTCTAATGGCAAAATTACCACATGTTAGAAAGAGACCAATGCTTCAAGCCCTTACCTTTAGCACTATTTGGAAGCTGTACAGTGTAGAAATGCATAATGTCATGTTTGGAACCTAAATCTACATCAGATTCACTGGAAAGGTAAAAATGAAGCAGCCAACAGCAATGCATTCATAGTATTCTAGCAAGAGGAGAACTGCAGTGAGATAGGGCCAGTGAGTTAAGTTAATTAGAATGTGGTGCTTAATAATGCTGAAAACTTGGGTTTAACCCCTGTACTGCTGAGGTAGTTCTTGGAGTTTGCCTCTTCTACTTGCACTTTTGGAATATTTGGCATTAATAAACCAAGATTAGTAACTGTCAACAAGACACTAATGGAGTGATAGAGACAACTTCAGTGAAGAATGATACCTTTGGAACTATTCATGATCACAAGGAACAAATACAGACTGAACAGACTGTGGGTTGATGATCATTAATCATATGATTTGCTTGTTTTGCTATATTCTATACAACAATAATGTTAACACACAGTCTCATCACTAAGAAGATCTTGCACTTTATTTCTCGCGACTTGTCTGAGTCATACTAGTTATAACTAACAATGCTGGACTAGGTGGAAATCAAACTCATAATGTACTACCCAAAATGTCATACCATCCTTTGCATTTCAATACAATGTGAAAATATTCAATTAAAGATTCTGGAAATGTACCGCTTCCAGGGCAATCTTTTTCAATCAATCATTGGTGAAAAGGTTGCTGGTGAATTACAGATCCTTTCATTCCTCAGACAAGCTGTGAACACCTATTGATTTGGAGGAAGTGGACCGTTCTACATCACTGAAGAAAACACTTACTTATGTCTATTCATTAAGATTTTAATGCATAGGTTTCATAGGCTTGAGATGTTGTGATTGTACTACTCCTGATTGGACCATAATTCTTTGTTACTGGACATGAAAGAAGAAAAATCTTTCCAGTTAATTACAATTTTGAGCTTATCGTTGAAAATATATTAAAGGAACAAATACCTTTCTTAAAATCTGTAGTGTTAGGTGGAAAAATTATAAGTGCACCTCCAGCAATGAAATATAAATTGCTTTAAGGATATCAAGTACTTTTCCTACCTCATTTACATCTACTTATGTTAAGCTTGCCTTCTGAGCAAAGTCGCATAAATGGTGAATTTGGATGACTTTCAGTAGAAATGATTCACTATTAGTTTTCAAAGTCAATGACCCAAAATAACTAAGTCACAAGGTACTGTGCTTTTCTTCGGAAATCGTGCAATACATATGGTGATTACAGTCTTAATATTCTCAAAATATTTTTTGTAAAAAGCAATTAATCTCAATGGACCATACAGAGAACACATATTCAGTTTTATTTAGTGTTATGAAGGTGTAGGGGTACTGTACTTTTAAGAGTTGAAACGCTAGCAAGGACTTAGAGAAGCACAGAGAGTCCAGAAAAAGGTAACAATGTAACATTTGTTTGAAACAACTCGCTAAGAGCTGTCTTGCCAGGATTCAAAAACAAATTCGAATTTGGCCAGTTTAAATTATGCTCCAAGTTACCAAAGCCCAATCGAATTTGAAAAAAGGACTGTTTCGACTACACTAAACCAAAGAAATTATTTGATGTTTTGTGATATAAATATCAAATTTTTTGAACAGTTACCTAGAGGGGCAAAGCGCAGCTAGCACCAACAACTAGAGAGACAGCTTGCAGAGAGATCTACTCTCTTAAAGGTACCTTTATCTATCAGAGGCCTGCGAAGCAAAATCCCCAAGCAGAAAAGACAAAGTAAAATTGGCAAAGCTGAGTAGCTTTGAAATGTGTTTTATTTTTGTAAATAGTAATTGAGATTTCTTTTAAAATTGGACCAGTATTGTAGAGGGGAAGGTAAAAGATAGGTTTAGAGGAAGGAGTTGTAAGTAGTTGTCAGTTAATTATTCTCTGTTAGATTTTAAAAAATAAGTTGTTAATTTTTATTTTAAATAGTAACTTTTGGGACAGTTCTTTGCCTCTCGAATTTGTTGCTGATTTAAATTAGCAAAGGGGGGTTTAATCCCATGTCATAACATTTCATTGCTCAATTCACTTTACAGGTGTTCAGCATTGGCTAGCTATTCATTCCAATTATTGGAGCTAGATTTAAAGGTTAGCTTGAAGCTAAGAACATGTGAATTTTTGGAAACAAAGTAGCCATTAGGATGTTCCATTTTGAGCAAATAACCATAATTACCTACAGGCGAGTACTTTTAATTTAAAAATCTGTGTAACCATATCTCAAAACATTAACTGAAAACACAATATACTTGCTTATTTTTAAAATTTAATTTTTCTATTTGAATTTTATGTATCTAAGCTTTCATCATGCTTGGACTAATTCCATCAATTCATTTGAATTGAACCATCTATTGTTTAAGCATTTTGAAGTTTACAAAATGAAACGAGACTAATTTTTAGGTATCAATTAAACACAATAATCAACTTTCAGTGAGTGGATGGCGATCAAACACAGTAACTCAGATACGTGGAAACCAACACCTGATGCAGCAAAATGGTTTTTCAAACTTAATCAATATTCTCCTGAAACTAGTTAGCTTCTTGTTGGCCTTTCACTCCAGCCGAGAACAATGCTAATCGTTTCTTATCCACCACCTTTCTTTCCTGGTCATTCAGTTTATAGCACCATTCCATTCAAGTACTTGCATCCTATTTTTCCTGTCCTCCTATACTTACATCCCAAAGAGCCAGTCACAACTCAGTTGGTCATACTCGTGACCCTGGGTCAAAAAGATTGTGGATTCAAGTGATGCTACAGTACAGTACCAAAGGAGTGTTACACAGTCAGGATGCTTTCTTTTAGGTAGACATAAAAGCTCCCCCACTACTATTTCAAAGAAGAACAAAGGCCTGGCACCCTAACTAATATTTGTCCCTCAATCAATATCATAAAAACAGACTATGTAGTCATTGCCATATTACTGACTGTAGGAGATTGCAGTGTTCAAATTGGCTGCTGAGTTTTCGACAGCACCAATAGTTACACTTCAAAATCATTTAACTGGCTTCAAAAGGTTTTGAGATGCCCTGTGGCCCTGAAAGATATATGGCAAACCTTTCTTTCTTTCTACCAAGCACTTTGCACATATTGATATTCAAGTGCACTTACCACCTTTTGACAACGTTGCCGTGCTCCTTTATATTTGCCTTCTCTCCTACTGAGGGATTATCTTTTGGAGTTGGCTCCAAAAGCATCAAATCCTTCTGTGAATTCTTGCCAGCGATACATACCATGATGTCACAGGAAAAAAGAAGATGGATCACATAAGGAATCTGATTTAATTTGAGAAATCCTTCTGTATCCCTGAACTGAAGGGAGTGCGAAAAAGACCCAGCAGACCTGTGGTATTATTAAGACATGCCTAAGCTACCACAGTTTAATTTTTTGACGCTGAGAACTGATTGATGTACTTGCAAGTACCTTGAGAATTTCAAACTGCACATTTTTCTTCTTAAACATATAATACCATTACAAAAGAAATATTAATTAATAATGTTCTTGCATAATTAAAATGACTTATTTCCTTCTCAAATATAATTCCTGGTGCAATTAATTATCCAATGGATATCTGATCAAAAGAACTTCATTGTGGACAAGGTCTGTTGCACTCAATGGATCATCATTTTCTAAAATGTTGTCGTTGGCTAATGCTAATAGCAATATCTGGTTAGTTAGTATCCCCCCAACTCTATTGGAGAAATGAGAACTGTGTATGTGATCAACAACACAAAATAGCAATGTTGTTATATTTTGCAATTACTAACCTAATTCTGGACATGAAACTACATTACACATAACATCTAATCTTGCTCTGCAAATTCAGCATGACTTTCATTAGCCAACTATCAAGCTACAATTTCAATTCCTGGATGGGAAGGCCTTGGAATAGCTCATAGCTACAAATTACAATTCAAAAGCGTAGGCTTTTGCAGAAACCAATCAACAGATTGTCACAATCTTGAACGTATATGTAACTAGGAAATGTTACCAGTTACTCATTCCAATTATAGACTGAATATTCACCTTCAAAACTAATTGGGTGGGCTGCTTTGGTCTAACAATATCACCTCAATAATCTATGGAACAGCTCACTGAAACAAATTTACTGAAGAACATCTATTTTAGGTGGAGGATTAGGAGGATGAATATCCAGCAGCAATCTTGGCAGGATTGGTGCCACTTTAGAACCCACCAATTCCAGTAGTCCCAGCAGCACCATGTAAAAGGGCTCCTTACACACACACGTGAGGTCTAAAGCTGACTGTGGTAACCTTGCAGCCAAATACTATAGACGTCAGAGGCTGAGTCAAATTTTGAAAACTTGCATAAAGAGTTTTCTCTTCACAAGACCAACTGTGTTTTCCTGTATTATTTTCCCAAACTCGCCTCATTATGTGCACACCACACCGCGCTCACCTGGAGCAGCACCATCTTTAAAGCCTGCATCAAGTACAGTCAGTCCAGAGTCACTCTTCACTATCTACATAGTGAGACAGCAACCAAAAACAAGTGCTTTTCAGGGCACAAACAGTGTGGCTATCACTTTATTGCACATGTGTTAACACCTTGTGACACCCAGCTGTCCACCCCACATCACTCAAAAATGCAACATTGTATACAAGAGCATCTTAGCAAACATTTACAGGCAGATTGAGAAGCTCTCAGTTCCATGCATTTATGTAGTCTGTGAGATGGTGCATTCTTATCATTTTGATGTGTTGTTTTTAATATCTGTGATTACTTCTGCTTTACAAAAATCTTCAAACCTGCAATGACCAATGACATGGTTAAGATTGCTTGTGACCAGGATTTTAATGCTGTGCAATTGGACACCGCATGTATTTCACACGCAGGGTAACTATGATTCCAGAATAGCTGTACTCTTCAACTGTGATTAAAGTAATTTCCGATTAAGGCCAGAATTGCTGTGACCACTGATCATCTTCCCTCCTGTAGTGTCCTACATGCATTTGTCTCACCATCCCAGATGTTGGCGTTTTCTCCCCATCATGATTATCATCCCCTCTGTATCCAGCATGCTGCCTAGAAGCAGCTCCTCAAATTCCTGACACAGCAGTGGCCTGTAATAATGCCCCCTTGACTTAAACCAAGCCCCAGGACTGACTGTAATCCACCTACCTACCCACCTGACTAAGATGGACAACCCTGACTGCTATGTAACCAGATGAGATTGGTCTCTGTGCAGCTCCATACCTGGCTTGCCTATGACTCTCCAAACTGGTTGAAGCAGTCCTGGAGGACTCCCCATGGCCCAATCTCCAGACCACAGTGTTGTGCATCACCTGACTGTGGTCAACCAAGCAGCCGTCTGACCGTGTCCAAGCCCCTGGACTGATTATCGGATGATGCCCTTGACTTACTGAGCCAGAGCTTCCTGATTGGTGGCAGGGCCCCTTAAACAGAGTGAGGATTACTCACCTTAGACTTTGAGACATGGTCGTTTAGTTGAAACATATAAATTGTATTTGCTATGTAAGCTGCTGGCATGTGTGCAGATATCAGATTGTCACAGCATGGTGGCAGCACTATATCCACCCCTTTACTGACCACCAGAACAAGTTGCCTGGTTTAGTCTTTGTGCTTAAAGGCAAGGCAAGACTGACAACTGAGGGCTTTTTAACTCTGACTGAGAAGGCGAGGTACAAAAAGGCAAGGCAGAGCTACAGTGAGCCTTGAAGCAGGCCCACTGTGAGGGCAAATGTGGATCCCTGAGTTGCAGTCTCGTGCAATCTAAAAGATGGACTCCTGTCCCTGCAGCAGCTTTGCATACAAAAGGCTGAATGACCTACTCCTGCTTCTATATTCTGTAAGTGTTGTCAGCATGCTTCAGAATGCAGCACTGAAGTACAGAACCACGTTGCAAGAACAGCAGAAATGTGCCATGAGGTTACAGTGAGGCTGGTGTGTGTTAGATGCCAAAGTCAGCAGCCATTGCCATTGGAGTATGCCCTCTGACACTGGTGAATTCCCGGAGGAGCAAGAAATGAGCTGGAGTCACTGGACAGCTGTTCTGACCTTCATGCCAAGATTTTTCATCATCAATGTTCAATCTGGTGGATGGGAGAATGGGACGCGGTATATAAATGTGATCAACCAGTGATGATACTTTAAAGCATGCAAATGGATGCAAAAGGCCTCTTCCACACACTAGTTAGAACCTCATCTCATCATTTGACACTTGATTGAAAAATTGGGCATTTTGCTTTCATCATCGAGAAGCCCCCTGCCAATCGTAAGCAGTTTTTTCCAACTTTCTTACCAATGCCTACATTGTTCAGTGATTGAGAAGATTCTGCCCTATGGGTCTTATACTATTCAGTTTTATGAGGATCTTTTCATAGCATTGCCATTCACCCTTAAAGGGCCATGGAAAAGTGAGAGTATAGATACAGAAATAACAAGAGCATCCTGGTGTTCCTAAGCAGTTTTGCAGGTAACTGAAGTCCTGATGATTAGTTTTCCTTTCTTAAAGGTCAATTTGAGAGAAATCACTTTTTCAATTTTCAAAATAAAGACCCTCATGCACATTTACACATACTGGCTTAGAAAAACCAAAAGAGAGAGTTCCATAATGATCTTGAAAACAATGGACTTTCTTAATCTGTAATTATAGATATACTTTACAAGCAGTGGTAGATGGAATGGACTTCCTTCTGCACATTTTATAAGTACGCATCATTCAGTCAATTAAAATGAAGGATTTGCTTTCACATTTGTGCATTTTATAACACTTAAAGGCCATACTCAGAGATTCAGATTTCTGACAGAAACCTTTTGCATTATTATCATCTTTAAACTTCATCACCAATTGCTCCTTAAAAATACTGATCCCTCAAACAGTCTTTGGTAATTACGTTTGAGATATCTCTGGAATGAGTTTCATATTGCGCAAGTAATGTTTCTGATAATTCCAAGTGTGAAAAGGTACAAATTCACTTACAACCCAACCGTTAAATTTCTGGACAATGGGATTTTTCAAACTGATTAATAAAAAGTTGAAAAGAATCACTATGCACAAAATAGCAACTATTAAATTAAGGCCAATGTATCCTTCAGCCTCACTTTAAAAGTAAAGGTTACTGAATATTACGTTTTACATGAATAATCCATTTAATATAGTCAGAGAATGAATTACGTGTGTGCATTCCAATATATGATATTGAACATTTTTCACTAATGCATCACTAGACTGTGACAAAGCTGACCTTGGAATGCTTCGCTTGGCATTAATGGCTTGTATATCATGAGTATTTGGTTTCTGCCTCATGAATATTACTGAGTTGAGTATTCATTTTTAATATTAATTTCATTTTAAATGAATTATCTTTTAAGTCAGAATGGGAATAATTTCCACTCTTTTGAGCAAACCAAGGAAAGAGTTTGAACAAAACAGAGGATGATTAATAGGCATAAAGCCAATGGCTGTTCACACCTTCCAGCTATTATCAACACCGCACTGAGTGTTGTGGAGAATGATATTGGACCATTGTCATCCCTTCAGGAACCAATAAAAGCTGAAATCCATTTGATTAAATTGAACCGTCATTTTCTAAATAATTTCCTGAAACCTGATGCCTTCACAGTAGAGCATCTATGGCTAAGCTGTGAAGACATTAAGTGAGTTATGCCAGTTTTTAATTTCCTGGTACCATTCAGCCAAGTTCCAGTTAAAAGGTCATTATAAAAGCTCTGCCATTCGTTAAAATCAATAGATAATTGTAAGTTTGCTCAAATAAAACAGTACTTACATTGCCATTGCAACTTAGAGTGGCGCTGGTAGATTCAGAATTCAATTTGTCAGCCTCGTCTACCTACAGTCTAAACTCATGACTTGGACCAGACCTACTTTGAAGACAAATTTGCTGATGTCACGAAAGATAGATAGAAAATCAATGAGTTGGGGATGCAAGGAATATGGATAGGTAATAGGAGATAGTAGAAATTTGACAGATGGAATGTCAGAACATGAGAGGTTCCCCACTTTGATAGGAAGAATAGAAAGATGGAATGGAGACAGATGACAAAATGTTGCAGCAATGGGATTGATGTCCTCATGCATGTAACACAAAACATATGCTTGCAGATAAAGAAAGTAGGGAAGGCGGCAAATGCAACAGCTATTATTGAAAGTGGCTGTTGCATAAAAGTAGGAAAGCCGTGCTACAAGTCAATAGTATGTTGTTGAGATTGGAGTACTGTGTATAGTTTTGATCATTTTATTAAAGGAGGGATGTGCTTACAGTGTAGTCTGATTGGAGGAGGTCTCATAGGTCAATTAAATAGGAAAAAAGGAGTAGGCCATTCAGCCCCTAATTTGTTCCACAATTCAATGAAATCTTGGCTGATCCATATGCCTACCTTTGGCACCTATCTTTTAATACCTCTACTTATCAATTTTAAATCTGAGATTACATTTAACTACTGATCTAGCATCACCTATCATTTATGGAAGAGAGTTCCAAACTTCTACCAGCTTTGTATGTAGAAATGTTTGCTAACATCGCTCCTGAACAGTCTGGTCTGTTTCTAGAACCTCTAACCAGTGGAAATAATTTACCTTCATCTACCATGTGTTGTCCTGTTAATATCATGAGAATTTCAATCAGATCATTCCTTAATTTCTAAATTCTAGAGAATACAAGCCTAATTTGTATAATCCCATCTCATTACACCTGAAGTCCAGGTATCATTCTTGTAAACTTACCCTGTACTCCCTCCAAGGCCAATATATCCTTTCTTAAGGTGTGGTGCCCAAGTATGCTCACAGTATTTCAAGTGGGATTTAACTAAGATTCTGAGTAACTACAGCATAACATTTCTGCATCCTTACTTTCCTACCATCCAGATACAAAGGTCAGCATACCATATCCTTCTGATTCTAGCATCAGTGTTTCCTAATGAGGAATGTTTGTCCTATATGCATTAGCATTTAGAATTGCAAGAGGACATCTTATTGAAGCTTTTAAGATTCTGATGGAGCTTGATAGGATAGGGGCAAAGAGGATCTTTTGTCTTACACATGAATACAGATCTAGGGGGCATGGTTTAACAAAAAGGTTCCCCAATTTAAAATAGATGATATCAATCTTTATAATTCTCTATCCAAGAGCAGTGAAGGCTGAGTTGTTAAATATATGCAAAGTTCACACAGATAGACTCGTGACATACAGGGCAATTTCAGGGTTAGGGAGAACAGACAGGCAAAGTGACGATGTGTTAAGATCCAATCAACTATGATCTCATTAAATTGCAGAGTAGATTAAAGGGACTCTCTGGCCTATTCATGATCACATTTCTTATGCTCTTGCATAAGAACTATTACTGTTACTGATAATAGACAACTAATTGGCATATTAAGTTTATTGATAGTTGATTTTACAGATATCTTCATACAGTTATTTTCTGCAGTAGCATTGATTGTTTTACCTATCTTAAGTATAAACCTGCTGGGGGTAAAATATTCACTAGTCACACTAATAGCAAATTGGCAGCATGTTTACACCGCACACAATTTTTCTTTGCATTGAAGGTGAAGAAAATTGGCCACAAAGTGAATCAAGTCTATTTTTTCTACAAATCCATTTACCTTCATAGTGAAGACCACAGCCTGTCCCCAGGAGGTTGGTAAATCCCTGTTTTGAAATAGCCTGATTCTCAGCTCACTAATAAAACCTCAACTTCATCCCCTCTGTTATTGGTACTCAAGTAGTAAATTTCCACTAATCTTTGCAGCTCAAAAACTATATTTACTTAAACTGGGACAAGGTAATTCCATTTTGGATGATGGAAGCACAATTTTTATTATTTGACTGGTTCATTCAGGCATGTTTCTGTTCAGCTCCATTAAAAGATTGACTTCAATGAATAATGGAAGATTTTCCAGTTTAGTTTTCACTGAAGCTTTTCTGGCTTCTGTCAATCACTGATGATCCTGGAGACTCGAGCACATTCTGACAACCCTTCATTGTAGGAGAAAGTGAGGACTGCAGAAGCTGAGATCAGAGTCGAGAGGGTGATGCTGGAAAAGCACAGCAGGTCAGGCAGCATCTGGGGAGCAGGAGAATTAACGTCTTGGGCATAAACCCTTCATCAAGAAAGGTCCCACATGGTTTCCCATTTCGGTTCTTTGGTCCTTCCATTTCCCCTCTTGCCAACTAGCCCAAAGCACAGCTTGGTTAGCAAGTAGAATGGAACACCAGTTGCATCCTGATGAAGGGCTTATGCCTGAAACGTAGATTCTCCTGCTCCTCGGATGCTGCCTGACCTGCTGTGCTTTTCCAGCACCACTCTCTCGATACCTCTGTTGTCAAAAGGTCTCTCCTACTGCACAAAAGGTAACATTTTCCTTCAGATTACCTTCAGTGGGAGACATGGCACATGTCATCAGAGGTATCTTGAGACTAGGGGCACATCCTCACCCAATTCATGGAATCTTATTAGGAATATTTTAGAAACAAACCCAGAAACTTGCTCAAAGGTTGCTTTATCCTACAACTTCCTTAATTGCATGAAGACTAAGTTTACACACATAAATAAAATTTCTCCCACAGTCTCCATAATGCCAAAGTTCCAAGAAAATTTCTTAAAGTTTTGTCAATTTACCAGTTTACAATAAAATTTCTGTTTATGTCTGAAGATGCCTATCTGTTGGTATCTCAGGGATCCTACAATTACTACTGGGTTAGGAAGAAGCACATGAGACCAGGCCAATGAAATATGAGCCTGAATAGAGTCCTACAATGCACTGGGTCTTCAGATAAAAGAAATCCTTCACTTTATGAAATTCTAAGAGGAAAATGGCCCCACATAGGTATCCCATATCAGCTTATCAGAGACAAGTCTTTGCTCCTTCCATTTCTCCTCTTGCCAACTAGCCGACAGCACAGTAGAATGGAACACCAGTCGCAAAAGATTGCATCCGAAGATCCTTAGGGCTGGTTCTAATCAAATCAAGAGGGTGGGAAAGAAAGAGGTCACAACAGGTTGGAGGAGGGGGAAACAGGCAACCATTGTGGGCTGGTTGGTGAGGGTAGGGGAAGCTGGGAAGAGAGGAGGCTATTTAAAAATAGTGCTGGTGTGGAGGGGTGTGTTGAAGACTCCTTGAGAAGCTGGGTGTAGGGGGAAAGGGACCTGGGGGTGGAACTGCTATGGTTGCCCTGGCTCAAAACCATGCTGAACTGGCGTATTATTTCATGGAGCTGGTTGCTTTGGTCTCCCCTTCACTGTTGGGATTCTCAAACCCCGTGAAGCCAATACAGCAACAGTCCATTTTAAAATTAGGCTTTGTTGAAAGATACCGATTAACTGCCCCACTATTCATTGGGATGCCTCAATATATACCATGAGAAAGGTGTCAAGCATGTACACTGGGGACATATGCCTCCTAATAAAGTTCTCCTAATCAGTCACCCTGATCCTCTACCAGCATTCATGCAGGCTGGGAGATTTAAGAGGTCATTGCTTCCATGGAATGTTTTTATTAATTACACATACAAATTAACCCAAGTTCCAATGTCCACACAATTTGTTAGCATTATGTAACAGGATGGTGACTGCCTTCCAATTGAATAAAACAAAGAAATGGACTCATCTGACAATACTTCACTTTGATGGTGTGTCATTGAGGATCAATACACTCAGTGTAGTCCACGAACAACAACATTTTACTTCAATGAATCAGCACATTTTGTAACTTTAACAACATTCATGAAGCATCTGCATTATTGTCGAGCATTTTCTGCTCTTCTAAGCATCAAAATTGAAGGAATAACTGAGTGAAGGTGCAATGATATATACACCAGTTATTTTATCCACCATTTCAGAGCTTGGAATTCAAAGCTCAGCAGACAAATTATAGGATTGTGTATATTTCTATCAGTTCCTCAAAGCAAGCTTGTTTACTTTGAAGAAATAAATGCTTCACAATTTAAATAATGTAGACAGTGAGAACCAAACATTATACATTTGTCAACATTTATTCAGATAACACAGCTTTCACTGGTTATTGCACTGTGTATCTTGCAGAAATGAAAAATCATTTTTATTATTCACAACCTCTCAGTTTCATAACCTGCGTTCTCAGGCCTTCTAATTTTCTGCATTAAATTCACAACAATGATGAAAAAGAACATGTGTAATAGATACATTTCTATGTTAGTCAAATGAGAAAAATTGTAGTGGGCAACCCTGCTTGCAGTGAAAAGGATTAAATGTGTGCTTATCCTTTATCATTAACTTTTATGTTCCTTGACAAAAAGGTACATCCCTGAAAATTAATGAGGAAAGGTGTTAAAGAAGAACAGAGAAATGTCACGATAGTACAAAGTAATTTGGTCACTACTGACAAATGAGAGCCCTTGAATCAGTGTCAGAGTGCTGCCCATAACTATCTCATGCAAACTACTAGAAGCTACAGCTAAGTTATTCCCTTGTGCTAGTTTCCTCTGTTGTTGGGAGTTCAGCTGTCATAATGAGAAATAACTGCAGGGTTCAACTGTTCTTTTAGCTTTAATGATTAAGCAGAGCAATCAATCGTTAATTGGTTTGAGTTTTTAGTGTCCTTGACTCCCAACAACAGCACTAGAATTCCATTGTAATTCATTAACTCAGTTTTGCACACTTTAGATGTCAATATTTTCTCATCCATAACTTGAATTTGAATGTAAGAACAGATGTAAGCCATTCAGATCCTTGAGCCAACAAGGTATAGGAGATATAATTGCAGGTCATAATTTTCCAAACCTCTCCATATTTAGGTACGGTGCCTTTAGATTAAAAAATATTTCATGAGTGAGTGAGGGAAGAGCCTGCAAACTGCAAGCCAATCAGTTGAACATTAGCTTTGGGAATTTTACTGGAATCAATTCTCAAGCGCAAATTGGTTGAGCACTTTGGTGAGTATGAGCAGATTGAATGAAGTCAAAGGAAGGATATTGTGGCTGGTTTATATCTGATGAAACTAGTTAAATTTCTGCATCTACATATGGATGTTCTCCATTGAATTTCCAACATCATTTGAAAAAGTCCTAAACAAAATTATTATTCACAAAAAGAAATGCACACAAAATTGTACAAGATGTTACAAATACAACATTAGCCTATCATTTCATCAAGGAAGAGTTGAAAAGTGTGACGGTGGAAAAGCACAGCAGGTCAAGCATTATCCGAGAAGCAGGAGAGCATAAGCCCTTCACCAAAACAAGCAAATTTACACTGAAGGGATAAAGTGTACTTAATTTAAATTGTGTAACTAGTAAGAACCAAAATATTGTGTGTTCATCAACATGTAACTGGAGGTGCTGAGGAATGCATTAAGCACCATCCACTAGGATGAGGCCATATTGACTTGGGTGGGAGAACAGCTCTGAATTTTCCCGAAGATAGACCTATCATCAAAATCTCCCTGAATCAATACCCACCACTTCAATGTAACCCCAGCTATCGTCCAATAAATCACATCTTGTCCTTTTTAAAAAAAAGCCCTTCTCATTAGACAAGCATACCCTGTATATCCCAACACGGACCTTCCTGCGACAAATAAACCAGATAGTTCATAAAATATGCTGAGCAATGGTGAGCATTCACCATACAATAGAAACAATGGTTATAATTGTTTAAGGGATAGAAGACAAGATAATACAGATAAAACAAACATACTCCAATTGCTAGTGTGTACAACCAGTGTTCTTCACAGATTTGAACAGGACTCTCAGTGAATAAGCGGATGGCACATATGTTAGATAAACACTTTGCAGTAATATTTATAGAATAGGAAAACAACAAAGTACTGAGAGTACAAGTCAAGGGAAGGAACTTACAGTATATAATGAAGAAAAATGTAATGATGAAGATAATAGGACTTAAAATAGACATTTTCAAGACAGGATGGTTTTGACCTCAGAGTATTAAAAGGCAAAAATAAGGAAATTGAAGTTGTACTAGTCATAATTTTCAAATATTGTGGGATTTGGGAATTGTGCCTAGAGAGAGCAAAATTACAAATGTCATTGTTATTTGAATAGTAAATGGAAAAGAAGGAGACTACAAATGTCTAAATCAGTTGTGAGGACACATGATGGGCAATTCACACAATCTGACATTACAAAATAGCATATTTGTGTGCTATTTTTAACATACAATACAAAAGAATGAACAAATCTTAATCAAAATAGTCCAAGCTAAATGAATGTCTCAAAATGCATCAGGAATGGAGGATTTTCCAATACTGAGAAAGATTGCATTCCATCACATTGATCCCTGAGAAAATTGGCTCAAATTAAACTTTGTTTTCACCTCTAAGTCATAGTAATTCATCAGTATATTTCAGAGCAAAAGATTGCTTTGCTATCACAATCAGAACAGAATTTTCCCATTTTCAGTGAATGTTTTGTTGATCGAGATTCATGGTACCCAGTCCACCGTGGCTTAGGGCGACTTTCCACACTCATCCTTCTGTCTTTCACCTCATTAATTATGCAATTAGGGACCTTTCCCAGGAAATTCATTACCAGGGAAGTTAAAATGCTCACCGTTGCTGGGATCTTCTGGCATTGTGTCACTGGGCACATCTAAACTCCAGTTATGTCCCACTCCAGTTCGGCAAGAAACAACCAGAAATAGCCCTTCTCACATGGCTTTCAAGCTTCTTTGTTCAAGACATCACACAGAGAAGAGGAAAGCTCACACCTCACTTCAGATTTCTTTTTAATCTAGCTGATCGCCACAGGTGACCACATCATCAGACATAGCCAACCTGGACACAGATTGCTGTCCAGGTTGATGCCATGTCCCAGGTGAAGTGAGGCAGCCAGTAGCACAGAAAGAATGTCACTGATTTTCTGGGTCCGTAATTGTAAGGACTGGCATTTTCTCCCTCCTACCTCACACTCAGATGGCCACCATTCCCTCAAACTCTGCCACGGGGTGGTTCACTAGAACTTGCAGTTTTGCCTGAATTAATGTCCACCCAATGGCTCTTAGCCAACTCATCCTCCCAACCTACTAACCTGTCTGCCCTCTGCATTTCCCACTCACTCAACTGGGCACATCTCACCAGCTTTCCTGCTCGTCCATCATCACTAACTGCTTTTCCATCTGTTTGGTTCACAATAACTCCCTCTCATTGTTTCATTGATTGGCTTAACCTCATGGACTGATATCTCCACAACATCCTGACTGACTTACCTGTAATCCCTCAGAGAAACTGTACTGTACCCAAAGGACTGATCATAATCCAATCCACAAATCATAAGGACAATTCCCCAAATTCTGGGAGGACCAAGCACCTGGCTGGTACTGGCAACATTGGAAACAGGAATCGAATGAGCCCCCACTGAGTAATCGTAGATTGTTCATCTCACCAAAGGACTACTCTCCTTTCACTTTCATACGTGCCATTTACTTGAAGCACGTGCACTGCATTTACACTGCGGGCACATGTTGCAGTTGTGATGCTGACATTGTATAATGAAAGTGAAAGGAAAGTAGTCCTTTGGTGAGATGAACAATCTACGATTACTCAGTAGGGGCTCATTCGATTCCTGGTTCCAATGTTGCCAGTACACAGCACTATATGCTGCCCCTGATAGCCTGTAACCATGCATGGTGCTGAGGACCAGAGCAGAGTGGGGATGCCTGTTGGACTGGGGACCACTGCGGGCAGTCAGCGGCTTGCGATTGCATTCAGACTAAGTATGGAAGCCCCTTGCGCTGATCTAGTGCAATGCAATATAATGCTTATCTGTAATCTCTTCATCTGACTGATGTTTATCTTCTTAACTTTATTTCTTGTTTTCTAACTTATACTATGAATCACTGTAAGGTAATGTAACTTTCTTTTTATCTCTCTATTTTGTATCTAAGATTTGTACCTAGGTGCTTAGTACCTAAGATGGCATAGAGGGGTGACATTGTAAACATTTCACTGCATTTTCTGCACTTGAGCACGTGACAATATACTTTATTTCCAATTCTAAAGACACTACATGTTAAGAAAGCAATGTGACTCATAAGATGCTGGCTGCCTGCCTGAAAATCAGTGCTGAAATCAGTGAATACACACTCAGAAAGCAATGTGAAGTAAACAGAGAGTATTATCCTCCAAGAAAGTGGAAAATGAATGAGCACTAAGGGTGCAAACTAAGAGCCATAAGATGTGTAGATGCACAGATGGCAGATGCACACGAGTCCGGGCTGTCCTTGGTGCAGGCTCGAAGGGCAGAATGGCCTACTCCTGCACCTATTGTCTATTGTCTCGTGTCCTTAAGCTCCAAAACAAAGTGTTGAAGGGCTGAAGTGGTGTGCGAGTTCGCCTGATGCTTTAGGTCTGGAGGTATTGCAGGTCTGATTTGAGAGGAAGAAGAAGCAAGGAAGATGGTGACCATGGAGCATACAGGGATAGTGTTGATAAAAGCAGTTGGATGATGGCCAGAACAAGCATTTGGAGAGTTGCAGACCCCAAATACCCACCTTGGTTTACATGTCAGGAATTTACACTTTCTCTTTTCATGGGGAAGGAGAGGAAACTTGGAAGTGGCATATGAATGAAGGTGAGTTAGGGCTTAAATGAGATGTTTGCCTTTAATATCCAAATCGTAGTATATAGGAGCAAATAAGTCTTGTTACAACTTTATAAAACAGTGGTTAGGCCACAGATGGAATTCTGTTCATAGTTCTGGCTGCCTCACTATTGGAAGGATGTGGAGTGGGTGCAGAGGATGCTGCTTGAGATGAAAAGTTTTAGTTATGAGGTGAGACTGGATAGGCTGGGTTTGTTTCCCTTGAAGCAGAAGAGGCTGAGGGGGAGGGCGGGGATCTGAGTACATAAAGTTATGAGACATAGTCAGAGTAATTTGTGCAAATGTTTTTCCCATGGTAGAAGGGTCTGAGACCAGAGACCACATGTTTAAGGTGAGAATTATGTGATTTAGAGGAGATCAGTGGGAAAATATTGGTGAAATATGGAATGCACTGCCTGAAAGGGAGGTGGAGGCAAGTGCTTTGCAACATTTCCCAAGTATCTGGATGGGTGCTTAAATTGCCAGGGCATTGGAAGTTATCGACCAAATGCAGGTAATTGGGATTAATACAGTTTGGTGTTTGTTGTCAGCTTGGATATGATGGGCTGAAGGGACTGTTTCTCTGCTGTATGCTTAAAATAAGGCAATCACCAATCAATGAACTCTGAAGTTGCCACTTAAAGCTTCGCAGAGAGAAAAATAATTCTTGATATCAAGAAACTAAGTTTTTAATTCTTTCTGTATTTTCTCACCATTCTCACTATTGTTCACACTCAGGGATGGGACAATTCCAGGTATAATTATTGAAGTGAGAATGCCCATTAAAAGTAATGATTCAGCCTATCACATGGAATCTTTACCCATATAATTGGCCTATTAAATCATTTATTACTTCAAATTTTTGGAAAATGTGGAAAAAAAAATTCCTACTGGACAAAGTCAGAAGCAAGATAGAGGTAACTATTCGCAGCTACAGATATAAACTAGAGGGAAATGTATACATTGGTTCATATAATGAATAACACATTACTCAATACCCAGTTTGTTTTTATTAAACTTTGTAAAAAATAATTTTGTATAAATATGAAAATTACAGTTGACTGAGAGGCACTGATATAAGAATACCTTCAGCAGCACTTAGCTTATTGTTAAGAACAGTTAATCACTGGGGACACTTACGGTAGAGAAGAATGCAAACTGCTTCTAATATGTGCTAATAAAGCTGCCAAACCTTCCTTCTTTCATTATCAAAAATGTAACTCATTTAATAGGAATTGAACTGTTGACCTGAATGCAGCAAGCTTACAAACTGTTTAAGCTACTAGGCTAATCTAGTAACTGTACAAGGAGTTATTTTCTTGGTGCTTTTTGCTTGTTAAATTGGGCAAGCTCATTAACTCTTCTATAGTGCAGGCATACTACATGTAGTTGAGTTCCTGTGGATAGAAGTATTGTCAGCCTGACTAATTGAGACTATTCAGCTCAAAGAAATCTAATATGCTATTGAAATATCCAACATATACTAATAAAGCAGAATGTCTGATTTCACTTCACAATATTTGAAGTATTTCTAGCACGTCAACAAGCAATATCTTTTCCATTGCTCATCATAAACGTTCAATATAAATGTTTAAAAATGACATATACCCACTCAGAACTGTAAATCAACTTTGTGAAGTTGCCCTTAGAATTATACTTTGGAATGACCATGGTCAGCCACAGATCAATCTTTGGTTTGAAAGCAATACTTCAAGAAATACAGCAGCAGTATACATTATCTGCTCCACAAAGTAAGTTAGCCAGAATTTATATATGTACCACAAAATGTAACAGACATAAACCAAATGAGAAAAATCAACATCACTGTTATCGGAAGAGGCGGAAAAGGTTGGGGCTGTTTTCCCTGGAGCGTCAGAAGCTGTGGGGTGACATTGTAGAAGTTTGTAGAGGGGCATGGATAGGGTAAATAGACCAGGTTTTTTCCTTGTCAAGAAATGTGGCACTGGAAAAGCACAGCAGATGAGGCAGCATTCAAGGAGCAGGGGAGTCGGCATCACGATGAAAGGCTTATGCCCAAAATGTCAACTCTCCTGCTCCTCGGATGCTGCCTGACCTGCTGTGCTTTTCTAATGCAACACTTTTTGACTCTGATCTCCAGCATCTGCAGTCCTCACTTTCTCAAAGGTCATTTTCCCTGGGTTAGGGGAGTCCAGAACTAGAGGGTGTAGGTTTAGAGTGAGAGGGGAAACATTTAAAAGGGACCTAAGGGGCAACTTTTTCACACAAAGGGTGGTGCGTGTATGGAATGAACTGCCAGAGGAAATGATGGAGGCTGGTACAATTACAACATTTAAAAGGCATCTGGATGGGTACATGATTAGGAAGGGTTCAGAGGGATATGGGCCAAGTGCTGGCAAATGGGATTTAGGATCTCATTTGCCTGGTCTATTTACCCTATCCATGATTAATTTAGGATACCTGGTTAGCATGGATGAGTTGGACCAAAGGGTCTGTTGTCGTGCTGTACATCTCTATGACTCTAATTGTCAACATGAAAGTGAAAGCTGGATAGGTATATAAATAAGAAGGGTTTGGAGGTATATGGGCCTGGTGCTGGCAGGTGTGACTAGATTGGGTTGGGATATCTGGTCGGCATGGATGGATTGGTCCGAAGGGTCTATTTCTATGCTGTACATCTCTAAGACAAGTTAGGTCTGTTAACCCTACATAACATATTTAAATGTACTGTGTTACCCAATTTTGTCCATTTCTTTATACTTAGGCTCCTTTCCAATGGAGAAAGCTGGGTCTAGACTTTTGCCAATGTCTTATTAGTGGTCTGGACTCACAATTTAGTGCGCAATTTGAATCTTTTTATGCTGTGTCCTGTGTTAAGAGGATGTGGATGTATTGTACCTTTAAGAAAGTTAAAAGCTAGCAGAACTACCTGACAGCACCAAATGTTGTCAACAAGATACAATGTAGCATGCGGTCCAACATTTAGTGTAGCTGGTTACCTGGAGACAAAAACAGATTTGAATTAGGCCAATCAGTTTAAATTATGCCCTAAAAAACCCCCAAATTCCAATCAAGTTTGAATTTAGTATATTGACAATCTTAAAAGCCAATGATACAATCTGATGCTTTAGGGTATAAGACCAGGGAAAGGTGAACAGTTGGGAGAACTGCCAGGCCACCAGCATGTAGAGACTGCCCAAAAAATAGCTCTCTTAAAGTTACCTTTATCGATCAGTGACCTGTGAAGCATAATCCCTAAGAAGAAGAAAAGAAGACACTGTAGGATCCAAAATAGAAGATTCCACAGCCTGGGATTTGAAAACTTGAATTTTTGGTAAATCTTAATCAATGGGTTTTATTGGACGAGTATTATAGAAAGGAAGGTAAAAGATTTTTAGAGGAAGGAGTTGTAAATAGTTGCTAGTTAATTATTCTCTGTCATACTTTAAGAAATAAAATTTCTAATTTTAATTTATACAGTTCTTGGCCTGTCAGATTTTCACAGATTATTGCACGGGATAAATCTTTCCTGTGTTGCTAGTTTAAATTAAGCAGGAGCTGTGTTGTAACACCTGCCTAAGAATCTGATGTTAGACAAAGGCACAGTGAGTAACTTCTGAGTCAAAGAGCTCATTGGAACACAAAACATTCTGACAAGGCAACATAAATTTAATGGCGGGATATTGTTTCATCCTGTTAAGGGTCGTGGGGAGGGGGACTGAACAAAAGGTCATGATTTCAAGGTACAGGATGGGCCATTCCCAAATGAGATGAAGAGACAACTGGTCAGTCAAAGGGTAGTGAATTCTCTACCACAGAAGTCTCTGGAGGTCACGACATGGAATATATTCAAGAAAGGGAAACTGTGGCTGACTAATTTATTACAGTTTTTCAAGGAAGTCTCAACCAGAGTGGATAGAGGGGAACAAGTAGATGCTTTGCATTTGGACTTCCAGAAGGCATTTGACAAGGGACCACATATAAGATAACAGCCCACAGTGTTGGTGGTAGCATATTGGCATGGATAGAGAATTGGCTAATGGGCAGGAAACAAGAGGGGATAGGGTTTCCTTTTCAGGTTGTTGACCTGTGACCATTCGGGTCCCAGATCAGTGCTGGGGCCCACAACATTTACAGTAAATATTAGCAGGTAATCAGGAAGGCTAATGGAATATTGGCCCTTATTTCAAGTATAAGAGCAGGGAGGTTATACTGCAACTGTACAAGGTGCTGGTGAGACCACATCTCAAGTACTGTGAGCACCTTTGTCTCCTCATAATTAAGGAAATATATTATTTCATGAGAGGCAGTTCAAAGAAGACTCACTAGGATGACCCCTGGATATGGAGGGATTGTCTTATGAGCAGTGGCTAAACACATTGGGACTCTACTCACTGGAGTTTGGAAGAATGAGAGGTGATCTCATTGAAATATATAGGATTCTTAAGGGGCTTGACAGGGTCAATGCTGAGAGGACGTTTCCATCATGTGAGAGTAGAGAACCAGAGGGCACATGGTACCAATTAATGGAATGAGACAAGGAGGAATTTCTTCTCACAGAGGAATGTGTGTGTTCTGGACACCTTCTAACAGAGAGCTGTAGTGGCAAGGGTCCTTGTGTATATTTAAAGCTGAGATAGATGATTCTTAATCAGTTGGGGAATCAAGGGTTACTGGGAAAAGGGCAAAAATGGGAAGTGCCTTTAATAATTAAGTGCACCTATTGAATTCCAGGACAGCTGAAAAGAAAATAAAAGAGCAAATCACTGAGTCCAGCTGTAATTTTCCATTTACTGTGAAATTTGAAAGAGAGTGCCTTTCTAAAATTTAATGCTGTAAACAATACTTTGATGAGGTTTGCAGCCAGCTTGTCTCTGTTTGAATTTCAACTTGACCTTGCGACAGTTGAACTCAGCGAAAGCTGAAGAACTGTTATGTCCAAGACCAGGGGATGAGAGAATAACAACTTGAGTTTTCCCAGTCTTTGCCCTTGAGAGCATGATAAGAAACAGTATAAGACGAGTACCTGAATTATGCTCAGGTACCCTTACATTGAGGCATCTAGCTGAATGTACTGGGTCAATTTTGCAGAATTTAAATAAAGCTCCTTTCTTTGTTCTTGCTAACAGTTGAGTCAAGTCGATTTAATTTCCACGACACAAGCTTTCTTCCCTCAATGTTGAAATGCATCCAATAATCACAAGGTAAATATCACACAGCTCACTGGCAAAGTCTGCAGAGTCAGGTGGTGCAAACTAATATAGATGAGTTTTTTTGTAAAACAGACCTACATCGAAAGGAGTGGAATAACTATCATAGTTTGGAATTTTTCATTTCTAAATAATATTATTTAGACTGTTGTTAACTAAAACAGCTGCATTTCGGTGAAACCTTGTGTTTCATAAAATTTGCCATCTGTTGAGAGAAAGGACCATTTTTAGCTTCAAAATCGTCTACCTATTTATACAATAGTTAGCTTAAAGAAAATTGATGGAGGCAAGGGAGACAAACAACAAGTGAAAATTTATACTATTTGTGACTACAGTACCTGAAGAGCACACAAAATATAACTTCTCTCGTACACTAGGGACTAATTAGTAGGGTCTTGGTACTGTTAAGTTTACAGAGTGTCAGAACATTGGCATAGTTGGAAACACAGAATGCTCTGGGGAACTCACACTGCAACTTTAATGAGATCAGATTCCCCAAAATAAAGTTCTCATCTCTCTCTCTCTCCCTCTGATGAAGCAAGTGACAGTTAATCCTTTGTCAACTTTCAGACTTATGTGTCAGAGTTCCAGATAAATGCAGATCAGGGAGATTCCATCGACAAAAGATGTATTCACTGACATTCTGCATGGACCTTTGGACTGATGGTAAACGTAGAGATGCAATTTCATAAATTTTGATCCTCTAGCATACAATAATGAGTTCTAAATATTGGTACACTAACCCTTATAGTGAATAAAGGCTGATGAACATGATCATAATCAATCTTTATCATGACCATTGATTGTATCTGCTCAGTTCTTAAGCTATATTCCATTTAGTTGGCATAGTCCAATTATTTCTTTACATGCTCAGGAATGATTTAGCTGATGCCTTTCCAACAAATCATATCATGATGGTTGGGTGATGTGACCAGTGAAGGGTTTAAAACATTTGACGACACTGAGCAAGAGATCAAGCATACATATCCTGCATTCAGCAGGTTTAGCTTTTGGCAAATGAATCTTTTCATTGTGGTTTCCCCATGTTTGATTAGTAACTGGATTATCTCAGGAATTCATAACACTTTTTATTTAAGTGAAGATAAATAGGACCTCAGATTTTAGTAGAATGATAATGGTGTTCCCATGAAACTTGGGATAGTCCTGAACCTTGAATTGTGCCGTCCTATAGCTGATTAAAATGCTTGAAAATGTCAAACAGGAAGGAAGGAAAGGAAAACAGGGAAACAAAAAAAAAGTCAGAGCAAATGCAATGGAATATAAAGTGAAGGGATATATTAATGTTGTTGGCTGTTGCTCTATGTCATGAATGAAAGATGATGCTTGCCACTTTCTAGCATGTTTATGTTTTTGTGGTGATTTGGCACATCAATTAGTCTGTGACTTATTATCTTGCATCAGGTAATTAGTCAAGGTTCACAACGATAAGTTACATTGTTTCAGGAGAGTGGCATCCTGGTAAAGTCAGTGAACTGGCAATCCAGAAGTTCAGGCTAAATGATCTGGGGTGATGGATTCAAATCCCTCAATGGCAGCTAGTGGCATTCAAAAATAAAAATTCTTTGCGCCAGAAGGTGTGGGCTCATGTCCCACCTGCCTCACAAGCATCTCATAACATGTCCAAACTGATTGATTATAACATACTGATCACAATAACTACATTTTTTTTTAAACAGAGTCACTTGAAGACGAGAAACAGGGTTGAGCACACCTCCTTGCTCAAGTGCTACACACAATTAAAGTCACATAGTTGATCAGTAATTGGCCAAATCTGATAAAACAAAGAACAGACAGAGGAGAAAGTGAGGTCTGCAGATGCTGGAGATCAGAGCTGAAAATGTGTTGCTGGAAAAGCGCAGCAGGTCAGGCAGCATCCAGGGAACAGGAGAATCGACGTTTCGGGCATAAGCCCTTCTTCAGGAATCTGAAGAAGGGCTTATGCCCGAAACGTCGATTCTCCTGTTCCCTGGATGCTGCCTGACCTGCTGCGCTTTTCCAGCAACACATTTTCAGCAAAGAACAGACAGAGGAAAGTGGAAAATATGGAGATTGCTAACATTGTACAAAACATCATGCAAACTGAATTACAAGTTATGAGCCACAGGTTTTGACATGATCTTGTAATTCCATGCATTTTGAGTCACAATTTCTCTCGGAGTGTGAAAATAATTAACACAGGAGATTCTTCCCTGCTTAATTAGGTAAAAAAATTGAAAACCAATTAACATTTTCCCTTTTTATATTTAATCTCCCGACATACTTTACCAGCAAACGCAGTGTGCTGCATCTGATGACAACCTATTCAAGGCATCAAATGGCAAATCTCAATCAGTGGAAACATTTCCTTTAGAAAAACTCATTCTCTAAGCATGAGAATACAGTACCTTTATTCGAGCCATCAAATTTGCTTGTAAACTGAAATGCTGAACTTACTAAGCTTAATTAAAAAAAAGCTGTCACCTGCATTATATCAAAATGTCGAAGGAGTTATTGGATTGGGCACAGCTATTGACATCCACCATGATCTATAAACAAAACCAGCTGCCTTGTTGATCCAAAATGTATTTTAATTCCACATCAACCACAGCTCTCCATCATTTTCCTCTCCCCTCCACAAATCTACAACGGCCCAATAGAGCTTTGTCATGGAGTGCGTTGATGGAAAATCTCTCCAATTTATTCTGCAACAGCAATTGGATTCACACAGCATGATACATCCCAAGGTGCTTCACAAGAGTGTTAACAAAGAGAAGTTGACAGCTAGCTACACAAGGCTGCTATGTCAGCCTGGCAAAAGTGAGGACTGCAGATGCTGGAAACCAGAGTTTAGATCAGACTAGTGCTGGAAAAGCACAGCAGGTCAGGCAGCATCCAAGGAGCAGAAAAATCAACGTTTCAGGCAAAAGCCCTTCATCAGGAATAGAGGCAGGAAGCCTCCAGGGTGGTCATAAAGTGGGGGGGGGGGGGGGGGAGTGGAGCTGGGGAGAAGGTAGCAAACAGTACAGTAGGTGCTATGTCAGCCTGACCAAACAGGTTGGTTTTGAAGTACAAAAACAGAAGTTGCTGGAAAAGCTCAGCGAGTCTGGCAGCATCTGTGAAGAGAAAGGAAAGTTAACATTTCAGATCCAGTGGCCTTCCCTCAGAAATAATGGTAGCTAGGAAAATGTCGGTTTATATGCAGAAGATAGGGTGGGAGAGGGGTAAGAAGTAAACAATTGAGAGGGATTGAGCCCGAAAAGAGAGAGAAGACTTGGACAGATGGGAGTCGATAACAATCTGACTGGGAGGGTGAAGAGCTGTAAATGGAGACCAATAGTGGTTAACAATAGGTGGTGTGTAATGACAGACTATGTGATAACAAGGCCTGGTGTGTGGGGTAGGGAGCGAGTATATGGGGGAGGTCAGGCCTTAAAATCTTTGAACTCGATATTGAGTCCTGAAGGTTGCAGGGTCCCTAGGCGGAAAATAAGGTGCTGTTCTTTCAGCTTGTGCTGAGCTTCGCTGGAGCACTGCAGCAAGCCTGAGGAAGAGATGTTGGCCAGGGAACAGGGTAGTGTGTTAAAGTGGCAGGCAACTGAAAGCTCAGGGTCTTTTTTGCAGGCAGAACGTGGATATTCTGCAAAGCGGTCACCCAGTCTACTCTTCGTTTTCCCAATGTAGAGGATACTATATTGTGCACAGCAAATGCAGAAGACTAGATCCCTATCTATTGTTTACTCCTTACTCCCTACCCCCTCCATCCTATCGTCTGCATATAAACTGACATTTTCCTAGCTACTATCAGTTCAGAGAAAAGCTCACTGGACCCGAAATGCTAATTCTGATTTCTCTGCACAGATGCTGCCAGACCTGCTGAGCTTTTCCAGCATCTTCTGTTTTTGTTTCTGATTTACAGCAGGTGCATTTCTTTCAGTTTTTATTTGGTTTTCAAGTAGCTCTTCCCAAACCCTTCCCATTTTGAGGTGTGGAAATTGTTGAGACCCCTCAGTGAGAACTGAGAGAGTGAGGGATATGAGTACAGCTATTCTAACTTGGTCGGAGCTACACAGCACCTACTGAGCCTCAGAATTCGTCAATGCCAAAATTTCAGTGCATGACCCCACTCGTGGTCCTGTAACCTACACAGCTGCTTCAAAGTTCCACGTAAGGCTATCTGCTTCAGCACACACCCATTACGGCATTGGCTTCCTGTTCCAGGAGTCTGCGTAGCCAGAAAGAGACTTCAAAGGAATGCTGATCCTAACCCTCATTTTGGGGAGCTTCGTGTTAAATAAGGTGCATCTGAAAGGAGGACAGAGAGATGGAGGGACAGAAAATTTTGAGGAGGAAAACTCCAGAGCTTAGCCTCAGCAGCTGAAGACACAATAAACAACAAAATGACTGGACAAAAATAATTCACATTTTCCAGAATCCAGGGAATTGTTTGACATAGGAACCCAGGAGCTAAGCTTTACATGAAGATAATCTGGTGGGGAATACATAATGGAGTGCAAAGAAAAATCTGAGCAATCTCAACTGACTAGCGGGTAAAACAAAAAGGAATTGTTTGTTCAATGAAGGGATAACAACTTATCAATATTCATTAGAAAATTTTTGACTACATTTATTTTTTGCCAACAGCAAACATTTACATTGTGACTGAGAATCTCAATGAAAATTTCAATGGAATTAGGCATATTCCTGTACAGTGGTGTTACATCTGTAATAAATGGGAAACAGTACAAAGTCAAAAGCTATTTGACAAGATTGTATCATTCATCATTTTTTCCATAAATGTTCTCCTTGAAGGTATTTAACTCGTGAACAGAAAACAACACAAACAGAATTTGACAATTACAGAGCAAGTCCACTAGTGAGAATCGACCGCAATCATCAGACGTTTTCTGGCATGTAGCTTCATCCCCTTCTGATTTCTAACCTCCTCCAGCACCATCACCCACTCGATCTCACACATGCACTCCTCTAATTATGGCCTCTTCTGCATCCACCATTACAAAGAATTATACAGGAAATACTCCAAACCAATCCAACCCAACACTTATGCCTCAAATCTTTCCTCATCTAAATCTATCATTGTAATTTCCTATTCCCTTCTCCCTGAAATGCTTATTGGACTTACCCTTAAATGCAAGCATTCTATTCACGTCAAGAATTTCCTGCACTAGCATGTTCCAATTTTTAAACTGATCTTGGAAAAAAGCAATTTCGACTGAATTCTTCACTATATTCCTTTGCGATTATTGATGGTCTTTAGCTATGTCCTTTCCCACCAGCAGAAATATTCTCTATCCACTACATCAAAACCTTTCATAATTTTAAAATTATTAGAAATTTGCTTTAAAGGTTAATGTAGACACTACTTGAAACTTCTCTGCTTGACCAAGCATTTGCAATCTGGCATAATATTTCCTGAGGGGTTTTGATATTCACTTGTGAAGAAATGTGGATCTTTCATGTTAAAGGTGCTCTAAGCTGCTGTTATGTGCCGAGCAGCTGACTGGAAAAGGATACGTACTATCATGCTTGTCGACCAATAAAAATCTCACCTTCACTGTGCCAGCGGCCAATTAGCATCACAAGCTACCAAGAGCCAAAAATACATCCAAAAGCAAGATATAAAAGTGCAGCACAGTTGCTCAGCAAGAGTCAACATGCTTAGTTTCAAGATACAAAATGTATTTATAACCAATTTGCTCAGTTGGACATGAACCATTTTTCTTGTGTCCTCAGCAAAATTCATGAGTTTACAGGTTTTTGAGCCCTGGAAGCTTCAAGGCACTTGATTTGAGTTTTAACACAGATGAAACCTGTTAATGTTAATCCCTGGCACCACTGTAATCTGTAACCTGTAACTTCACAGAAGGTTACCCGGTATAAAGTTGCAATGATCAGAAAGGGAGAGGAAATGAAAACCTAATACAAATCAGATGCTAATTTTTTAAAAATCTGTGACTCTCAAAATATTGCTGAGCTATGAAGGATAGGCACATTCAAGAGTCTAGACGCCTTGTATTACAACTAATCACAGTGGTTTGAACAGTTGAGTAACTTATCTGACTCTATGGCAAAATATTGAACCCATTATTGAATGGGTCATTGACTTCAAGAATGATGCAGTTGATTCTGAGAGCACTGATAATAACTTCCTTGTCTGACTCTTAAATAAAGTCAGATCACTGTAAAAGACCAAGGGGAAGGAAAGCAGTTCTGATCACTCATTTTATCTTAATACCTTTTTGACATGAAACTTTCTGACCTTGTGAGCAGCCCAATTCCACCTTGCCATTGTACAATGCCAACATACACAGTTCCTTAATGGGACATGTACTCATGGAAATCCGAACATGGTACAAGCTGAAAAGGTTTCTTTGAAAAAAGGCACAAACAAAATATCGCCCAGTTAGTCAGTACTCTGATCAAAATTTACACTTTAACCTTGTCAACTCTGCTCACTTATTCGAAATGATAGAAAGTACACTCTGACTCTGCTTCATGACATGGTGCAACTGTATACCAAAAACTAAAATAATCCCTTCCAGGAAGGAGCTTCTAATGCAGTCACTTTCATCACTCATATTTTGACAACAATCAAAACCGTCTGAGTGACAAAGTGACAATAATGCAGTTCAATTTCGACAGCTAGGCACATCATAAACACTTGCAACAGTGCCACAACCTTGAACAAATGATTGGGACACAGCACAATTCTGCCATGCCCCCTTATCAGTTTCAGAGGACGTGGAAAGAAAACCCGAAAGGTATTTGCTTGTCAGCAAAAAGGCAAATTAATGAATATGCGAAGGTGCGAAATACATGGTTATTAAGTTGACTTGATATCTGATGCAAAAAATAACACTTCATTCCAGATATAAGAATGAAGAAAGACTGGGGAGATTCCATGGGACAGGCAGCATTTCTAAAGAGAAACAGAGTTAGTGGCTTTGATGTCATGCTTTCTTGCACCTAGCATGGAGGCAGACACTTCTAACAGTGACTAGCTATGTCCTACCACATAGTTCTCTACTCTGTCAGTGAGAAAGAAGACAAGGTCAAGCACAAATCAGACACTTAAGTGTGGTTGGACACTTCACAGCCAATCAGCAAGTGCCTCATCAGAAAAGTCTTGCCCAGCCAGTAGCTGCTGGTAAATCAGAGTTTAAAAAAAATCACACAATGCCAGGTTATAGTTCAATGTGTTTGAGGTGGCAGGAAGGAGATGGGTATCTCTCCAGTGCCAACTTGCCCTGCCACCTTCTGCCTATTTCTAGCTAGGCAAAATATAGCCCAACAGACTCTGAATCAGGACTGTAGAGAAGGAAACATTTAAAGTTTTTTAAACTAGTGAAAGGGGGAAGAGGGCAAGGGGAACAAAGTTACAATGGTCAGCATGCAAGTAAGATGGAGAATTAAAATGGTAAGTGAAGTGTAGTGTGGACTCCAGTATAGAGGAGTCCACGTGAGCAGTGAATACACTATACCAAACTAAAAGCAGAACATTCAAATCGCTGCTTCACTTGGAAGGAGAGTTTAAGCTCTTGGATTATGAAATGAAAGGAGGTGCAAGGTCAGGTGTTACATCTTCCACACTGGCATGAAATGGAGCAATGAAAATGCAGAGGATGTCAGGGCAACTGAGGAGTGGATTAATGTTTCACGGAGGAAATGGTGCTTACGGAATGCTGAAAGAGAAAGGCAGGGAAAGATGCAATTGTTAGTCGCATGTGTCTTTCCATCCATGGCCAGCACTCCAGTGAAGTTAATGCAAGCTTGAGAAACAACACCTTACCTTGCAAAAAAAGTCATATTGGACTAAAATGGTAACCTTGTTTCTCCCACCAGACATACTGCTGAACCTGCTGAGTTTATTGACATATTTGGTTTTGTATTTTTTGACTTTAACTTTCATCTTGGCATTCTACAGCCTTCTGAAATCAATAATAACTTCAACAGCATTAGATCATAGCCTCTGCTTCCATTTCATTGTCTGCACTTTTGTTTCTTTCCCTTTCCCTTTGCTTGGTTGACCTTCATGTTGTTTTTTCCTTTGTCCTCGTGCTGCATTTAAATGGTTTTTCTGTAGCAATTCACAGCTCTTCTGGACACAGCCATCATTTCTTCACTAGATCCATGACTACTCTTTGTTGTATCATGAAATCTTTTGCTGCTCTCCTGCCCACTCTACAGCCTTCAGCCTATCACAGATCATCTCTTCTTTTTTTCCCTGTCCCTTGCCCATTTCCAATGTCAAAAAAAACTCAAACCTTATCTTCTCTTCAACTCTGCTGAAAACTTATTAACCCATATGTTGTGTAATTTGCTGAGTTTTCCCAACCTTTTTTCAGATTTTCAGCATCTGCTGTATTTTACTTTGTTTCACTGTTCCAGACAGTGGAAAGTTGATAGATGTGTTCAAATTATTAAATTACAACCTATTACCAAGCAGTAAATTGAAATTGATGATGTTATACTTCTCACTGCATAAATCAGAGTCATTTAAAAAATAATCCTCAGAATAAATGATAATTTAGATCCAGTAATAAACACTGACAAAATGATGAACTTTTGCTTCATTTATCAACTTTCACTGCTCTCATTTTTCATTTTGTCTCATTTATTTCACACATACTCTATATTTGGCTTCTCTTTTCATTTCCAAAGCACTGCTTTATCAAATCTCGTGTCTTCATGTTGCGCTTTCAGATACACTTGAGTTTCACAGTATTTTTGCCTTTCTATTAAAACAAAATCAGGCTGCTGTGATGTAAAACGTGGGATTTTTAATATCCTTTATTGTAAGTTTGGGTCTCTGGTTTTTGGGTTAGTGACCCTTCTTTGTGTCTAAAGTTAATAATTAACTTTAAATTATTTTCCATAGCTTAGAGAGTGAGACATTTGGCTTCAGTTTTACTTTTGAATTTCGGACAGTCCTGTGAAGTCCTCGAATAGGATGGCTATATAGACCAATGTTTTTGAGAAAGGAAGGAGAGATATAGTGAACTAGGTTGCCTTAGAGTGAAAAATTAGTGTTAGCCCCAGACCAAAAGTGGGATAAAACTCTAAAGAAGTTACTTAAAGTTGAACACATTTAAGACCAAGTACACAAGGATAATGGCTCGACAAAACGGCTATCTGCAGTGCCAGTCAAAGCTGTTAGAAACAGGGCCTGGTGAAAGTATTATATGAGTGGTATTTTGGGTACTTACATTCATATTTTTAAACAACTTTGAATTTCTATTATAAGTAGGTGGTTTGATTTACTCTATTTTATCTTCATTTCTTTTCTTAATAAACTTTAGTTTTATTGATAAAGCAAATTTTGCAACATTGCCTGATTATATTTCAGAACATAGATTAATCCTTCAAGCTGGATTTCAATCTGGGATCTGACTGCCCAGCATTAACATCAGCAGGGATCATAATACTGCTGTTGCACTGTTAACTTGCATCGTTTTGAAATTAATTCATGGAAAATGGGATCACTGATTAAGCCCAAAATTTGATGGCCACCCTATTACCCTATTGAAGATGCCAGACAGCTACCTTCTTGAAAAGCAGCAGTCTTTGTGGTATAGGCACACCCAAAATGCTGTTCCAAGATTTTGATCCAGCAACAATGAAAGAACAGCATGAAGTTCGAAGTAAGTTTCATGTTTGACTTGGAGGGCAACTTGCAGACCATGGCATTCCCCCACACCTGCTGCCCCTGTCCTTAGGGCAGTTCAGGTTATGGTTTTGAGGCAGGTTGCTGAAGGAGCCTTGGAGAGTTACTGTCATGCTTTTTTGCCATGGTATACACTGCTGCCAATATCAGTCAGTTGTGGGAGGGAGAGAATGTCTAAAATGTGCTGGAAGACAGACTATCAATTATGTGGTCTGCTTGATTTGTTGTAGGGAGTCAGGAGTTGATTTTCTTTGCCAGAGAATACCCAGCCTCTTATCTGCTGTTGTACTCAGAATATTTATTTTTCAGAACACATTTCTGCGCTGCTGCTTCAGTAGTTTGATTTTAAAGTTATTTTCCAAAATTACTGCCGTTACGGATTGTAAACTTCAATTCTGAGTAGAGGCATTCAAATCACACAAACAATTGTTTTCCTTTCTAAACAACTGAGCTGATATCAATGCTAAATTAGGAATACGAATAACATTTTATCATTCTTCCATGTACAAAAATATGAAGTGTAATGTAACAAATTAAAAATCGAGGATGGGTTTGACATTTAACAATTGATAGGTCACTCTGATGTCACAGCAAAGATCTCTGTTGCAGCAATACAAAGTGAATAACCTTACTGTTTCTCTGACTAAGGCTACAAGCTGCAAGTTTCACTTTAATTAATGATTTTGCCACGTTAGCACATTGATCACATTTATATCACCACTAGTCAGTTTCTGTATTACTGCTGCAGAAAAATATATGTCCAGACTTTCCCATTTAATATAAAAACCCTTCAAAATGTATACATCCTATCAATGAGAAAAATACAAGAAAGAAAATCAATACAAAATAAAACACAGGATGGGAAATACAATAGGAGCACAAAAATATGTATTTAAAATAGATGTGTTTGATGCCCGCTATGCAAAAATAAACTGACAAACATCTCTACACAATTTTTGATAAAAATCGATGAAAACCAAAACCATAAATTTATACAGCAGATTATAACGTTGCTCAGAAATGTCTTAAAGTGCACAACATATGAAAATGTGTCAACTACTTTGAAGCTATGATGTGGAGGAGCCGGAGTTGGATCGGGGTGGACAAAGTTAAAAATCAGACAACACCAGGTTATAGTCCAACAGGTTTATTTGGAAGCACTAGTTTTTGGAGCGCTGCTCCTTCATAAAGTAGCTGTGGAGCAGGATGAATAGACACTGTGCAACAATCACCAGACAGGGGTGCTCCCCCCCAGTCGGGGAGCACTTCGACGTCAGGGACATGCGGCCTCGGATCTTTGGGTGACCATCCTCCAAGGCAAACTTCAGGATATCTGTGCAACAATCACCAGACAGGGGTGCTCCCCCCAGTCGGGGAGCACTTCGACGGTCAGGGACATGCGGCCTCGGATCTTTGGGTGACCATCCTCCAAGGCAAACTTCAGGATATGCAACAATGCAAAGTGACCGAGCAGAGGCTGATAGTACACAAGGGAATGGCCTCAACTGGGACCTTGGGTTCATGTCACACTACAGTTGATCCCACTACACTACACACACACACATACAATATACACACATACTTACGTACTCACACAGACCCTCTCTCATACACACACATACACCCCCCACGCTCATAGCCTCTCACAGGCTTATACTCCATCACACTCTCACACTTTACCAAGCCTGCACACATGCAAACATACACTGTCTCAAGTGCACTCACACTCACATGCACATGCACACACACACACACTCTCCATCTTATGTGTGCACACACATAAAAGTCTATGGGGTGGATTGGCATTTGCAGAACTATATTTGCAGATACATTCTGTTTTGCTCAAAAAATGCACAAACTGTAGGCTGTCAACGCAGGCCATCAATCCATGTAATACTTTGTAAATTCCACTTTGGAAATAGAACCAGTCTGACTCAAGATTGGAATACATACAGACTCTGACCTCACACCTTTAATGCATTGTCTAAGCTGAGATGTCACCTTAAGTTATCTCAAGAATGTGACTTAAAAGTAGTTCTAGGATTTACATATTAATGAACCGAAACCTGCAACCCATTCTAAAAGATAGAAGACTTAACAACAATATATCATTTGAGTTGCATGACACTGTAATCTTTTGCAATAAGTTCTGTGTCTTATAGTCCTGTTCCACAACCACCTGATGAAGAAGCAGTGCTCTGAAAGCTAGTGCTTCAAAATAAACCTGTTGGACTATAACCTGTGTGATTTTTAACTATTTTGTATACAGACATGTTCTCACCAACTGCAGGGTGCATGACCAATTAAACTACTTTGGTGTAGGACTAGGAAAGCTGTTGTCATTCTTCAAATTAAGCCATGGGGTCAATGTCCACTCCGAGCTAATTGGCTGTGCAGCAATCTGGTTCTCTCCATGCAGGTCACACACAAGTTGGAATGTTCAAGTTCCCACTTAGGCACAGCTATACAAAATGCATCTTGGAGAGGGCAGTTCACCACCGCTTTCAGGGCAGCCAGGGATGCACAATAAATACTGGCCCACCCAGCAACACCCACGTCCCACAAGTCAATAAAAGAATATTAAAGAGACCTTGCCCATTAAACAAATCACATGTACACAACAACAACAAAATTAGAGGATGTGCCGAGTTCAATGGGAATTCCAGCCTGTTCAAAATCAGAATTACAGAACCTCAACCAATCTGTAAAACCAAGGATCACGAAACCAAGAGTTCAACCACTGACATCAGCATTATTGGTAAGCTCTAATGTAACGTTCAATTATCTGCACTTCACAAACAATGGAGATGCTGATTTTAGTTAATGCATATTTAGGTTGCATCAGTATTTCATCTGGTGAGTAGTAATTAATAAACTCACAGCTTGCTCATTCAAGAAAGACTGGTTAAATGGGCTCCTTTAAAACACAAAGTCATTAGGGTCTGGGAGAAATGTATCCACAAGGGAAATGGTGAGTGAGTAAATAAGGGGAGCCAGTTCATTCCTCCTTACCCTGAGTTTACCAAGGGACTGAGACTGAATAGATTGTCACACAAATAGCCAGCATGAAGGTGATGGATCAAACAGCTTCTGCTGTATTGTAGTGGCTCAAAGACTCAACATCCAATTGACTCTTCAGCTGGTAAACCTATTCCTGATGAAGGGCTTATCCCCAAAACGTTGACTCTCCTACTCGTCAGATGCTGCCTGACCTGCTGTGCTTTTCCAGCGCCACACTTTAACTCTTCAGCTGATAAACCTCTTTGAAAATTTAGCTTAAAGGGAAAACATCTCATCTTCACGAAAATGCTGAGCAAGTGCGGCATTGTGGAAGGTCTTTCAGGATGAGGTGTCAAACCATCTGCCTCCATGTCCTGTTGAAACTATTTGAAGAAAGAAAAACAGTGCAGCCCTGGCCAATATTTATCCACAGCTGAAAATGTGTTGCTGGAAAAGCGCAGCAGGTCAGGCAGCATCCAAGGAGCAGGAGAATCCACGTTTCAGGCATTAGCCCTTCTTCGGGTGCTGCCTGACCTGCTGCGCTTTTCCAGCAACACATTTTCAGCTCTGATCTCCAGCATCTGCAGTCCTCACTTTCTCCTACAATGTTTATCCACAACCAGCATTAGGAAAATAACTGATCATCTGGTCTTTGGCACTTTGCTGTTTACCACGCACTTATTAGCTGCAATATTCCTCACCTTACAATAATTACTACACTTCAAGTGGTGCTCCATTAACTTGAGATGTTTGATATGTTTGTTTATTGTGTCCTCACTTTCTCCTACAATATTTATCCACAACCAGCATTAGGAAAATAACTGATCATCTGGGCTTCGGCATTTTGCTGTTTTTGGAGAGTTTACCACGCACTTATTAGCTGCAATATTCCTCACCTTACAATAATTACTACACTTCAAGTGGTGCTCCATTAACTTGAGATGTTTGATATGTTTGTTTATTGTGAAAAGCACTACATAAATGCAACTCTTTTTACCACTCATTACCAAAGTACACCATTTTGACAGGAGAAGAATTCTAAGACTGAAATCAACTTCAAGTGCAGAATTACAGATTTGAAGTTTCCCTATGTACATGTTGTACCAAACAGTAAAACAGCTCTTCCATTCAGGAAACAAAACAGCTACAAAACTCCTGAAACAGATAGACCATATTGATTATGTTTTACAGTATCCAGATCATTGACATTGGTAACTGAGCAAATGCAAATTAGAAGAGTTTACCAATAATTGACCTAATTAGGTGAAACTTTTCATCAGGGGTTTGAGGACAACAGAGCTCTGTGCTCTAATTCAAATACCAATGTTTTAAAGGCTATCAAGGCAATCATTTTACCAAATGTATACAGACATACACAGAACTGCAACACGGTTTCTTGCTTTGAGAGCGATTTAATCATTTTTAACCAGATGACACCCCTGCCCAGATAAGAAGTCTGGACTAAAACTCAGCAGCAGCTGTCCTACAGATAACATTCAAAGATAACATCCACTCAGAATCACAGATTTCTGTAATGGGTTTTCATGCAGCAGATTCTTGACGATCAGATACTTGGGCATGTGGAGCAAGGTATACCTCAAGGTACTGGGATCCAGAATGTATGATCTGCTTATTTTCCTTTCCTTCCCTGCTGCCGCTCTGCCTCATCATAATTATTCAAAATATGATGCAGCTTGATGAACAAGAGAGTGCAATTATGAATACGTGGTTGCGAACTCCTTCCATTAATAGCAATGCTGCTGTGCTTCAAGGAGAGCTCAAAAGGCACTAGCGTATTGATAGTGGCACACTGATTACAGCTGAGCTGTAAGTAAAGGATCATGCATCTTTCATTGGGGCTCTCTGGCAGTGCAGCCACGACCCTATCACAGATGGCAAGCCAACCCCATGGGTCATTGTTAACTTCTCTTTTTCTGTAGAAAGGTATGACTCCTTGCTTGTACCTTCAGCTAGCCCTTCTCAGGAAGGCAGGTCTCACTGCAATGAGCGCAGCAGTGTTACTTTGGAGTTTCAGACAGCTCATCTGATACAACTGCAGATTTTTCTTGCTCTTGTGATTATGCACACATTAGGCTGAAATTGGAAAGATAGTGGGACACCATTTTTAGTGCACCTTTGCTAGCCCCCTCCTCTGTCCTAGTATGTAATACTCAGTCACAGATGCTGCTACCCAAACATACCTCTGAAAACAAGAGTCCAATGACCTTCATGCAAGTACCACCCGCATTCAGATTCTTGACTAGTTTGACAGCCATAACCTCAGCCCCAATTCGTCACTGTCACACAAGTGGGTAAATGGACCTTGGCAAAAACCTGTGTGTGACTTTGTTTAATGTAAGGACCTTGGGCTGTTGTGTATGTGCACATGATCTTGGTGGTCAGCTTCACGTGATGTGTCAAATGAAGATGACTGAAACCGCTCTGCTGCTACAGAGTTCTTCTGCCTTTGCAGTCAATAGCAGTGCATGATCTTCCTTTATCTGTCCTGCCATTGATAAGAGTTTGGACCACATTGTCTGGCACTTCTCCTGGATCTTGCTGCAATGAACGTTCCTACTAGAGGCAAGGAGTTCCTGACACCACCAGAGCACACAAACCCCTCTGCCACATCAAAGAGGTAATCCACAGAAAACAAAAAAAATGGATACACCAATAATGGTAATATTTATAATATGGGGAACCCAAACTTTACAAGTGCAGAATTATTTTTAAAAGTTAATGGTTGAAATGAGTTTTACAAATGCATCTATTCACATTGCTCAATTACACTTGTAACTTGGTCCTGATGTCTAACGTTCCCTACAGTCCTGCAAAATGTATTTTTGGGAAGTGTTGAAAGAAAAGAAAAATGCTGCATTAATGTGAAATATTGATTTATCTGGGTATCCCTTCTCCTCTCTTCAAATCAGATAAACGATGTGGCTCATTTACTAGTGTACACCAAAAGTACTGTGTAAGGAACAATAAATAGCTTTACAGATGAAGCAGAAAGATTCTGACATCACATTAACTAGATGCAGGAAAACCTGTCAAAAAAGTCCATGTGGAATATTTACACATTCTCAATGCTTGTTCAACGGATTCCATTGTCATTAGTCTGACAGTCCTGACCATATATGATCCCACCAGATTTGACATTTCCCACATTGGTCAATGGAAAAATAGGCAGCTTTACTGACAGTAATGTTTGGGTCATTTGATACACTGCTGAAAATGTGTTGCTGGAAAAGCGGAGCAGGTCAGGCAGCATCCAAGGAACAAGAGAATCGACGTTTCAGGCATAAGCCCTTCTTCAGAAATTCCTGAAGAAGGGCTTATGCCCGAAACGTCGATTCTCCTGTTTCTTGGATGCTGCCTGACCTGCTGCGCTTTTCCAGCAACACATTTTTAGCTCTGATCTCCAGCATCTGCAGTCCTCACTTTCTCCTCATTTGATAAACTGTCTTGGCCCACTTGCCGTATAGGTAAAAGATATAGAACTATTCACCGTTAAATTTTCACACAATTTTGAGGAAGTGTCTGAAACAATATCTCAAATATTGTTGAAATTAGGTTATATATACAGAAATATATTACTAATACTTAATTTACAATAACAGAATTCTGCATTTAGTTTCACACAGTAGCATATTGGTGTATTTACAGAAGGTAATCATTACTCACGTTTGGAAATGAATGGGGCAATGAGGGGTTATTTTCTGCTTTTGAAAACTGAGCTATTAATTTAACTTCTTTCTACTGTTTATTTTAGCAGCAACAGGTGTAAGGATTTCTTCATCTTTTGTGGCGGAAATTTGGAGATGCCCAAGAAAACAAGCAATTGCTTAACTAGTTAACTAATGATCATTAATGTTAATCAAACATATGATGGGCAGAAAAATGATGAAACTAAGCAAAAGGGTCAATGTGTACAACATGGTTGGGAATCAATTTTGGATTTTAAAAATCTGAAACAAAACCAACCACTAGAACTTAAAACCTTTTCTCTTGTGTATATAATCAATTCCTAACTTTTCAAATCACCAAGTGCACACTAGTTTAGGCATCAAATATTCAGTATATATGGAATGTGTGAAGGAAATAATTAAAATTAATCCATCAGTACCAGCTATCTTTCTACTTGAATGTATTTATTTAAACATCCAATCTACGCACTTTCTAATTTTCCATGGAGGGAAATCATCTAGACAGAAATGACTCTTTGATGGCTTACTGCTCATCTTTTTAAATCTATCACCACTGGAGAGGCTGCCAGTCTGGCAGTCAGAAGGAGCAATGCTTCGTATCGATGCAGCCCATACTCCTGGGCATTCCTTTACTGTTAATGTCAACACTAACTGAAAATGTAACAACTGCAGAAAATTCCCTACTGGCCAGACTTATTGCTCAAGCCAATAAATTACAAGCTAATCATCAGGATAATACCCATCTGGGCATTTTAATTTCTCCCATTTCAAAGAAAACCAGACATTGAAACACTCATGTCTAAAAGTACTTAACATCTGGGGACTGTAGCACCATGATGAAGTTACAAGAGTAGTAATGTAGAGATCTGGGCTATTACTCTTGAGACAGGAGTTCAAATTAGGGTTGCCAACTTTTTCATTAAGGCCAGGAGATTCCTAGAATCACCAATCTCCTGGGAGCCAAAGAAAGCATTCTAGGAGACTGGAATGCACCTTTTCCCTTTATTGCCAATTATGTCCCAGATTGTTATGGTGCAGGGTGAAACAGGAATCACCTTGTTTAACTTCACCACAGCTGGTAAGTGACAGAGGTCAGGGTTAGAGTGAGTGAGGTGATTAGTTGATGGTTAGGGAGGCTCCACAAACTCTTTGTGAAGGATACCTATCATGAAATACAAGACAGCATTTGTAGATGGCTGACCTTCTCCCGGTTAATATCAACTACTTTGGTAAAGGAGGGAAAAGATCAGTTCACTACCAATGGTGTGGAATTGTGAGGGACTTTTGAATTTGCTTGCATCATGCCACTGTCTTCCCAGGATGGCACTTTGTGCACCTGCTTCCAAAATATTTCCAGTCCAAGTTGGCAACCTTATTGCAAATGGCAGCTGTGAACTTTAAACTTAATGAATTCATAAACCTGGAACAAAAATCTAATCTCTGTCATAACTGCAATGAAATGACTCATTTGTCACAAAATCCAGTTGTTTTCCATCTGCCATCCCTACATGCTTTAGCCCTCACATTTCTAAACTCACAGCAATGTGGCCAGCTCTTAACTGCCTCTGATATGGCCCAGCATGCCACCCCATTGTGTTATACCGAAGATTTACTTTTGAGAAGTAAATCTTAATGTCAGCAGCCAAACTACAGAGAGGAGGATCTAAAACACAGCAATTGAGTTAAATAACCAACTAATCCAATTTTTGATCATGCTAATTGAGGATTAACATTGACCCAAGGTCATGTAGCTTTTCTGACCATCTTAAGCAGAGGTTCTGTCTATTTTTTAATATTTCATCTGCACCGACAGAGTAGCTTTCCCTCAGGAGTGGTAGGCTGGGCTATGTGCTCAATGTGATTCTGTGCATTAAAGCACTGATGAACTATGTTGACACTTAACAGCTTTCATGAAGCAAAGGTTGATTCGTTAAAACAAAAAGACAATGAATTTTAATCCCTTTCTCATTTGAGAATTTTAATCTGGTTTTATGAGGGTGCAAACAAAGTATGGCCAATGATTTTTAAAAACAGTCTTAACTAGGCTTCAACCGAACTCCCCAATTGGATTACTGCATGTTGACAGATATCATCTATTGTTTCAAAGCAACTGTGATATTTATCCAGACGGGCTGAAGCAAAATGATACCTTCAATTGAAGTCTATTTTATTGCTTCTGTCCGTCTGGATAAATATCACTATTGCTTTGAGACAATGGAAGGTGTATCTCAGCGTGCAATAATCATTTGGGGACGTTCAGAAGAATATATTGCTCAAGCGGGAAGAAGATATGATGAGACAGGCACATGATGGAGACAAGTACTGGTAGCCAGCCATAAAAGTAAAGAAACAATTACCATCTAATTGACACCCAAGTCTTTTTACAACTAACAGACCATGGGACACATCATTCTATTGTTGAAGTGGAGCTATTGTCTGTGGTACAATTTTTTTTTCTTTGTAAATCAATATATCCTGAGTAACACCACTGAAGATTTATTAAAATGAGAATAAAAATAGGTTTGCTCCCTAACTTTAGGGGTCGGTTTTCTTTAGAAACCTTGAACTATTCAAGGTTCAATAGGCTCAAGAGAGCAGCAGTGAGCTTTTTGAGCATTTTGTTCAATATTCATTAATGACCACTCATCTACAAAGTGGTCAACTGGCCTTATCCTTCATTTGCTGTTTCTAAGATCCTACAGGGTATGAATTGCTGGTTATGTTTGCCTTTATAACACCAATGATTGCATTTCAAGAGTAAATGATTCAAGTGCGAGGAGGATAGCCCTAACAGAAATTACCCTATTAAAATGTGGTTTATAAATATAAGCTGTATTATGAAGAAATTGACATTATTTCTTTCTGGTGCTTTGCCTATAAAAATAACGTAATCCTTTGGGCATTCGTATTTAAAGATCAACATTTTGATTCTGATCATACTCATGATTATATCGCTTTATGTATGCATTTAATAATTTAATGTTGAAGTACTGAGGAATGCAATGCTTCCTATATTGTTATGTACAAGTCCCTACTATCACCCAAATACAGTACCTCACCAGCATAGCCTCCAAGCTGATGAAACATATTGTTTCCATTTCCAATTTGTCCCTCTTGCTATCTCAAGATAAGTGGCACTAAATTAGTGTGAACAATGCCAGACTTTAGGGGCTATATTATGCAGTAGACTGATGCCTATTAAGAACAAAAGAAACATTGTTTATTTCACTCAATGAACAGATTTTTGTGCAATGCTGTACTGTCTACACAACTTTTAGCCAATATCTAAAGCATATTTTTCAAAGTAGTTTTGTACAAAATCTGCAATTACCAAGATTGCTAACTTACTTCCTTCCTTAATAGGACAATCAGAAAGGTCTTAAAATTTGACTTAGCCTAATTGGCTCAGTGGACGTGAAATAAAATTTATGATTGCTAGCAATTTCGCTGTTGATTCCTGCCAGAAAATAATTCTATAAAATCATTTTTGCATACAAAGTGTTCAAATGATAGAGAAAATTATTTAGCACTGTATCACAATGACATTAACCTGTGCAATTCGTTTCAGTTTAACAGCATAGAATTAAGTTGCTGTCAAACTGTTTCTCATGCTAGTCCAGCTCACTCATCTTGCATGATGGTGGAAATGTGAAAGTACAACAGGTTATCATAAAGGAGAAGCATACATTTTCGTGGTATATTCAGAGACTTAATTTTTACCCACAGTATCTTCCTATTTGAAAACATGGAAGTCAATCACTGTAACCGTGTCCTATATTCTGAGGTGATCAAATGACAGTCTCAAATCCTATTTGGCTGCACTGTAATGAGGTTTCCAAGCCAGGAGCCAAGCTTCTAATGAAACATAGCAACATCTATTTATCCAATCCACTTTGATTAATTCTGGGGGCCTTGAAATGCTACTAATATTAACTCTGTTAGTTAGAACAGACAATCTCAGGATATTATTTCATGGCAAACCCAATGATAAAAACAACAGAGTAGTTTTATCATTTTTCTTTAATAAAGTGCTCCGGTTAACCAAGCATATTGTCATTAAGGGGTCTAGTTTTTCTCCTGAATGAAAATTAAAATCAGTGATACAATGACAGAGTGAGCTATCCATTCTATATAAAGAATGGGATGATTTGGCATAGGGACTATTATTTTAAAAAGGAAAAATAATGGTTGTTTGAAGCAGATTTTGATACAGAGTCTAGCGAGATAGCGGGCAGCTGATTTTGTTGCTCATGAAGGATTGGTCTAGCAAGGAAATCGCCAAGACGACATTCATTGGCTTTTTTCTGTGCTGTAATCTTGTTCATGTTTCTATGGACTGTCCACTTGATCTATGGGCACAGGTCAACATTATTGAGAACTTACCTTGTAAACCAGCATCTTCAGAATACTGGAAATAGAACCTCTCCATTTACAGTTTGATTTCTTTAACACTCAGTGGAAGAAAATAGAAGGTAAAGGGAACTATGGTTTCAGGGAAGTTTTACAGCAATGTTTGTAGCCAGTTCATGCATTGAAAGGAAATGTGCTCAGACCATAAGTCAAGCAAATTCAATTGAACATTCAAGTATTAAGCAACCTACTACTTCCAGACAACAAGAATTATAGGTGTAACAATACTTCAGGAACTCACTCAGTTTCAAAATGCTGGACCAGGCAGCGAACTGCACATCTCTTGCATGAATAAAGGATTTGAGGGTGATGGTGTCATAGGGGCATTGTCACTAGTCTAGTGATTCACAGCCCAGGTTAATGCGCTGAGGCCAAATGTTCAAATCCCACCATGGCTACTCCAGAATATAAATGAAAAATCTGGCATTGAAAGCTGGTCTCAGCAATACTGACCATGAAACTTCCATTGTTTGTCATATAAACCCACCTGATTCACAGAGGTCCTGCAGGGAAGGAATCTGCCATCCTTACATGGCCTGACCTACATGTGTCTGCAGACTCCACAGACATGAGATTGACTCTTAAATACCTTCTGAAATGGCCAAGCAAGCCACGCAGTTCAAGATACCTTAGGAATGGGTAGCAAATCCTGGCTTTGACACCCACGTTCCATGAATGAATAAAGAAAACTAAGGATGTGATTTAAATTATGCAGCACATTTAATGTAATAAAACATTCCAAGACTATTTGCAGAAGTGTTATGAAGCAAAATGTGACAGACAATATTAGGACAAAATGGCTGAAACATGGTCAATGAATTAGGTTTTAAGGAAAATCTTAAAAAGGAATGAAGAGTAGCGAAGGGTAGAATTTATGGTGGTGTGGGGGATTAAAAAAAATGAAAGCATGGCTCATAAGACACAGGAGCCCTGATAGGTTTCTCAACTCCATTCTCCCACTTTCTCCCTGTAACCCTTGATCCCCTTACTAATCAAGAATCTATCTCTGTCTTTAATATACATAAATGACTTGGCCTCCATAGTCTTCTGCAACAATGAGCTCCACAGATTCCTCCTCTTCTCAGTTTGAAAAGGTCAGCCCTTCACTCTAAGGTTGTGCCCTCAGGTCCCAGTCTCTCCTACTAGTGGAAACATCTTCTCTACATCCACTCTATCTCAGCCTCTCAGTATTCTGTTCGTTTCAATGAGGTCACACTGATCTTTCTAAACTCAATTGAGTATAGACCCAGAATCCTCAACTGCTGATCATATGACAAGCCCTTCATCCCCAGGATTATTTTTGTAAATCTCATCTGAACCCCCTCCAAAGGCAACACATCCTTTCTTAAATGCAGGGCCCAAAACTGCTTACAATATTTTAAATATAATCTGCTATGTCTTCTAGCCCTCTTGAAATGAATGGTAATGTTACACCTACCTTCCTTACTGCCAATTGAGCCTGCATATTAACCTTAAGAGCATCTTGAACTGGGACTCCCAAGTCCCTTTGTGCTTCAAATTTCCCAAGCCTTTCCCAGTTTAGAAAAGAGTTTATGCCTCTATGCCTACTCATACTTTCCAACATTGTATTCCATCTGCTACTTCTTTGCCCACTCTCCTAACTCTTCCAAGCTCTTCTGCAGTCTCCTCACTTCCTCACTACTTGTCCCTGCACCCACCTTTCTGTCAAATAGAAACTTAGCAACAATGCCCTCAGTTCATTCAGCCTGATCATTAATTCGTAATGAGAATGGTTATGTTCCCAACACTGATGCCTGCAGAACTCCACTAGTTGCCAGCTGCTGGCCTGAAAAAAATTCCTTTATCCCCACTCTCTGCCTTCATCCAATTAGGCAAACATCTATCCATAGCAGTAACTTACCCCCAACGCCGTGGGCTGTTATCTTATTCAGCAGCCTCCTATGTGTCAAAGACCTCTGGAAATCCAAACAGATCATGTCTACTGGCTCCCTTTGTCAGATTTGCTTGTTACCTCCTCAAAGGATTCTGACTGATTTCAACAGCATGACCATGCTGGCAGTCGACAGTTTCAATAGTGGATTACTTAGATTAGATTACTTACAGTGTGGAAACAGGCCCTTTAGTCCAGCAAGTCCACACTGACCTGCCAAAGCACAACCCACCCAGACCCATTCCCCAGCACTTACCCCTTCACCTAACACTATGGGCAATTTAGCATGGCCAATTCACCTAACCTGCACATTTTTGGACTGTGGGAGGAAACCGGAGCACCTGGAGGAAACCCACGCAGACACGGGGAGAATGTGCAAACTCCACACAGTCAATCGTCTGAGGCGGGAATTGAACCCAGGTCGCTGGCGCTGTGAGGCAGCACTGCTAACTGCAGTGGTATGGATTTGTGGCCAAATGCTCATGTTGAAGTTCAAACTGTCCCACTAACGTTACGAACAGACCAGGTGAGCCATCTTTTTGCTAACAAAATATTTTCTGTAACACCAGTGAGTCAACCAAGATTACTTCCTGGTGTATTCTAATAGCTGACTCCAATAGAGCAAAGGGCAACTGCCAAAACGGTAACAAGGCAAAACATGCACAAAAATAAATGTCTTTCCAACCACTTTCCTTAAAGTAGCAGCATAACATAGACTCTCCTATGTCAGATCATCTTTATTATGTTTAATAGGAATGCTTGAAAGCACATGGGCATTTCCTTTTCCTGCAGAGATGAATACAACACCACATGCTATACAATTTAACAATAGTTCTGGCATGAGTGCCGTCATTGGAACCTACTGAGTTACCAGCACCAAAGAATGAGAACCAAAAGATAATATAAAGTAAAAACAAAAAGAGATTCTGTACATTGTGGATTCACGGCTCATTATTTTAACCTTGGGGATATAGCAATTAATATTAACTCCAATTTCTCAATAGAATCAAATTATTTTCTAGATTTCAACATTGCAAATTTCATTCAAAATAAATGTTGTTTGAGGCAAATATTGGCCACAATGACAAGTTTACTTCTTCCTTTCTTTCACATGGCTGGCTTAGGAAAAGGCTCAAATTACATTCCAGAAACGGAAGGTATCTAAAGAGCTGATAACTATTGAGAAGTCCATATTTTACCAGGTTGGAATATTTGAGAAACCTGAAATAGTCATCCCTGTTTTAACACTATACAAGAGTTTTACAAATGCATGCTCTGCCTGATTTAAAGTTTATAACTTTGTTTTATAAATTCCCATGTCCACGTTGATAATTGGAACTTCCTCTGTAAAATTTGTCACATTGTTCTTATGGTCCTTTTCCCCACATCAGTGGTCCTGTATTTTGCATTTCCCATTCCTCAATCTATATAAAGTCATAGAGCTGTACAGCATGGAAACAGACCCTTCAGTCCAACTTGTCCATGCTGACCAGAAATCCTAAATGAATCTAGTCCCATTTGCCAGAATTTGACCCAAATCCCTGTAAACTCTTCCTATTCATATATCCACCCAGATCCCTTTTAAATGTTGCATTGAAATTTTACTACCTCCATCACTTTCTCTGGCATCTCATTCTAAACACACACTACCCTCTGCGTGAAAAAGTTGTCCCTTAGGACCCTTTAATCACACAGAAGTTTCATTGCTCCTCTCATTTGATTCGCCATCTCCTAAATCACCATACTTTGTTACTAAATTCTAATAATTACTTCAAAAGAAATGAATTATTTGATTTTGGAATGGACACTAAATTGTATCAGTAATTTTGGATTCAATTGTCACTAATATAAAACCGTCCTCCTTCCCCATCTCCTTAAAGCTCAGCTTTAACTAGAGACTGTATTTGTTGTTCCCCACATAATTAATTTATTATTGTACTCTAAAAAAGGAACAGAAAGGACACATTGATGGCAACTTCCTCTGGGCTTAGTTATCACTTGAAGGGCTCTAGGGATAAGAAAATTAGGGAAGTAAACATGTGGCTAAGGGATTGGTGTGGGAAAGAGGGATTCCACTTCATGGGGCATTGGCATCAGTTTTGGAACCGGGGGTATCTGTACCATTGGGACGGTCTCCACCTGAACCGATCAGGTACCAATGTTCTAGCGAAGAGGATAAATAGGGTGGTCAGTAGGACTTTAAACTTCTGAGTTGGGGGGAAGGGAAAGTGAAAGCGACAGGGAGTATGGAGTTAATGGAAAGATAAGCAGCAGGATTGCATATGTGCAGTCGGATTTAAACTTGAGACAGACTGGGAATGCAGCAAAAAGGAAGGATAACTTAGGACATCTTATGACTTCCAATATCTCTAATGATAAGAAAGTTAGCATTAAGGCACTTTACCTGAATGCTCGTAGCATTCATAACAAAGCAGATGAACTAATGGCACAGATCATCGTGAATGATTATGATGTGGTAGGCATCACAGAGACATGGTTACAGGGGGGTCAGGACTGGCAGTTAAACCTCCAAGGGTTTTCAACTTATCGAAAAGACAGGGAGGTGGGCAGAGGGGGCGGGATTGCCTTGTTAGTTAAGAACAGAATTAAATCTATGGCACTGAACGACATAGGGTCGGATGATGTGGAGTCTGTGTGGGTGGAATTGAGGAACCACAAAGGCAAAAAAAACCATAATGGGAGTTATGTACAGACCTCCTAACAGTGGTCAGGACCAGGGGCGCAACATGTACTGGGAAATAGAGAAGGCATGTCAGAAAGGCAAGGTCACAGTG
>NC_057737.1:19301034-19316627 GCF_004010195.1 Chiloscyllium plagiosum | reverse complement strand
TTAAGGGGAGATCTAATAGAAACTTACAAGATAATACATGGCTTGGGAAGGGTGGATGATAGGAAATTGTTTCCGTTAGTCGAAGAGACTAGGACCCGTGGACACAGCCTTAGAATTAGAGAGGGTAAATTCAGAACAGAAATGCGGAGACATTTCTTCATCCAGAGAGTGGTGGGCCTGTGGAATTCATTGCCGCAGAGTGCAGTGGAGGCTGGGACGCTACATGTCTTCAAGGCAGAGATTGATAAATTCTTGATGTCACAAGGAATTAAGGGCTACGGGGAGAATGTGGATAAGTGGAGTTGAAATGCCCATCAGCCATGATTGAATGGTGGAATGGACTCGATGGGCCGAATGGCCTTACTTCCGCTCCTATATCTTATGGTCTTATGGTTATCTGACTTCTCTACAATCACTGAATCACAAATACAAATGCTGCATAGTCAACTAAAAATTATTAGTGCATGGGATATCACAAATTTCTGACAGTTCTACATTTACTTGTTAGAAAGATAGAAATATGCATACTTTTGTTTTCTCTCTTCTGCTTAGTATTTTTTTAATGAATGATGAATCTGAAGACTTTGCTTCTGAGCAGTCAGAAGTAACCCGCTAAGCAAGCAATCATTTTTTACTAATAATTTTTTTAAAAAAAACATCTTCAAACTATTCTCAAATCATCTTGCAATCTCCATGAAATTGGTCAAAGAATCCCTGAATATCACTGCTTTTTATTTTAAAAAGATTCAAATGATTGAATAATAAAGTCCCACTGGTTTAATTATGTGAAATACACATAATTTAGAAAGTCAAATTGAACAAACCCAACTCTGATGTAGCACAGATAATAACATTCACTGTCAACTAGTATATCATTATAATAAAAGTTGTCATACAGACATAATGGCTTTCCAAAGTCTAAACCTAAGTCTAACATCACATTTTTGGGAAAAGTTCCTTGTTGCCAGCATGAACTTTTTTATCATGAATTTACTCAGAAGTATCCTTCTGTGATGAAAAACAATTTTGTGACAGTTTAATTGGTAATCGTTGTCCAGATCAGTAACTTCAAGTATCAAGGAATTGACTCAGTTTTCTATGAAAACAACAGTTTTATAGCCGACTATCTTGTATGATGTGGTGAATGAGCACATTTTTGTTTGAGTGTTTCAGGTTAGAATTCCAGGCAGCATAGTTGCTCTAAGAAAGATTTCCTTAATTGCTGCAAAGTGTACAAAGCTAACCATGGAAACTAGAGGTCAGGGTTCGATAATTTCCACAAGCAGCACCCTGGAAAGCTTATTAATAAAGGGTCATAATTAAGGGCCCAGCAATGGGAAGAACAGAAAACTGGAGGAAATAAAAAACAATATGATCACCTTACTAGACTTGTATTATAGGCCCACTAAAAGTCAGCAGGAAATTGAGAAACAAATTTGTAAGGAGACTTTGGTTACCTGTCAGAATAATAGGGTGGTTATGGCAGGAGATTTTAACTTTCCAAACATAATTGGGACTGCCATAGTATTAAGGGTTTATATGGAGAGGAATTTGTTAAGTGTGTACAAGACAATTTTCTTATTCTTTTTGGTTGTACCTACTCAAGAAGATGCAAAATTTGACCTACTCTTGGGAAATAAGGCAGGGCAGGCGACTGAGGTGTCAGTGGGGGAGCACTTTGGGGCCCTATTTCTAGTAGTTTTAAAATAGTGATGGAAAAGGATAGACAGGATCTAAAAGTTGAAGTTCTAAATTGGAGTTAAACCAATTTTGATGGTATCAGGCAAGAATGCCAGCCTTGGGCGACTGTCTGTGTGGACTTTTCACATTCTCCCTGTATCTACGTGGGTTTCCTCTGAGTCCTCCATATTCAACTTACAATCCAAAGATGTGCAAGTTCAGTGAACTGGCCATGCTAGATTGCCCATAGTGTTCAAGGATGTGTAGGCTAGGTGCATTAGTCAGGGGTAAATATAGGGTAGGGGAATGGGTCTGGGTGGGTTACCCTTTTGAGGTTCGATGTGGACTTGTTGGACCGCAGGGCCTGTTTCCACACTAGTGATTCCAAATTAGGGCAGCACGGTGGCTCAGTGATTAGCACTGCTGCCTCACAGGGCCAGGGACCCAGGTTCAATTCCAGCCTTGGGCTACTGTCTGTGCTGACTTTCCACATTCTCCCAGTCTCTGCGTGGGTTTCCCCTGGATGCTCTGGTTTCCTCTCACATACCAAAGATGTGCAGGTTAGGCGAATTGGCCATGCTAAATTGCCCACAGTGTTGGATGCATTAGTTAGAGGGAAATGGGTCTGGGTGGTGACTCTTCACAGGGTCAGTGGGGCCGAAGGGCCTGTTTCCACACTGTAGGGAATCTGATCTAGACTTTCAAAAGCTGATTGGGGGCAGATGTTCACAAGTAAAGGATGGCTGGAAAAAGGGAAGCCTTCAGAAATGAGATAACGAGAGTCTAGAGACAGTATATTCCTGTTAGGATGAAAGGAAAGACTGGTAGGTGTAGAAAAAGCTGGATGACTAGAGAAATTGAAGTCTTGGTTCAGAAAAAGAAGGAATCTTTTGTAAGGTATTGATAGAATAAATCTAGTGAATGCTTAGAAGAGTATAAAGGCAGTAGGAGTACAAATAAACAGGAAATTAGGAGGGCAAAAAGGGGACATGAGATAGCTTTGGCAAATAGGGTTAAGGATAATCCAAAGGGTTTTTATAAATACATTAAGAATAAAAGGGTAACCAGGGAGAGAATAGGGCCCCTCAGAGATCAGCAAGGCCACCTGTGTGTGGAGCCACAGGAGATGGGGGAGGTACTAAATAAGTATTTTGCATCAGTATTTATTGTGGAAAAGGTCATGGAAGATATAGGATGAGGGGAAATAGATGGTGACATCTTGAAACATGTCCATATTACAGAGGAGGTGCTGGATGTCTTGAAATGCATAAAAGTGGATAAATTCTCAGGACCTGATCAGGTGTACCTGAGAACTCTGTAGGAAGTTAGGGAAGCAATTGCTGGGCCTCTTGCTGAGATACTTGTATCATCGATAGTCACAGGTGAGGAGCCAGAAGACTGGAGGTTGGCAAATGTGGTGCCACTATTTAGGAAAGGTGGTAATGAACTATAGACTGGTGAGCCTGATATCGGTGGTGGGCAAGTTGTTGGAGGGAATCCTGAGGGACAGGATTTACATGTATTTGGAAAGGCAAGGACTGATTCGGGATAGTCAACATGGCTTTGTGCGTGGGAAATCCTGTCTCAGAACTTGATTGAGCTTTTTGAAGAAGTAACAAAAAGGATTAATGAAGGCAGAGCAGTGGATGTGATCTATATGGACTTCAGTAGGGCATTCAACAAGGTTCCTCATGGGAGACTGGTTAGCAAGGTTAGATCTCATGGAATACAGGGAGAACTAGCCATTTGGACACAGAACTGGCTCAAAGGTAGAAGACAGAAGGTGATGATGGAGGGTTGCTTTTCAGACTGGAGGCCTGTGACCAATGGAGTGCCACAAGGATCGGTGCTGGGTCCACTGCTTTGTGTCATTTATACAAATGATTTGGAGGTCAACATAGGAAATATGGTTAGTAAGTTTGCAGATGACACCAAAGTAGTGGACAGCAAAGAAGATTACCTCAAAGTACAACAGGATCTTGATCAAATGGGCCAATGGGCTAAGGACTGGCAGATGGAGTTTAATTTAGATAAATTTGAGATGCTGCATATTGGAAAAGCAAATCAGAGCATGACTTATACACTAACGGTAAGGTTCTGGGAGTGAACAAAGAGACCTTAAAGTGCAGGTTCATAGATCTTTGAAAGTGGAGTTGCAGATAGACAGGATAGAGAAGGCAGCATTTGGTATGCTTGCCTTTATTGGTCAGATCATTGAGTATAGGAGTTGGAAGGTCATTTTGTGACTGAACAGGACATTGGTTAGGCCAATTTTGGAATATTGCATGCAATTCTGGTCTCCTTCCTATCGGAAAGATGTTGTGAAACTTGAAAGGATTCAGAAAAGATTTACAAGGACGTTGCCAGAGTTGGAGGATTTGAGCTATAGCGAGAGGCTGAACAGGCTGGGGCTGTTTTCCTTGGAGCGTTGGAGGCTGAGGGGTGACCTCATAGAAGTTTATAAAATCATGAGGGGCATGGATAGGATAAATAGACAAAGTCTCTCCCTGGGGTGAGGGAGTCCAGATCTAGAAGGCATAGGTTTAGGGTGAGAGGAGAAAGATATAAAGAGACCTAAGGGGCAATGTTTTCACACAGATGGTGGTATGTGTATGGAATGAGCTGCCAGAGGAAGTGGTGGAGGCTGGTACAATTACAGCATTTAAAAGGCATCTGGATGGGTGTACGAATAGGAAGGATTTAGAGGAATATGGGCCAAGTGCTGGCAAATGGGACTAGATTAGGTTAGCACGAGGTGGATGGAAGGGTCTGTTTCCATGCTGTACATCTCTGTAACTCTATGACTCGAGAACTGCAGATGTTGGAAATCTAAAACAAAAGGCAGAATGTGCTGGAGAAATCAGTACACCTGACTGCATCTGTACAGAGAAAAAGAGGAAATGATTTGGAGTCCAAATAGTAAATCTGTCTTTCTTTCTACAGATGCTGTCTGATACAATTTCTTCAGTAAATAAAAGAATGTGGTGACAAGGTTTAATCACACTTTTGATGGATACACAATTGACAAATAGCACCTTGAAATAAATTGAGTAAGAGTCATACAGGATAAAAATGTTCTGTTTGCTTCTCTCTCCACAGATGCTGCTGGATCTGCTGAATTTCTCTAGCTTTTTTTAAATTGTAGAACAGTTGTTTCTGTACAGACCATACCACAGTTTGAAGGATAATACAAGGGTACCTCTTCATTTCAATGAGATAGTTTGGACACATCTGCTCATGTTGACAAGAAACTCTGGCACCTGCCAAGGAGGTGGTGGTAGGTTCAGTGCAGAAGCAGTAATCAAGAGAAAAGGCCATTGTTTAGTGTGGTAAACCTTCAAATTAGGATAACTGAACTCATGATCCATATATGGACTTCATTCCACTAAATTGAAGCTACCCATCATTGTGTCACTGTAAAAAGTGCATTTGACATTTCAGTCTAAAGTCTATCTAATGTGCTTTGAATACGGACTTGTCACTCTTATTATGATAGTCCTGAGTACATATTCAGGATGCTAAACCAGAAAATTCCAGCTGAAATTTCAATGATAGTATTTAGCATGCTCCTGTTAAAAGCATTTTAAAAAAGAAAGATACGTACCTGCCCCCAGAATGAAGTGATTTCAATAAAGGTGCAACTCATAGGTTTGGATGGAAGCACACCTGCAACAGTTTGGCCCAGTTAGAAATAATTCTCATTTCAATGTAGCAATGATGAAATACATGCTGAACTGTGTGCAGTTTCTTTCCCCTCTGTGTGTCTTTGGAAAGCAGCAATAGCCATCATCATTTTACTTCATTTAGCATCAGGAAAAATGGCACAATTTCAAATGAAATGCAAAGTCTTGACCTTGCTGCGTCTCTCACTTCCGAATAGCAGGTGTTTGCACAGTAGGAGGGACAAAGAGGATGGGGAGAAGGGGGGAAAAAAAAACAGGCAGTAATCGATTTTTTAATTGAAAAGTAATAGATTGAAAATCGGACAGCAAATAATGGGGGCATCCTTTTTCAATTCAGTAGATCTGAGTATCAAAATATTAAAAGAGTAAAAAGAAACCAATATTTTGTAAAAATGGGAATATTTCATCAAAATCAATAGGAGTTGCAGATTATTTGTCATTGTTATGCAAATTGAATGCGATTCTGTCACCAGTATTCCAATTACATTTTGCTCAGTGCTGGTGCACCATATGTAAATCCCAGTCCTGAAATAAATTGTTCTGCAAAGGTAATTTTTCTTCTTCCAAATTGCCAAGACAAATGATAAGAGGTGATAGCATGAATGGCAGATTGAAGGCAAGTAAAATTAGAGAGCTGAAGATTGCTCTATATTTTCTCTTCTCATCTAACAATTCTTTTAACCTCCTTTTTTTTTAATTAATACTCTCACGCTTCATCATAAATAATAGTTTTCAATCTCTCTGCAAGCTAAGCCATTTTTGGTCAAAGCTTAATTTTAAATTCAATCATTCTGGCACAGGAATTAATGCAATCCAAAGAATATAAGAATAACTTCACAAATTTGTCCTTCCAGCAAAGAACCACACACATCAGCAGCACATAATAAAGTTTGGTCATCAATTGACCCTGATTATTTAAAAAAATTACAGCAGCGCACACCAGCATTTCCATTATGGGTTCCCACAGTGAAATATCCCCTTGTCAAAAAGAAATGGTGCCTTATTGTCATGAAAAGTGTAAATTTTGCCAAAGTAACGAAACTTGTTCTCAATCATCCAAATGACGTGCTGCTGCTCAATTTAGAATTTCCAGATGGACAGTGTAATACTAACCAGTTAGAATATTTGAAATTATTCTCCTTTTTCCAATACGGAACTGAAAACGTTGCTTTGTACACAATACCAGCGGAGCTCTGCCAACAAAGTCAGAACAATTAAATTTACCTTAAAGCATTGTAGCTATCAATCATCTCTAATTTGATAGTACTTTGCCTTCAGCTCAAAAGGTTATGGGTTCAAGTCCCAATTCTGATACTGATATATAAAATCCAAGCTGATCCTTCAGTGAAGTACAAGACTATGACATACAGTCAGAGATGCCACATTTCAACTGAGATACTTAACCAAGGCCCTATATAATCAACCCTGTGGTACAATTTCAAAGGGCAAAGCAATTCTGCCCCCGGTTCTATGAATGCTTGGCCCTCAGCCAATACAAAAAAGGCAGATTATCTGGGTCGGACTTTATTACCGCTTATAAGAGGTTCCTGTGCACAAATTAGCTGATCTATTACTAACATTAAAAAGCAACTACAGGTCAAAAACACTTCCTTAGTTGTGAATCTCTTGCGATCATGCCCAAAGGGAGGCAGTGGTGCAATGTTAATGCCATTGGCTTAGCAATCCAGAACCCCAGGTCTGTGGGGTTGGGTTCAAATCCTACTCTGGCATTTGCTGAAATTTAAATTCAATAAAAATCTGTTGCAAAAGTCTAGCCGAATATAATATTTCGAATGTTGTAAGACTCATCTGCTTCACGAACGTTCTTTATGGAAGGAAATCAGCTGTCCTACCATGGCCAACATGTGACTCCAGAGTCAAGCCCCCTCTGGGCAATTGGAAATGAGCAATAAGGGTTGGGCAATAAACGCATATGAATGAATAAAAAAGATTCAGACAGATGCACCATAAATCCATCTCGGGTATCATTATGAAGATCCACACTTTAGAAGTGCAGATGCATGATATACAAATGAAGGAGAAAAGTACACATGTATATTGTCAGCATCAAATCTTGTAGGTATCCACCAACAAAACAAAAGACAGTTTTTGACACTCCTTTTGCTCTTTGGTAACAGGGAGTTGCTACATATTTTCATCATGACAAATCCACATGTAATTTACAGTATCACATTCACACTTGAGGCAGAGAGTTTGGCCACCTTTTCCATGAAGTCAGTATCTTGTGAGGTCTTTTCAGAAATTCAAGTAAACGGCTTTTTACAAGAACTACATTCTGCATGATGTGTCAAATATGTTTTTTGCTCAGAGTTGCACCACCAACCTGCAAAATCACAATTCAGCAACTGTTAAGTTGAAGTCGTTTGATGTGACCAGTTTTCTCCTTCAAAAATAATTATTGTGCATTCTATCTTACACTCTAACCTTACTCTGAATATTTAAATACAGTAATTGCTTCACTTCTCACTACTCCAAATGTTCCATGCATGCAGGGTCCCATAAGGTTTCTGATCAGCATCCTCAACTCATACGGATTGTCAGCTTGATAAGTCACCAGTACATTAGGCGAACATCCAGCAATATTTTTGGGATCCTGTTGAACTGTTGCCATTTGCAACTGTAATAAGGTAAACACTTCAATAGACATAACATATTTTTATGGCCTTTATACCAAATCAAGGGGAAACTCAATTCAACATTCTAGTCTAGCTCAAATAAGAAAATATTCCAATCCCTCTAATTAACAATGCAATGTGACATTTTCACACAATTGCACAATCTGGTTTATGTTAACGATTAATGTGCAATTATTTTATAATCCAAGTGACATGCAACTGTTCTATTCAAAAAGTAATATTCAGATCAGAAAATAACCCAATAGCACAAGATTTAAGTCTGTGATTGTGATAAATCCAATATACTTCAGACTTAGAGATAATTACAATGATCCCAGTTGGTGGTAATATTGGACAGGTTGGATCCCAAAGTGTAACCTGACGAACTGCAAGTTTTAATTTTTGTAAGTTTGTTACCCTGGTGATCAGTCACTAAGCATATTCACAAGAGATTGCCAATGTATGTTAACAAAAGAACACCAGAATTTATTACACAAATTTGAAAGAAATTATTTTACACGAGACAAGTAGTTGAGATTATTTTGTTACAAATATCAAAATTAATAATTCAGCCTTTTTACACTAAATAACAAATCAAGATGCTCAAAAAGCCGTGAAAAGTCACCTCTTTAAAGTTTTTGTTCAGTTGCCAGGCTGAACTCTATGTCTTTTTGGTGAATTTTCTTCATTCACTCAGTTAGCTTCTTTAGGTACTGTGTCCTCATGAAACAAACTACGAACAAAGCTCAACAACGACTTAACATGGTTTCCTTTTCTGTTTATCAAGTTTTCTCTGATTGTGATTCAATCACTCAGGACTCTATTTCTCTTGTCCTGACTGTTCTGGAAACTGATAAACTGCATTGCTACTCTTTCAGGACTTCTCTTCGTGAATGACCTGCTTCTATTTGAAAGAAACCAGTTTTGGATGGCTCTCTCTTTCCAAAGGGAAAATGAATCTGTCGCTATGTCAGAGAACACTATGTCAGAGAACACTTTACTCTCTTTCACCCTTGATTTTCTAAATTGCAGAATTGTTATGGTGCCAAGTTATTCAGCCTATCAAGCCTGCACTGACTCATTACCAAGTGCCAATCTCTTGCTTTTTCCGCATAGCTTTGCACATTATATTTAATCCAAAAATGCATCCAATGTCCTCTTGAATGCCTCAATTGAACCGGTCTCCACTATATATCCAGACTCTAACTGATCTGTGTGAATGTTTGTTCTCACTTCATCCTTTCTTCTTTTGCAGATCACTTTAATTCTGTGCCCTCCTCCTCTTGTTCCTTTTAGGAGTAGGAACAGTTTCTCCCTATCTACTCTAACCAGCTCACTCATGATTTCATATCTCCACTTAGGTCTCCACTTAGCCAGCTTCTTTCTACTGAGAACATTCAGTATTTTTAAAAGGCCTTATTTAACTGTTAGTAAACACATTTCCAGACATCCATCAGAGAATTCAGCAATGAAATGGTCATTGCCCTCTTAACCCACACAGCACAGAAATACAAAACAAAACTGTACATGGTTCTGTCCATGTTAGAACCTGTTTCCAAGTAACAATAGTCATAATACCATAAATCTTCATGTACACAACAGACAATGAAGCAAAAATGTTATTCTTACTTTTAGAACTTTAAAGGATAATCTAATGGTTCAATATAAATTTGCTCTAATTCCAACACCAGTTCACATTCCACCTAAATATCTATTCTTTATGGTGAATCTGATATTGTGTATGTAATATTTAACAATACATCATCCACCCATGCTTACTGTATCAGCACAGCGAGAGACTTCAGGATTGAATATCTTAGGTCATAATCACCAGTAACAGTCAATAGAGCATGTGGAATCAATTGGATATAATGGATCTCAGAAAATTTCTGCCCATTTAAATTAATGCATAGAAATATTTGTGAGTTCTGCAGAAAAGAGATTTCAGTCACCTCTACAAGTAAGAGAAATTAAAAGGTTATAAAAGGTGCTGATGATTTTACAAATCTGTACATTCCAGGCTTTTTAATCCATGAGTTTAATTCTCATAATATCCAATGCACATGATGGGGCCAAGCAGCATGCCTACTCAAAACATAATGACTATCACCATGATGATGAATAGAAAATGGACATTTCATTGATTTCTCCAGAAGACATATTAGTTACTGGATTTGATGCCCAAATTTGTAATCCTTCATTGACACATGAAATTCACTGAACTAAAAGCCCTCAGCAAATTATTGTACACATAAGTACCATTTCCATCCACACCAAATAGTACTTAGATTAACCCATCTAGATGGAAAGGCTGGAATTTCTCCTTTGTTGTAATAGTTGATATTACTCATCAAGGGCAGAACTTGCGTCCCTGCTACCCTTGCCCTTACACCTCATAATTTATCTTTTGAAAGATGCAAATACCGAAGTCATTTATGTTGGTTCAACAGAAAATTGAATGGAGTATTGTGAAGGGAATCTTGGAATCTTTTTTTGAACTTAAATCATTCCCATGCTGGTTCAAAGAAACTATTGAAATTTTTTCAACTGTAACTGCAAAGGCACCTGTAAAAGGGAACTTAAAAGGAAACATGCTGTAATAATAAATTGACAGCACAGTCTCATGTTATAGCATGACCAATACATATGTAGAAATACATGATGAACCTAATTACCATCTAGGGAAAACACAACCTGCCCCGTAAATTTATGGCCTCTACATTCAGCATTCTGGCATTTTGTACGTTTTCCTCCCATTCCATGATCTTCGTTTCAGCGCTCAAAACTCTAACCCTAATTTTATCGTTTTTCAACTTTCCTGTCCCCCTTTAAAAGCCAGCTTAAAAACCTCTATCACCACATTTCCCAATATCATCTCCTTTGGCTTTGTGCCAATTTCTTTATTTCGCATACACTGATGTAAACATTTGCTTGCACCAACTTTCCAGTATTGGGCTTTGGGCATCATTAATATCATTATGTGCAGTACTGACCTTCAAGTAAGTTTATAAGGGAATGTGAGGAAGAAGGCAATTACCAGACATTTGTTTGACTGCAAACAACAAGTGCTGGAGATCACAGCGGGTCAGGCAGCATCCACAGAGATAGAGAGCAAGCTAAGGTTTCCAGTCTAGATGACTCTTAGCTTGATCTCTCTCCATGAATGCTGCCTGACCCACTGGTGATCTCCAGCATTGGTTGTTTTTAGTACAGAGTCCAGCATCTGCAGCAATTTGCCAGACTTTTCTCTTTTAGGGATTGACACACCTAATACAAATTATTGCCATTGTGTTATTCAGCTCTCATACATCTACTTGTTCAACAGTTTGTCAATTTTCCTCTCATTCTTGCCTTTTCTTTGCTTAAGTTTCATACCTTTAGTTTTTTATTCCCACACTGTGTATTGCATCCTTTTAAAAAAAACATCCCTGCATTTCTGCACAGGGGTGAACTTTTATATCATCTAAAAATTACCAACTGAACAGTTTGCAGGTCATTGAATGCAATGTCTTCTCAGTGAGAGGGTGAACTGTCCTTTCTCATTTTCCCTTCTTCTGAACTCCATCAGGTTATTGTTCAGCTTTTGGCTGTGATATTGATACCAGCTGAAATATTAACTGACCCTTTCCCTCAACAAATGCCAACATATCTAGGCATGTCCAATATTTTCTCTTTATTTAAAAGCATTACTTACAGATCAGTGCACAGGCAGGGTTGGGAAATCAGAAGTTAAGAAGATGGGTGGCACAGTGGCTAGCACTGCTACTTCACAGCACCAGGGTCCCAGGTTCGATTCCAGCCTTGGGTGACTATCTGTGTGGAGTCTGCACATTCTCCATGTGTCTGTGTGGGTTTCCTCCGAGTGTTCCGGTTTCCTCCCACAGTCCAAAGATATGCAAGGCAGGTGAATTGGCCATGCTAAATTGCCCATAGTGTTATGTGCTTTAGTCAGAGGGAAATGCGTCTGGGTGGGTTACTGTTCAAAGGGTTCATGTGGACTGGTTGGGCCGAAAGGCCTGTTTCCACATTGTAGTGAGTCGAATCTAAACTCAGTGCAATAAAAGCAGAGTACCGTGGATGCTAGAGATATAAAATAAAAACAAAGTGCTGGAGAAACCTGGTAGCATCTGTGGACAGATAAACAGAGGAAACATTTTGAATCCAATACAGCTCTTTCTTTTGCCTCAAAACATTAACCCTCTTCCTCTTTCTACAGATCTTGCAGACCTGTTGAGTTTCTCCAGCACTTTGCTCAGTGTACAAATTACTGCACTGTGAAGCATCTTACTTCAAGGCAGCAATGTTCACCTATAATTCATCTCCTTTCTCTTGCACCAAGACTTACAGGAAATCATTTCAGAGAGCAGGTAGGTACACTTTCGATTATTGCTGTATTAAACCCAAACCTGAATGAGGTTTCCCCATTCCCTAACTAGATACCCCAAACCATTGAGTCCAGGGTGAAGGGTGAACTGCACCCAATATCACCCCACCCTTCTTTATTCACCCACTCCCTCAATTGGTTGCAGCAGGTTAAGTTTAGGGAAGAATCCCTTCCTTTGTGGATGCCTTTTGTCCATATACAAATAAACTTACATTTTAAATGGCACAAACTTAAACCAGGCTTTCTTCATAGAGCTATACAGCACGGAAACAGGCCCTTTGGTCCAACTTGTCCATGCCGACTAGATATCCTAACTTAATCTAGTCCCATTTGCAGCATTTAGCCCATATCCCTCTAAACCCTTACCATTCAATACACATCCAGATGCCTTTTAACTGTTGTAATGTACACACCTCCACCAATTCCTCTGGCAGCTCATTCCATATACAGACCGCCCTGTATGTGAGAACGTTGGTCCGCAGGTCCCTTTTAAATCTTTCCCCTCTCACCTTACACTTATGCCTCTAGTTTTGGACTCTCCTACCTTACCTAATCATCTTATCCATGCCCCTCACAATTTTATAAACTTCTATGAGGTTCCCCCCTCAGCCTCTGATGCTCCAATTAAGAAACAGTCTTTATTAATTACTAAAAACAAAAAAGTATTATTAATGCAACAGACATTAACATGGATTAGAAATGAACGAGTACAAAAAGATAAAAATTTCCAAAACGGATAGATGGATTGATGTCCAATTTGTTTGCGAAGAGTGGATAGTTGAACATTGTGGCCATTGCAATGGAGGCTACCATTAACATAGACATTAGGGGGTGAACGTTCAGTTTCACAATCCTTAGTTCTGCAGGTTAGTTGAGATTCTGCATTCCTGATTCCTTTCAGCCCAGCATTCAGATGAAATTAAGAGGCTTTTGTTTTCCTACTTGTGTTGAACTGGTTTACAGCATTCAGAGAGTCTTTAACTTCAACACAAGGGTAGCTAGAGAGTACTTCTTTGACTGTGACTTTCACAGCATGCTAACGCTCAACCCCAGTCTGGGATACACAAGAGCACTCAGTCCCACTGGTCCATTTCAATCGAGTTGAAACTGATTTTTTAACTCCTGTCTTTGTTTATTCCTGGAGGGATAAAACAAACAAAGAGGTGGCTTTTTTGCTGAAGGGGGAAGGATAGTGATGTTTTCTCAAGTCTCTCCCTGTTTGAAGTTACCTGGCAATTTTATCTGCAACTTTCTAGTGCATTTACACATGCCTTTGCCAGACAGTGACTAAATTGAAGTCCACAGTTTTTCCTGTTGTAGTCTTCCTTTTTAAAAGGGGTACATTTTGGAATTAAAAGCAAAATAAAATGACGATAACTGCTTAAGGGTTCTGATCCATCATCATAGTAATTAAAGAGTGTTGATCTGTCCAGACTGTATTGTGGGGATCAGTTGGCTCTGTTGACGAGTGACTCTCATGTGGTGTAGAATGATGCCAATAAAACGGGTTACAACCAATCCCACAATGCACTCCCATCCTTGCTGTAATGCTTCATGGAGGCCGGCCTCCTTGCTTTGATCCATGGTTGGTGTTCCACAAGCTACAGAACAGTTTGTTTCCCTCTAACAGACAGTATGCTATGGCTCCTCATGGTCTATCAGAAAGTGAGGACTGCAAATGCTGGAGATCAGAGTCAAAAAATGTGGCACTGGAAAAGCACAGCCGGTCAGGCAGCATCCAAGGAGCAGGAGAGTCGACATTTCAGGCATATGCCTTCTTGATGAAGGGCTTATGCCCGAAAAGTTGTGTCTCCTGCTCCTCGGATGCTGCCTGACCAGCTGTTCTTTTTCCAGCGCCACACATCTTGACCTCGCATGGTCTATGGTGAATTATCCAAAATTAGCAATGCTCCCCATCCATCGAAGAGCAGACTGGTTTGCAGATACAGATATACCTGGCAATATTGAATTTTAGCAAAGCAAATCTGCCTCAAAATGTTTTCTTCCACCTCTCACATGCTCCAATGCTGTCACTTAAGTGAATGTTCAGGCCTAAGCTCATTTGACAGAAAATATAGCTGAGATCCTGAAACCATACCAGAAAGTGACTTCGATGTTACTGAGAACTCAGTATAAAATTTTCAATATTAATATTATCCAATAAGACTTGATTAGCATGCAAAATATAACTGATCATTCCTCGTAACTTTATTCATGGCATTGTCGCAACACTGGAAAATATTCACTTTCATATAGCATTTTCTGTGATCACTACTAATCGTTAACTGAACTCCCATCAGTAAATTAATAGATTTATGCTCTGAGTTTCCAATGTGTTTTGGCACACAATTTCTCCAGGGACCACTATTAACACATTCCCATTCAAGTGAAACCAAGCAGACTATCACAAGCATGTTAAAGATAACTTATTGGTATTTTACCACATCACATAAAATTGTATCATTAGTCACGAATTGATCTGTGCCTATGAAATCAATCACTATGGGTGGTATGGACCTCAACTTATTGATATTCGAAAGCAAAGTGAAATAGGATAGGAACAATATTCGTGGTATTTCACCTCGTGGAAAAATATTTACGGAAACTGAAAATCTCTAAAAAATGAGTTGTTGAGAAGAAAAGTAAAGAAGGATATTCCAAACCAGAGGCCTTGGCTTGCATTGTACAACCTGCTCCTCTCCTATGGGATTCTGCCAGGTTGGATCACCATGAAATTTAATTGGTGTTTAACATGCAGTCAAAGAAACAGGCATAGCTGCAGCTAGCCGAGACAAACAAAGGGGAATGTTTTTTCCAGACAGCTCCACAGGCAGAAATTGCCTAGTCATCCATCATACGCCAGGGATCAGGGAGCTCCTGTCACATTGCAGAAGGCACAACAGATAGCTGGTATATTTCCCTTCCCACCCCTTTCCGCCTTCCGCAAAGACCGTTCCCTCCGTGACTATCTGGTCAGATCCACACCCCCCAACAACCCACCTTCCCCTGCCACCGCAGGAGTTGCGAAACCTGCGCCCACACCTCCTCCCTCACCTCAATCCAAGGCCCCAAAGGAGCCTTCCACATCCATCAAAAAGTTTTACCTGCACATCCACCAATATCATTTATTGTATCCATTGCTCCCGATGCGGTCTCCTCTACATTGGGGAGACTGGACGCCTCCTAGCAGAGTGCTTTAGGGAACATCTC
>NC_057737.1:19283862-19300854 GCF_004010195.1 Chiloscyllium plagiosum | reverse complement strand
CCCACCCCCACCCTCCTCTCATTTTTCTCTCCACCCTGTAGGCATTCAGCCTCTATTCCTGATGAAGGGCTTTTGCCTGAAATGTCAATTTTCCTGCTCCTCGGATGCTGCCTGAACTGCTGTGCTTTTCCAGCACCACTCTAATCTAGAATCTTGTTAAGAAAGCAAAGGGATGCTGCAAACTCACAAAGCTGCAACTCAAACTCAGACACTGGCCTGCCCAGTACTTCCACTGAAGGAACATAAGATTAGATTGAAACAAACGTAATCTTACCAACATGCACAGAAATACTCAACAGGAGCAATTAATTGTTCACACTTTGGCAGTTGTTTACAGAGTCTTGTTGTAGTCTTGAATAATACTTTATCAGAAGCAAATAAAGAGAGTTGAAATGCAGCATTGGGTAATGTTGAATGGTATGCATATTACAGTTTGGGGGCCCCTGACTCTAAGATACAGAGCAAGGATTTGAAGTGTGTACTTTATTATCTGAGTGACATAAAAACTGGGAATCCTTAAAGAATTATACAAGAGAAGCAGATCTCTTCTGGAATACTTTATCCAGTTCTCGGCACCCAGTTATAGGAAGCATATTATTAGGCTGGAGATGGTCCAGAAAAGATTTACCAGGATGTTGCCAGGTTGGAGGGTTTGAGTTGTAAAGAAAAGCTGGGAGCTTTTTTCATTGGAATGTAGGAGGTTCTGAGGTGACCTTGTAGAGGTTTATAAAATAATGAGAGGTATACATAGGGTTAATGGTAATTGTCTCTTCCCTCAGGTGGGGGATTTCAAGTCAGCGGGGGGGGGCACATTTTTCAGGTGGGAGGAAAGAGATTTTAAAAAGACATGAGGGGCATTTTTTTGTTTCGTGTGTGTGTGGCATGAACATCCTGAGAAAGTGGTGAATGTGGGTACAGTTACAATGTTTAAAACGCATTTGGATTTCATGAATAGGAAAGTATTGGAGGGATATAGGCCACAGGTAGGCAGGTGGGACTAGCTCAATTCGGGATTATGTTCGGCATGTACTGGTTGGACCGAAGGGTACGTTTCCATGCTGAATGACTCTATCACTCGAGAAACAGTAAAACCAGAAACCCTCTTTGTGAGATGCCATAATTTACATTTATTCTGGATCAGGACAACAAGCTTTGTTGGCAAATCATTATGAGAAAAAAGTTAAAATCTTAATCCTCCCTCGATCAAAACAAAATTCAAACAAGAGATTCGAGCACCTTTCTTCTTGCATTTAGATACAGTTTGAGAAAGGTTTTGCCAAAAATAAATCAGGGTAAAGTGCCAGAACATGCAATGTATTCATTTTTGGGTTTGAGGAGAGATGCAACATTGTGTGGAGTGAACTGACTGTGATTTCACTGTTGCCGAGTACTTTTACTTGCCATCTGCAAAGTACTAGAGAACATCTGGCCTCATCTCACGGAGTGTGTCAGTCTGTTTGAAATAGAACGAAAAATGCATAATGCAGGGATACACAAAATGCCCAGTATCTAATACAGATCATAAGGAGGCCTGTTATTATATCCTTGGGTCACACTATCATACAGATCAGTAGTGGGTAAATTTGGGCACATATCTCAATGCAAGGCATTCTGATAGCTTTCAGGGTGTCCAGCACACCTGCAACTCAAAAGAATATTCAAGCCAGAGGCTAAACCTCTAATACTCCATTTGGCCCTTGTACAGAGCAAATGACTGCTTTGTGTTGGATGGCAAAGACTTTGAAAAGAAAGACTCACATGCATTTTGCACTCTTCATAACCATCACCAAATGATTCAGAGGACTTTACAGCCAATATGGAACTTTTGGAAATGTAGTCACTGATTTAATGTAGGAAATGCAGCAGCCAACATGCTGAGTGAACCAACTCCCACAAATGACAATGTAATGTTGACTAAACCTTCTGCTTTCTATGATGTTGATGGATAGGTAAGTGTTGCGCTTCTTGAAATAACACCATAATATCTTTCACAACCACCAGTGTAAGGCAGTTCAGGCCACTTTAATATCCCATTTGAAAGATGGAGCATCTGAGAGTGCATCGCTCCGTCGACAGTGCACTGAATGTGTTGGCTCACTGGAGTGGCACTTGAACCGAGAAACCTCGTGATTCAGAGCTGAGAGCACTAAACAGCAGAGCCTTGGCTGACTGAATAATTAATCAAAGGTTTTCTTCATCAATCATTTCTCTAAATCTCCTCCACTGCCATTGCTTCATGCGTGTTTTCTCCTGCAGTGTTGTGTTCCACTCCTTCCAAAACAGTCCTGTGGATGTTTTACTGCAGTGGAGAATACAGTGCGTCATGATGATGTGTGAAGTTTTCGCATGAATATTTTACAGCACCCTTCCTGCTCTGTGAGGTTAGTCAGCTGAGTTCTTGCACGAACATTCTTGCGGTTTGCTGGACTTGGATCTTGGCAAACACAGTTGCCCAGTTATAGTGATGCTCACCCGACATTACTACCCAAGGCTGTAAACCTCAACAAGGTAAAAACAATGACTGCAGATGCTGGAAACCTCAACAGCTCACCTCGTGGCACAGAAAATGCACTCAGGCTCACAATATTCTCTGAAATTAAGAGAATCTTGCCAGGTAAAAGAAATTCACTGTGAGGTTACTGCTACTGTTGCTTAATATCTATGACACATCAATTTCATGGCTGGCCTTCTCAAAGTAGGGGATCAGCTCATTGTTGTCTGCACCTTTGGACACCAGTTTGCAGATTTAGCTGATGCTCCTGTGGTTATCAGGATGAACATACCGAGGAAATCAAGGACTGTAGTCACAAATGATGCACAGCTCTGACAGCTCCTCTGCTAAGTATAGCATCCATCAGCACTGCTCCTAAGATCCATTAAGGTTCAAATCCCACTGCGGATGGTGGCCTTGGAGCTGTGGTAATTATGATGTAGCCTAGCTTTGCTTTTTCCCTTGTGCTCTCAGAAAAGTTAATACAGTGAGATTTCCTTGTGGGCTCCCTGTCAGCAGAGATTTTCAGAGTAAAAGTCAAAATGGGTGCATAGTAACTCAGAGCAAATTTTCCAAGTAGGATAAACAAATGAAAAGCAACCCGCATGAGAATCCTTTCATCCTTGGACTGTTTCAGTCACATACTCATGGGGTAATAGAGTCATACAGCATGGAAAGAGAACCCTTCGACCCACCATGCCTATGCCAACCAACAAACATCAGACGACACTAATCCCATTTTGCTGCACTTAATCCATAGCTCACTATGCTCTGGTATTTTAAGTGCCCATCCAGATGCTTAAATGTTTCAAGAGTACCTGCCCCCACGTCCTTCTCCCATACTTCCCCCACTCTCTGGATCACAAAGTTTTTCTCTGATCTCCTCTGAGCCATTTACTTATCACTTTAAATGTATACTCTGAAGAAGTGATGGATTAATTTTCATCCACCCAGGCAGGCAGACTGAGTCTCAGTTTAACAGCTCATTTGAGCAGTTCAGGTAAGGCACACGCCCTCCAAGCAGCAGGTCTCATGCTACATTGGAGTTGAATCTGAGCTCGCGACTTTCTGAATCAAAATGCTGCCAACTGAGTCACGGCTGACAATCATGCAGGTTTAGGCGAAGTCGGCATCAACATTCCCAAAATGGTTCACTGAGCGTAGCCATCTGCATCTAGTGTACCTCCCACGCAAATGAAAAGGAAATAAATATGTTACCCTTAACAGTTCACTTTTAAGACAAATATTGAAAGCAGCATCTTGCCAATTTTCAGGGAAACCACTGACTTCACACTGCAATGTAGGTGGTTTGACAATGCAGGCATGAGTATTACTAGTTATGCCTATTCTTTGATTTCCTTTCAGTAAAACAAAAATTGCTGGGAAGTATTCAGCAAAGATGTCAGCTATTCTGGAGAGCGAAACCTTTAAAATATTTCAGGTCAATAACTTTTCATCAGAACTTGAAAAGTGGCAACTGTTTCTTTCTCCACATATGCTGCTTGAACTGCTGAGTATTCCCAGCAGTATTTTACTTTTGCAATCCTCGTGGTCTTTTACATAGGCAATTGAAGCTTTCTCCTTTTAGAATGTGAAAGCAAAGAAATTGTACGGATAATGAAACTTTGAATGTGCTCGGTTCTCACCTCACATTAAGAACACAGAGTAAGTACTGTTCTGCCAAAGGCTTCAAGTCTGATAACAACCTGCTGTCCAATTGATGTTCATATTAAAATGAAGGAATTTGAAAAGGCAATTCAGACAATTCAATATATTCTGATTACCAAGGTTAAATTGACCCCAAGTGGATCATTTATTTTTGGCCAGCTTCAGGTTGAAGCTTTTAAACTTCTTCCTTCTATGATACAATAAATGTGGTCACTTCCTTTGTGAATTCGTAATCGGTCTCTATATTTCACATAGTGGCTGCACTATGTTGTCATTTATACCACAGTGGTGCAGTGGTTAGAACTGCTACCTGGAGAAAAGAAGGTTTAGGGGTGACTTGATAGGAGGTGTACAAGATGATTAGGGGTTTAGATAGGGTTGACCATGAGAACCTTTTTCCACGTATGGAGTCAGCTATTACGAGGGGGCATAGCTTTAAATTAAGGGGTGGTAGGTGTAGGACAGATGTTAGGGGTAGATTCTTTACTCAGCGAGTCGTGAGTTCATGGAATGCCCTGCCAGTAGCAGTGGTGGACTCTCCCTCTTTATGGGCATTTAAACGGGCATTGGATAGGCATATGGAGGATAGTGGGCTAGTGTAGCTTAGGTGGGCTTGGATTGGCGCAACATCGAGGGCCAAAGGGCCTGTACTGTGCTGTATTTTTCTATGTTCTATGTTCTCACAACACCAGGGATCCAGGTTCGATTCCATCCTCGAGTGTCTGTCCATGTGGAGTTTGCACATTCTCCCTGTGTCTGCGTGGGCTTCCTCCCATAGTCCAACGATGTGCAGGATAGGTGAATTAGCCATGTTAAATTGCTTATAGCATCCAGGGATCTGAGGGTTATCTGCATTGGCCATGGGGAATGCAGGGTTACAGGTAGAGGGTCAGAGTGGATTTGTTGGGCCAAATGGCATGTTTCCACACTTTAGGGACTCTATGGATTTCCCAAGTGTAGCACAGTATTTACTCCTCATGTCATGTTCAATTCTGAATTTGAGGAGAAAGTGAGGTCTGCAGATGCTGGAGATCAAAGTTGAAACTTCATTGCTGGAACAGCACAGCAGGTCAGGCTGCCTGACCTGCTGTGCTGTTCCAGCAATAAAGTTTCAATTCTGAATTTCCCAAGCTTATAATCTTGCTGGAGTGTACTTCTGGTGCCGGTAATGTCCCTACCTCTAAGCCAGGAGGACCTGGTTCAAGTCGCACTGGTTCAAAAAGGTGTCTCACATGTCTGAACACATTAATTGAAATATCTATAATCACACCCTTCTTTTGCTGGCACTTGCTTACATTTATATTTTGCATTTACTAACTTCTTAATTATTCATGAACAGCCTTACTGTCTCTGAAAAAAATTCTTCTAACATTTTATGGAGTGCCAAATTTCTCTGTTATAATAACATGAGAACTTAAGATATAGGAGCAGGAGTAGGCCGTGTGACCCCTCGAGCCTGCTCCACCATTCAATAAGATCACTTGGATGAACGTTTTGCGAACTCAGCTCCACTTATCCACATGTTCACCATAACCATGAGTTCCTTTTCTGTTCAAAAGAATCTATCTTTACCTTAAGAACATTCGAAGAGGTACCCTGAACTGTTTCACTGGGCAGGGAATTCCACAGATTTGCAACTATTTTGATGAAGACGTTCCTCCTCAAATTAGTCTTAAATTTGCTCCTCCATATTTTGAGGCTATGCCCCTCATTCTAGTTTCACTCACCAGTTGAAACAACCTCCCCTTGCTTCTATCTTTTCTGTTCCCATTATAATTTTGTATGTTTCTATAAGATCTGTCCTCATTCTTCTAAATTCCAATGAGTATGGTCCCAGTCTATTCAATCTCTCCTTGTAAAATTTGCAACTATTTTGAAGAAGATGTTCCTCCTCAAATTAGTCTTAAATTTGCTCCCCCATATTTTGAGGCTATGCCCCTCATTCTAGTTTCACTCACCAGTTGAAACAACCTCCCCCTGCTTCTATCTTTTCTGTTCCCATTATAATTTTGTATGTTTCTATAAGATCTGTCCTCATTCTTCTAAATTCCAATGAGTATGGTCCCAGTCTATTCAATCTCTCCTTGTAAACCAACCCTCTCAAGTCCGAAACCAACCTAGTGAACCTCCTCTGCACTCTCTTCAGTTCATCCTTTCTCAAGTAAGGAGACCAAAAATGTACATAATACTCCAGATGTGGCCTCACCAGCACACTATACAGCTGCAACATAACCTCCCTGTTTTTAAACTCCATCCCTGTAGCAATGAAGGACAATATTGCAATTGCCTTCTTAATTACCTGCTGCACCTGCAAACCAACTTTTTGTGATACATGCACAAGGACACCCAGGTCCCTCTGCACAGCAGGATGCTGCAATTTCTCACCGTTTAAACAACCTTGCTCTTATTCCTTCCAAAATGGATGACCTTACATTTACCAACATTGTTACGGAATGAGCTGCCAGAGGAAGTGGTGGAGGCTGGTACAGTTATAACATTTAAAGGGCATCGGGGTGGGTGTTTGAATAGTAAGGATTTAGAAGGATATGGCCCAATATGGCTAAATGGGACTAGATTTATTCAGGATATCTGGTTGGCATAGACGAGTTGGACAAAAGGGTCTATTTTTGTTCTGTATATCTCTATGACTCTACTGTATTTCATCTGCCAGACCCTTGCCCACTCACTTAACCTATCTATGTTCCTCTGTAGACTTTCAGTGTCCTCTGCACATTTTGCTATACCTCTCATCTTAGTGTCATCTATGAACTTTGACACAATATACTTGGTCCCCAACTTCAAACCATCGATGTAAATTGTAAACAACCGCAGTCCCAACACTGATCCCTGAAACACACCACTAGCCACTGATCACTAACCAGCAAAACACCAATTTATCCCCACTCTATGCTTTGTTAATTAACCAGTACTATATCAATGCTAATACATTACCCACAACACGTGCACCATTATGTTTAGAACATAGAACAATATAGAACATAGAACAGTACAGCACAGAACAGGCCCTTCGGCCCACGATGTTGTAGCAACCTTTTGTGCGGCACCTTGTCAAATGCCTTCTGGATACACCACATCCACCGACTCCCCATTGTTTACCACACTCATGATGTCCCCATTGAATTCCACTAAATTAGTTAATCAATCATGATCTGCCTTTGATGAACCCATACTGCATCTGCCAAATGGGAGAATTTCCATCCCGATGTCTCGCTATTTCTTTCTTAAAGATTAATTCAAACATTTTCCCTACCATAGCAGTTAAACTGATGGGCCTATAGTTATCCACCTTTTGTCTATCTCCTTTTTTAAGCAGTACCATCACAGTTGCTGTTTTCCAATCTGTCAGAACCACCCCAGAGTCCAGCGAATCTTGGTAAGTTGCCATGAGTGCATTTGCTACTTCCCCCACCATCTCTTTTAGTACCCTGGGATATATTCCCTCAGCACTAGGACATTTATCTACCTTTAGCCCTATTAACTTGTCCAACACTACCTCTTTAATGATAACAATCATTTCCAGGTCCTCACCTGTCCGAGCCTCCTTGTCATCAGTTACTGACATGTTATATATGCCTTCCACTGTGAAGACTGACACAAAATACATGTTCAATGCCTCAGCCATTATCTCATTTCCCTCATTCATAAAGACGAAAATTATCCATAATTTTAAAAAGGTATTATGACATGCTTACATCTACCTCAATCAAATTGGTTAACCACAATTATTTGTCATTCTCCATTACATTTTAATTAAAAGTGAACACTTCAGTGATTTTTTTTTTTACTTTCTGATTTGCTCTGCAAGAAGACCTCAATGTGATTGGCTTTTTAGTCTGCTTGACAATATTATTGCTGCTTAGAGATTCCCTTGGTGTAGCGCCTGGTGGGGAGAGAAACTCAAACCATAGTGATCACTATATCTTTGTGGGCAACTTTCTTTGAGGTCAATGGCGAACATAAATGGTCAGTCGCTGACCAGAAAATCCAATTCTTCACTGGATGAAAGGGATTGTTTCCAGCAAAAACCACAGCATCACGTGAATATGAGAACATAAGGAATGAACATTTTAGTAATCAGTCAGTTTGCTCATCCCAGCATCTCATGCTGATTGGATTGGCAAGTGGGTCTGCTACTTTCCTGCCTTGCACTGGAATGGTGTAAAAATGCAATGGAAACACTTAAGAGCATTTGTACAAAGGTTAGATTTTCTGTCTACACATTCTGCCCACATTTTCACGTGGCTGCATCCCACTAATTTTTCCAACCTTCAGAGGTCCATTTAGAGTCTAAGGTACAAGTGAATATCTAAATAAAACCAATCCTGGAAAAAATTAGGCCCTGGAAATCCTGTAGGTAGTGCACTTATTATAAAGTTTTTCCAACAATTTATTTGGCCACAATGATAATCTACCTTTGTGTTTCAATTGGATGCATTGGTTGCAAATTTATATTCCAGTCCCAATAAAATGACAATTCTTAATTGAGAGCCTGCATTGTGTGAAAGGTTGGTTCCACTATACGTAGCAGGAATTACTCATTTAAACAACATATAAACGTCCCTATAAGAATTTGCTTTGTGCCAAGAGTTTTCACAATCGGTCAGATATTCTCACCTCTTAAATACCCTTAAAACTAGTGTTGGTTTAATTGAGAATTGAGCTACTTAAAGTAAAAGTTGGGCAATGCAGAATACTACTAAAAGAAAAAAAAACTTGTGGCACATAGGAAGTGGCTTAATAATAAATGTGAATGCTACGTTAAAATGGAAACATCCGAGTATTGGATTGGCAAATCCATTGCAATCATTGAATCCATTGTGAAAAACTGAACAACAAGGAAAAATGAGAGATGTGCGTAGTACCTGTCAAAATAAAACAAAAGGCAAGGGAAAGATGATGTAAAAATGCAATAGAAACACTTAAGAGCATGTGAAGATATGTGAAGTCCCAGATCAGGTTTCTAAACAGTTGGTGAAATTACTTAGAATTTATAAAGTTTCAACTTTGATCTCCAGCATCTGCAGACCTCACTTTCTCCTTAAAAATGCAATGGAAATACTTAAGAGCATGTGAAGATATGTGAAGTCCCAGATCAGGTTTCTAAACAGTTGGTGAAATTACTTAGAATTTAGAATCCCTAATGTGTGGAAACAGGTCATTCGGCCCAGCAAGTCCACACCAATCCTCCAAAGAGTAACCCACGCAGACCCATTCCCTTATTTCTCTACATTTATCCTGACTAATGCACCTAACACTACAAGCAATTTAGCATGGCCAATCCACCTAACCTGCATATCTTTGGATTGTGGGAGGAAACCAGAGCACCCGGAGGAAACCCACGCAGTGGGTACACACCAGGATACCATTTCTCAGTGCAATGTCTCCAGCAGTACACAGTGACAACACTCAATCTGGTTTACATTTCCTGCAGGAGCTGAGAGCAGGTAGAATTGAACTGGGAATCTAGCACCATGCTCAAGACTACATAATGAAAATCCCACCCACCTATGTGCCATTTTCATGATGCATTAATTTCAAAGCCCCCACAATGCAATATTTTGCTGTTGCATTCAAAGCATATTTCTAGCAACAAACATTCAAAATGGTATGCGCAATATTGCCACAGTCACATCTTCAAAGGGATGCACATGTCAATTCATTCTTACACAACATTGCTACATGATGCACCTTAGTCGCATCATGAATAGGCACATCCCATTCACCAACCCATTCAAAAGATGCTGGGCATTCTTTTATGCACACATTAGCAAGCCTCCATAACTACTACTATATTTGCATGGCTCATGCAAAAGTAACACAGTTTAGGTTGACATTTGGTTTCTGATTCCGTGGAAGTGGGTACAGAACTCCGATTGACTGGGATTTTTGCCTAAAACAACAAAAACATCCAACAATGAAGAATTATCCTCTCAGGAGTATTTACATTGTTTTGAAGAAGTCCACCTAGACCTGTGGCTGTTCATGCATTATATTTACAGTGTCACAAGGAGTTTTAATTTGTATTCTCTGAATCTGCCATTCAAGCAGACCAGGTCTTCCAGAAAATTAAGTCTCTCTTCAATCAAGTTGCTTTGCCTCATGTTAAGTTACACATGATACATATTTGATGCCAACTGTGTGTTAGAAATACTAAAGCCCTCAATCTCAAGCAGAACTTGCTACTGATGTGTTCTTCCTCAGTTACTTGCTCACAATGAACTGTACCATACACAACATGAGCATTGTTTGCCTGACAACAATGTTTCAAATACAATTGCCTGACTACCACAAAAAAAAGTTCAAGCTTCCACCTCTGTATCACTACCTTGGTCTATTCCTATCTTGTTGCATTACCACTATATCCACTGCTTTGACTCTGTCATATTAAATGTTTCCACCTCCCTCCTGGCCAGCTTTCAAACATTTTCATCCCTCCAAACTGCTGCTCCAGATTCAGCTGCATGTCTTCTGTCCTACTAATCCACCATTCCCAATTTTCATGGCCCACCAACTCTGTCCACAACATTCTACATTGAAAGTCATTTCCTTCGACTTCAAATCCTATCATGGTTTGATCTAAACAGCCTTCTGAAGGATCGTATCAATTCACACTCCTCCTTTGACCTTACCTAACCCAAGTGACCAAGTCTTCAAATGTTTCAAATTTTGGAATTCTCTTCCTGAACCTTTCTACTTGCTTACTCCCTGAAAGACAGGTACAAAATAAGATCTTAACACACTATACCACGATGACAATATGTTCAGTTCAGAAGAGTTCCATTATCGGAGGAGGATAATGAAAGCTTCATTAAATCTAAAAGCTTATTCACAACAAATCCTGCCCCTGGGCATTTGGAAAATAAAGGTATCTCGACAACATTATGTACCGTTATGCGATTACAAATGCCAGCTTCGTGCATGACAATATTCACGAGTGATTATTCAATTCCATGCTTCTTGAGGAGCCAGCACAGAGCTAAAAGGTGGAAGGATAGGACTGTAGCAGTTTAGGAGAAAGTGAGGACTGCAGATGCTGGAGATCAGAGTCGAGAGTATGGTGCTGGAAAAGCACAGCAGGTTAGGGAACATCCAGGGAGCAAACACCGATTCCCCTGCTCCTTGGATGCTGCCTGACCTGCTGTGCTTTTCCAGCACCACACTCTTGACACTGTAGCGTTTTAGCCTGACTTCCAGAACATCTTCCTGCCAGAGGCACACTGAGTGTTCATTCAGAGTTAAAAGTAATATGACAGATGCAAGTCTTTCATTGATTGGTATGATAGTGGCAGTGAAGGACAATAATCTGTTTAAAAATAACTAACATTCATCATTAAAGTACAAGAAAATACAACTGCACATAAACACTTTAGATTTTGAAACTGTGCAAGATGAATGTAGGACAAATATTCAAAGCTTACGGCAAAGAATGTAAAATGGTACTAGATCAATGTTTTTTTTTCAAATTTATAATGTCTCAAATAAATGTAGCAGAAAAGTGATAGCATGCTGCAAATGCCAACTGATCTAATTAAAACTCAGTCAACAAAGAGCACGGACACAGAGGATTTAATGCAGCGTACAATCGGGTTAACAAGCCATCAGCCTGTCTTCATCAAATTAAAGTAGGTTGACATAATACACGTAATAAAAAAGAGACAGTAAGTGGTCATGTGTGAAGATTGTCTCGAAAAGGTCAGCATCATCATACCAGGCACTTCACATCATACACATGCATTCAACTTATAGTGCTGCAAAAAGAGGTTAAATTGATGTGTTGCTATTGGAAACAGTGGAATTATAAGTGTGTCAGCGTGGTCTTCATGGAAATAGAAACCTTTAAGTGCATACAAAAATCATCAGCGTGTAAAAAGATTTATCTTTAAGGTGCATTAACCCTTAAAAGACTACAGTCTAGTTTTAGAATTTCAATTTTGTTTTTTTCTCCCTTTCTTTTTAATTCCTGAGAAGACTATCCCTTGGATGCACTCGGAAAATTGCCAAACCACTCTCAATCATCGGTAAAGTGATGGAAGAGCTCATCAACAGTGCTGTCAGTGCAAAGGAATAGCTTGTGTGCTCACACTCAGTTTGGGTTCAGTCAGGACCACTCACTTCCTGACTTCATTACAGTATTGGTCCAAACCTGGCAAATAAAAAACCTGAGCTCCAGATGTGAGTCAAGAGCGCCATAGACATTAAAGCTAAACCTGACTGAACATGGGATCAAGGAGTATGAGCAAAACTGGAGTCAATGAGAATTAGGGAGGAATCTCTCCTCTCACTGGAGTCACATTAAGCACAAAGGAAAATGGTTTGGGCTGTTGGAGATCAGGGGCATCTTAACTACAAGACATCAATGCAGGAGCTCTTCAGGGCAGTGCCCTAGGCCCAACCATCTCCAGCTGCTTCATCAAGGACTTTCCCTCTATCATGGGGTCCCGCTTCCATCTACAAACTTCTGCCATCTACAAAGCACAAGTCAAAATTGAGGTGGAATATTCTCCAGTTGGATGGGTGCAGATCCAACAGTGCCAGAAGCTCAACCCCATCCAGGACAAAGTAACTATTTGATTGGCACCCAACCACACCTTCAAAATTCATTCACTTCACTGACACGCAGTGTCTACATTTTACAAGATTCACAGGAGCCGCTCACCAAAGCACATTCAATAACATCTTCCAAACCAGTATTCCCTACAACCTAAAGGTACAAGGGAAATAGATACAAGTAAACAGCACCACTTGCAAGTTCCCCTCCAACTTACACACCATCCTGACTTAGATAAATGTTTCTGTTTGTTTGTTAACATTGGATCAAAATCATAGAACCCCTTTCCTAACAGTACTGTGCAAACCCCTGCAGTCCAAGGATTGCAGCATTTCAAGGCAGCAGCTCACCGTTAACTTCTCCAGCACAGTCAGGGATTGTTGAATTAGCCACCAATGGCCATATCCCATTAATGAATACTTAAAAGAAATGAATCAGTGCATGCATCCTAATAAGTCACTGCCAAAACTGACCTACTTTGACTTAACCTCCATGACGGATTTGTGTCGGCCATCTGTGCCTGTTGCGTCTGACACTTTTTTTGGATTCAGTGACACCAAGCCCTCCCTTAAGCAGTCAGAACATCTCACTTATTATGGGATTTAATTCACACTGCTCTGCATCAATTCATAAAATAGCATAGCTCCAGGATTCAACAGCAGTGTCTCCTTTTGAACTGGACTACCTCCAGAACATGAATTTGTACCATGTCTGTCAAGGCATGGAGTTAACACAAAGTAAAGGTAAGTTTTGATCCCATTGTTGAGCTGCTCACCCACCTATCCTGCTCTACAATATATCAGATTTACAGATTTTATGATTTAGCTCAATTGTTTGAACTCATCTCTATTAATGTTATGAAGAAAATAAGAACTGTCATGGTTTTCCATTTCAATATTCATCTTATTTCACTTAAGCGATATCCTACACAATTTTAAACTCTGCCTCAAAATACTTTTAAACATCACAGTATCCCTTCAGCGTAGAAGCTGGCATTTCAGCCCATTGAGTCCACACTAACCCTCTGAAGAGCATCCCACTCAGAAACAGCCTTCCCCCCCCACCAAATCTACGCCTGTAACCCTGCATTTCCATGGCCAACCCACCAAATTGGACTGTGAGAGGAAACCAGAGCACACAGATAGGGGGAGAATGTGCAAACTTCACACAGTCAGTCAACTGAGACTGGAACTGAACCCAGATCTCTCGTGCTGTGTGGCAGAGCTAACCACTGAGTCACTGTGCAGCCCTTGTTTTGGAACAAATCAAGCTACTAGCTTATGGCCTGATTTAATTCCCCTCAAAGGTCTATGTTTCTCATATTTTCAAACCAAATTTTACAATTTTCAAAATCAAATGAATTATCACTGAAATCTCAAATTATCTTTCATTGTCAGATCCCATCATGTTGTAGCAAACTTGGGAGTTAACTTTCACTCAATAATATTAATTTAACTTGTATGACCTCATGCCATATCCCCACATATATATTCAACAATTAAATGCAAAGTTTAATTACTGTTCTGGTCTTTGCTAGGATCTATACAAAACGCAGTAACAGCCATATCTAAATAAAATACTATGACCTTCGTTTCACATAAATCTCTGACTGAGCATAAAATACAAGGAAATTCTTGCAGGCCAGGTGTTTCAGTGAGGTAGCAGATAGAAGACTGCACAACATAAGCCAGTGTACTGAGATATATTTCAACATCGCCCCCCTTGCAGAGGAGAGATTTAGACTGTTCCTCGATTATCACTATTTAGTCTCATTTCCTAGGCATTTAAAAAAAACAGAATGAATGTGAATATCTATTGTACAGATTCATTTGCTTACAACAATTAAAAGTGAAAAATCTATATAAACATTTAATTGCCATTGAGTTCCATCCTGGATCTGAAGGTATGTCATCTTACATATTTTACGATTTTCTGAATGTCATTTATGTAACAGCATTACAAAGCCCACTGCCTGGTAATTTTGCCAGTAAGTGAGTACCCCAGGATTTCTTTAGGATGAGGAAGGATGTGATGGGGGCCTGAAAATAGTGAACCAGGTTTTAACTTTACATGAAACAAATGTGAATGATTGTAGGTTTTTTTTCCTGCATCTCAGCCATTTCTTTCTGTATTTAAATATTAACAGTATTATAGGTGAAGCAAAATAAAAGTTTGATAAAAATGTGACTTATGTACAGATTTAATAAGTTTATAAATAACGATAACTTTGCTTCTGGAAAATACTCCTAAGTTTGGAGGCAACTATACATAATTAAAACAGGACCTGGTGCTTCCTTTGAATTACACGATTCCTCCAATATGTGTAACCAACATGAAAGATCATGGAGTTATGGATTCAAGCATCACTCGCATTTATCACCTTTAAAGTTTCTGGGATCCTATGTGTTAGTTCTGAAATCATCATGCTAAGAGCAGGTGCTGCCCATAAAATTGGCCACACCAGAGAGAGTGTGCGCGCTAATTAAACTAAAACTCAAAGACAACCTGGATCTCAAACTTGTCCTGTCAAAAAATGCCACGGTTGAGACAGCAGAAGGTGGAAATTGTTCAGCCTTTTCTTCTGCCTAATGTATGTTGTTAATGTCTGACCACTGCAGAGGAGTGAGCTGAGGATGTTGGACTGGTAGACTTGCAGGTTGGCATTCTCAGTCAGATTAATGGTGTTCCACAATCTCTTGCTCAGCTTAGACTAAACAGCTGCAGCTTTGGAATGTACATATAATTTCATCGTCAATTGGTAGATTGCTGGTGATTGTGGAGCATATACTCGTGAAGCTATTGAGAATTTCCAGCATTACTTTATCAATACTGACGGATGGCAGTGTGATTCTCAATCAAGGCATTTATCTTACTGATGCTGATGGTCAAACTAAATTTCTTACAGGCATGTGAGTCTGTCCATTTGCCAATGTGGGTGATCCATACAATGGGAATGTGGGTGCAATATCATCAGCATAAAGAAACTCTGATGAGGACTTGGCGCACCTCTTTCTCAAATCTTCAGTGAGCAAGGCTAAACAGACTTCCATTAGTTCTGGGTATGTAAGAAGACACACTCTGTTAATGACCTGAAGGCATGTGACAATAGCAAAGGAAACAGTATGTCTGAATGTCAAGTCAGAACACAACATTATTGACCCCACAATGGATCTCAGAGGGTTCCAATGGCAATAAACTTGGTTGATTTTAAGCATCATTTCACAAAAAGACAGATCAAATTGGGCACCTTCAGTGGGCAGCCAATGTTCTCCAACAACATCAAATAAACCAGTTTTGTCCAGTGGACGAAGTGCTTTGGTGAAATTGATGAAGGAGAATATAACAGTCTCCTTTTCCTAAGAGCTTTTCTCTTGCAGCTGGCGGATTGAGAAGATGGTGTCTATTGTAGCTCTTCCAGTTCTAAGATCACATTGTGATGCAGTGTTAATGCTTTCAGCCAGGATCTACAGTTTGACAAGGGCAATATGAGCTGAAAATGTGTTGCTGGAAAAGCGCAGCAGGTGAGGCAGCATCCAAGAAGCAGGGGAATCAACGTTTCGGGCATGAGCCCTTCTTCAGGAAGGAGGAAAGTGTGCCAAGCGGGCTAAGATAAAAGGTAGGGAGGAGGGACTTAGGGGAGGGGCGTTGGAAATGCGATAGGTGGAAGGAGGTCAAGGTGAGGGTGATAGGCCGGAGTGGGGGTGGGCGCGGACAGGTCAGGATGAAGATTGCAGGTTAGGAAGGTGGTGCTGAGTTCGAGGGTTGGGACTGAGACAAGGTGAGGGGAGGGGAAATGAGGAAACTGGAGAAGTCCAAGTTCATCCCTTGTGGTTGGAGGGTTCCTAGGCGGAAGATGAGGCGCTCTTCCTCCAGCCGTCTGTTTGCTATGGTCTGGCGATGGAGGAGTCCAAGGACCTGCATGTCCTTGGTGGAGTGGGAGGGGGAGTTGAAATGTTGAGCCACAGGGTGGTTGGGTTGGTTGGTCCGGGTGTCTCTGAAACATTCCGCAAGTAGGTGGCCTGTCTCCCCAATATAGAGGAGGCCACATCGGGTGCAGCAGATGCAGTAAATGATGTTTGTGGAGGTGCAGGTGAATTTGTGGTGGATACGGAAGGATCCCTTGGGGCCTTGGAGGGAAGTAAGGGGGGAGGTGCGGGCACAAGTTTTGCATTTCTTGCAGTTGCAGGGGAAGGTGCCGGAAGTGGAGGTTGGGTTGGTGGGGGGTGTGGACCTGACGAGGGAGTCACGGAGGGAGTGGTCTTTT
>NC_057737.1:19255677-19282776 GCF_004010195.1 Chiloscyllium plagiosum | reverse complement strand
CCATCCCCCATCATGAAGGCCTCAAAGCCCTCCGCTTCTTCCTTTCCCGCCGTACCAACCAGTACCCTTCCACTGACACCCTCCTTCGACTGATTGAACTGGTCCTCGCCCTGAACAACTTCTCTTTCCAATCCTCCCACTTCTTCCAAACCAAAGGAGTAGCCATGGGCACCCGCATGGGACCCAGCTATGCCTGCCTCTTCGTCGGATATGTGGAACAGTCCATCTTCCGCAGCTACACTGGCACCACCCCCCACCTTTTCCTCCGCTACATTGATGACTGTATTGGCTCTGCCTCATGCTCCCACGAGGAGGTTGAACACTTCATCCACTTTACCAACACCTTCCACCCCGACCTCAAATTTACCTGGACCGTCTCAGACTCCTCCCTCCCCTTCCTAGAACTCTCCATTTCTATCGCGGGTGACCGAATCAATCAATCAACGCGGCCATTTACTATAAACCGACCGATTCCCACAGCTACCTAGACTACACCTCCTCCCACCCTGCCCCCTGTAAAAACGCCATCCCATGTTCCCAATTCCTTTGTCTCTGCCGCATCTGCTCCCAGGAGGACCAGTTCCAATACCGTACAACCCAGATGGCCTCCTTCTTCAAAGACCACAATTTCCCCCCAGACGTGATTGGCGATGCTCTCCACCGCATCTCCTACACTTCCTGCCCTGGAGCCCTGGAGCCTCGCCCCTCCAATTGCCACCAGGACAGAATCCCACTGGTCCTCACCTACCACCCCACCAATCTCCATGTACATCGTATCATCGGTCGTCATTTCCGCCACCTCCAAACGGACCCCATCACCAGGGATATATTTCCCTCCCCTCCCCTATCCAAACGGACCCCATCACCAGGGATATATTTCCCTCCCCTCCCCTATCAGCGCTCTGAAAAGACCACTCCCTCCGTGACTCCCTCGTCAGGTCCACACACCCCACCAACCCAACCTCCACTCCCGACACCTTCCCCTGCAACTGCAAGAAATGCAAACTTGCGCTCACACCTCCCCCCTTACATCCCTCCAAGGCCCCGAGGGATCCTTCCATATCCGGCACAAATTCACCTACACCTCCACACACATCATTTACTGCATCCGCTGCACCCGATGTGGCCTCCTCTATATTGGGGAGACAGGCCACCTACTTGCGGAACGTCTCAGAGAACACCTCTGTGACACGCGCACCAACCAACCCAACCACCCCGTGGCTCAACACTTCAACTCCCCCTCCCACTCCACCAAGGATATGCAGGTCCCTGGACTCCTCCAGACCATAGCAACACGACGGCCGGAGGAAAAGCTCCTTATCTTCTGCCTAGGAACCCTCCAACCACAAGGGATGAACTCAGACCCAAGTCCCTCTTCCCTACCTTTTATCTTAGCCCGCTTGGCACACTTTCCTCCTTCCTGAAGAAGGGCTCATGCCCGAAACATCAATTCCCCTGCTCCTTGAATGCTGCCTGAACTGCTGCGCTTTTCCAGCAACACATTTTCAGCTCTGATTTCCAGCATCTGCAGTCCTCACTTTCTCCAAGGGCAATATGAGCAAGTACTATTCAGATGGTGCTCAGCAGCAAGGTGCCTTGATAGTTGTAGTCGTCATAATGGCCAGCCTTGCACTTGTGTAGAGTCTCAATCTTTACACCAGAAGGGTCCCCTCACACCAACAGAGACAGAGGTATTTGTGTAATGCTGCAAGATACCCTGGATTTCCATGTTTGGTCAGTTCAGATGGTATAGCATTAGCATTTGGTGTAAATTGGAATGGAAAGACTTAGCTTTTATAACAGTGAAAAACAATAAAATAATGAATGAAATTTGATTAAAACACATACTACACTCAGGTTAACCAGATTGTGTAAAGCATCAGAACCACAGTAGGCTACTGGCACCTGCATAGAAATTTAACATTAAATTAGATCCCTTGAATATTTGCATATGCATATGCTTAACAACTTTGCTGATTTAACAAAGACTTGAAACCTGTTCAAATAAATGGGTTAATGCCTCTGTTATAATGGGGGACAAGGACATTTTACACAAATCTATTTGGACAGAAATTCTCAAACAGCTTAATTTCAGTGCACTTATGTTCTATTAACAGTCTCCATAGCCAGAGGCTACGGGAAATCAATGCATTATGTATCAGAGAAGACACACTTGAAAGTATTGACGACATGGGTATCACATGCTGATCCACCATCGTGCTAAAAATTAAACAGGACTAGGTTGAGTTGTGCTACTTCCAAAAATGTGTATCTGGAATGTCATTTTGATATAGCTAACCATTTTGGGCTGCCTGAAAAGAATGACACCTTAATGTGCATGTGATGGTGTTTCCCACAGCTCTGAAATTGTACAGAGTTCCCAAGCTTTCAAAATAAAAAAAAACACAACGAAAACAACATGCTGCCAATGTAGCATGAAATAACACCTAATTGCTGCTGGTGTAATGGATTTTTCTGAAACACCTCACCATGTGTGCTCTTCCTTGCTCCTCTCAATGCTTTCTGAGATTTAACTGTTCTATCTGCCCAAAATTAAATGTAGCATGAAATAAAAAACTAACTTTGCCTTTCACTGTGCAATGGCTTCTAGCTAAAATGCCTGCAATGCTAAACCCCATTTACTTTCCCTGGGCCTAAGATGGTTTGTCAGTTTTGCCAATGAAGAGAATCAAAACCATTAAAACTGCTTATATCTTGGCCTCATTCATTAAAAGTGATAGAGAACCGCAACAGAAATTCTCCCCAGATTGAAGGCATTTTTTGTAATGGAATACTGCCATATTCAGAAGGATCACGGTCTGTTTGGAGGGGAATTAGCTGATTCTGAAGTCAACAGCCCAGTAACCTTAAAAAGTGAAATCAATAAATTTGACTATTGGATTCAGAGGGGCAAGTGAAATATCACTATTTCTCAGAAAAGGATAAAATCGTCAAATTGTACTGAAGTAGGAGGTGGCACGGGGCAGGGTGACACTAGGCACACGGACACACCAAGATGGCTGCTGAGCCACCATTTGGCACTTGACACATGAGATGGCCACCAAAGCACAATATGGAGAGACACAGCAGAGCAAATACAGTCACTGCCTGGGGCCACCAGAATGCCAGCACAACTCACTCACAACATGGTTGATTAGTTTAAGGCGGGTGGGGGACAGAATACACATGAGTAACATACACTGCCCGCTGAAGTGTCCGGGTCCAGCCAACATCTTTGATAGAAATGCTAACAGTTTGATACGGACTCAATACGAAATGCTAATAGTCGGGGCTGCATTGAAACTGACAATGTCTGCATTGAAAGTAACAACAAACCGTGCTGAAATTAACAAAGGCTGTGCTGGAACTGACAATGACAGTATCGAAACTATCAACGATTCCGCAATGATTGTCTTTGTAACATGGTTTGCTTATTCCAATTTCATCACTGACCTATTGTATCACAAGATGTATAAAAGTATCTTGACTTGTGTTCCGGGTTGAGAGAAGAATCACAGCTGACCACAGTGCTGTTGGTGTCTCTCTCTCTCCCCGGAGCTCCGGTATGTCCTTGTACAATAAACTCAGTCATTGAACCCCGACTCTGACTCCAAGACTGGGGGTTTCCCCCATAACAGTACATTCCACAAATTGCAATGAAAACATTTGAGAGGGAAGTTGAATGAAATCTAAGGTTTGTTTATCAGGCACCAGCCTAGAATAGTCACTGCAGACCAAACAAAAGCTGTCAAACTGTGTTACTAAAGCAAAAGGGATTTCATTGAAAATCAGAGAGCTCTGTCTGATCACGCTGCCTTGTAAACGATTGGCACCATTGAGTTGAGTCAGGAAGTATTCAAAGTAACAAAAAGGAATCTCAAAGGTAAATAAAACAAAAGAAAAATGCTGCAAATGTAAAACAGAAACAGAAAACACCAGGATGAAATAATATTTAGTAATAATATTCAGGATTAACCTGTCTCCCTCTGGAAAGGGATCAACAGTTAGAATGGACTTGAGGATAGGTTATGGGCGATTTGCAACATGGGTAATATTGTCGCTACTATGGCTTTATGCTAGCTTTTTGACGAAATGAACAATTCCTTCAAACTTCTGTGCCTTTTCCCAATCATCTTACAGAATTTTCTAACAATTACCCACTTCTCTTCAAGCAGCGGATGCATAGTCTGCTTCTACCCCTTTCTTGAGGATTATTCAATACCTTACTAACTCTAATTCACCTCCCATTTTGCTTTGTTCTTGTACTAAGTGGATTGTACAATCCAGATACAGACTCATCCACTAGCACGCACAACAGGTCAAACTTGGTCTGGGGATGGGAGCCTGCTGAGCAGTGTGAGGCAAAGTGCTGGTGACTACCGTCGTGTGAGGGTAATGAATTCAGAAGAGTGACACATTTCGGACAGTCTGAACAAATGGACCATGTTACAGTTTGATTACAAGGGGTTACAGATGAATCTTGAGCAGAATCTTACTCGAAACAAATGACAGACCACTTATTACAAATTAGCAAGTGACAGATAATTTTCTCAATGGCTAAGTACCTCGATCAAGGAGTCATTGCATGCTGTTGTTGCCAATTCTACCTGCTCAAAGGCAAGCAGTGATCCCAAGGAAAACATCACATGATATTGTTACAATACTACAGCTTTAGGACGTGTATTTTGTCCTGGTGTTTTTATGAAGAGAGGTTTAGACAGCGCCAAGCGAATTAAAATAAACAGCTTGTGACATCATTGCTTTTGTTTTAAGAAGTTGGAATAGAAGCAGCGTGAAGGGATGGGGTCAAGCTCTCACAGAATCAAGATTTTAGTTAACTTTCAGTGGTTGCTGGAGTCTTGAAGCTGGATGTGGAAAGCTGTTATTCCTCTCTATGTTACAGCTAAAGGATTGGGTTCTCTTCCTGCTGCTAGAATTGCGTGTGAGACCATCTATCTTACCCAAATTTGCCATTTGTCTACGGGGTGTTACGATATTGGGACAGTTGCTGCTTAGTAATTAAATAATCTATTGCTCTCTTAAGTGCATTGTAGGAGGAGTTGGGAAGTCATGTTTTGGTTGTACAGGATATTTCTTAGGATAATTTTGGAATATTGTGTGCAAGTCTGGTTCCCCTGCTATAGGAAGGATTTTGTGAAACTTGAAAGGATTCAGAAAGATTTGCAAGGATGTTGCTCAGGTTAAAAGTTTGAGCTATAGGGAGTGGCTGACTAGGCTAGGGCTATTTTCCCTAGAGTGTCAGAGATTGATGGGCTGATAAGTTTATAAAATCATGAGGGGCATGGATAGGATGAATAGACAAAATCTTTTCCCAGGGTGGGGGAGTCCAAAACTACAGGGCATAGGTTTACGGTGAGAGGGGAAAGATTTAAAAGAGTCCTAAGGGGCAATGTTTTCACACAGAGGGTGGTGTGTGTATGTAATAAGCTGCCAGAGAAAGTTTTGGACGCTCACCCAATTACAACCTTTAAGAGGCACCTGGATGGGTATATAAATAGGAAAAGGGTTTAGAGGTATGTGGGCCAAATGCTGGCAAATGGGACGATTTATTTAGGATATCTGGTTGACATGGACGAGTTGGACCGAAGGGTCTTTTCCATGCTGTATAGGTCTATGATTCTAGGTTTTCCCAATGGAGCTGAGTTATTCAAACTCTTCTTTTTTTACTGCCTGCATTTAACTATCGTGTAAATATAAAGTGTGTTTTGCTTCAAGCCTGGCAGTTTGACCAAACCAGTTGCATCTAAAACATAATGACTTACACTTGCCTTTAAAAATAAGAAAAAGTTGAGCTCTAAGCTATTTTTAAAATATATTTTGAGGGGTTTGGTCTAGTCCATAGCAAACTGAGGGCTCCTGTGAAGATCAAAATCTCTAACTCTAGGTTAGGTTACGAGTTATTGGACTGATAGTCAGCGAATGGGGAGTGTTGGTTTTCTCTGTCCTGGTATTGCATTTGGTTGGTTTAAACAAGGTGCGCCTTGTGTAGTAATAGCTCTTTCAGTCACTAAGAGTTTCCTGGGGGTGAGAAAACGTCAGGTTGAGAGCTTTACAGAAAGTGAGCAAGGAAAGCTTTTGAACTTGACAGACAACATGGAGTTGGGGTTGCCTTTGTCTGTGCGAAAAGGAGAGGTGATGCAGCAATAGCTCGACATTGATGATTGCTGGAAACGCCACCAGAATCATTGGAAATGGCTAAAATTCAACTGCAAAATGAAGCAGCTTGAATAAGAGGCAAAAGAAGAGAAAGAGAGAGAGGGATTAAAATGGTGCAGTTTAAGGAGAAAGGTTGGAGTAGTAATGAGGAGAGTGATGGAAAGCAATCCCTATCATAGCCAAAGGCCTGGTGTGGACTTGTTCAAGTTTGTCCAAGAGGTCCCCAGGTTCTACAAGAAGGATTTCGCAGTCTTTTTCATCTTATTTGCGAAAATGGCTGAACAAATGAAATGGCCAGTGATCGTACGGGCATTGTTGATCCAAACAAATTTGGTAGGTACAACGAGTGAGGTATTTGCATCACTTTCAGAGGAGGTATCTTGGGAGTATTATGAGGTGAAAAAGCCACCTTAAGTGCCTATGAGGTAGTACCAGAAGCCCATAGACACTGCTTGAGGAATCTGAGGAGGGAACCTGGTCAAATGTACATGGAATTTCAAAGGATCACACAAAGTAGTTTTGACAGGTGGATAAGGGCATTGAAAATAGATCAAACATATGATACTCTTAGAGAGACAGGTTACTTTGGAGGAGTTTAAATTCACTTCCTTAAGTATTAGAATTAGAATCCCTACAGTGTGGAAACAGACCCTTCAGCCCAACAAGTCCACACCAACCCTCCGAAAAGTAACCCACCCAGACCCATTCCCCTACCTTATATTTATCCCTGACTAATGCACCTAGCCTACACATCACTGGACACTATGGGCAATTTAAATCACCTAACCTGCACATCTTTGAGATTCTGGGAAGAAACCCACACAGACATGAGGAAATGTGCAAACTCCACACCGACAGTCGCTCGAGGCTGGAATTGAACCTGGATACCTGAGCACTGTGAGGCAGCAGTGCTAACTGCTGAGCCATCATGCCACCCACAAATAGTGAGAACTCATGTGGAAGAGAGAGTTAAGAATGCCAGATTGGCAGTAGAAATGGCAAATGATTATGAGTCGGTTCATAAATTAATATTTGGTTTCCGACAACATTGCAATCTGTGAGGGATAGCAACTGGACAAAAGAGAAACCCTCAGCTGGTAAGGGACAGGAGGTCTCATTGAAGACAGTAAACATTACTTCCCACAGGGTAAAAAGGAAACCCAGGAGGGAGGAGGAGACTCGAGTGTTTTCACTGTAACGAAGTAGGCCTCATGATTTCACAGTGTTGGTAGTTTAGAAAAAGCACTGGAAAGCAAGATGTGGGAAAATGGGATAAGCCAGTGAGTTTTGGCGAAGTGGTAAATGAAAGCACAGTGGAAGCTAAAACGTTACAGCAGAATGTACAACCTGGTCAGGGGTTGGTTGAGAACGAAGTATCAGATCTCTTTATAGAATTTACTAGCATGGATAAGGTTTATTCAAGTCTGCCAGAAGGAGCAGTTCAAGAAATTAAAGATTTTAAGAGATAAGGGAGCAAGTCAATCTTTGATAGTGAGAGATGAGGAGATACGTAATTCAGAAGGAGCCTTGCTGGAGAAGGTGGTCACATGTGGAATTCATCGTGAGAAGAGTAGTGTTCCATTATATAAAAAGTGAGGTTGGAAAGTCTGGTGAAAAGTGGTGAAGCGGTAGCAGGAGTAATCGAGAAAATTCTCTGTTCCAGAAATACAGTTTATTCTCAGTAATGAGATAGATGCATCACAGATGGGAGTGATGACTAATGTCATTGAAAAGTCAGTGGAAAATCAGGCAACTGAGATGTTACAAGAAGGACACCCTGGGATTTTTTTTCTGACTGCATGGTAACAAGGTCACAAAGCCACAGGTTGAAATAGGAGGAAAAATCAAAGATTCAAGCTAAAGAAGTTGAATTTCAATCATCAGAAACAGTGTTTGATCACCACCTCAGAATTTCTCTTTTGCCCAATTTCTATCGCTCACAGATTGAAATGATATCAGAGCCAAACTTTGATGTACGAACCAACAAATGTTGAGGAAAAAATAAGCATGCACAGGTGGAGGACAAAGTAGATATTTTTAGTTCAAAGAAATTAACTAAATTAGAACACAAAGATGAAAATCTAAAGCAGTTGTATCAAAAAGCATACATGGAAGAATCTGAGTATATCTCAGAATGTTACTCTCTTAAAGTCGAAGTCTTGATAAGGAAATGAGACCAATACATATTCAGCCGGATGAGAAATGGGCAGAACTTCATCAAGTTATATTAGCAAAAGCTTATAGAAAAGGTGGTGTTGTGGGTAGCACATGAAGTAGACTAGAATCCAAGATTCTAGTTTATCCAAGATGGAGGACTGGAAAAATTTCTGGCTGGAACAGGGTGTTCCTTTTTTGGGGTATTTTAGGTGTGGAGGTAACATCTTCAAATTCCAGGAGCAGCAATTACTGTTTGATATGCTGTTGCATTGTTTTAGAACTTTGGAGAAAAAACAAAGTCAGAGAGAGAGAGGAGAAATCCATATTGCTAACTGATACAGCAGTGAACCTGAGCAGTTACTGCCTTTGCTGTTTGAATTCACATATCGCTGGACATCGGAACGCTTCTGGGAAAATTAACAAACATCGAAATTCACAACCAATCTTGGAGGAACCTGTTTGGGAGAGGTCACAGCACTGAGACAGATAAGTGAATAGTTTTAAGTGTGGCCTTACAGTAAGTCTGCAGTAGTGAGTAGAGTGGGTTCTTTCTTGATTATATGTTTTATTGAGATATTTCTCTTCATTAAACATAAAAATATAAGTCATAAGTATTAAGTTAGCCTGGACTAGTGTTTTGTAGAGGAATGAGACGGTGCTATTTTCTAGGTCTGTAGATTGGAAGAAGCAAAAATGGCCCTTAGTAGAGTAATATTCTCTTCTTGTCGGATGTGAGAGTTTAGGCAGAGCTTATCTGCAATAAATGCCATTGGTTGCAAATCCTATCACATGGAATGGATCAGTTGGAGAGACACTTTGAGGCAATGAGGAAGTTACAAGAGCAAGGGGATGTGATGGATGGCAGTTAAAGGAAGGGAAAAAAGTTACAGATACAGTCACATAAATGGGTTAACTCCAGGAAAGGTAAGAGAGATAGGCAGGTAGTGCAAGCGTCTTCTGTGGCTAACCTCATTTCAAACAAGTATGCTGTTTTGGAAAATGTAGGGGGTGATGGATTCTCAGGGGAACGTAGCACAAACAGCCAATTTTCTGGTATTGAGACTGGCTCTAATGCAATGAGGGGTAGGTAGGGTTCCAAGAGACAAATTGTGGGAAGGGACTCTCTAGTACGCGGCAGAGACAGATGTTTCTGTGGCCAGCAGCGAATAATCAGAATGGTGTGTTACTTCCCTGGTGGTAGGATCAAGGATGTCTCAGAGAGGGTGCAGAATATTCTCAAGGGGGATAACAGGAGGCCATTGTACACAGGGCGACAAATGACATAGGAAGGGCAAAGGATAAGATTCTGAAGGGAGATTACAGAGAGTTAGGCAGGAATTTAAAAAGGAGATCCTGGAGAGTAGTAATATCTGAATTACTCCCGGTGCTGCGAGATAGTGAGGGTAGGAATAGGAGGATTGAGCAGGTGAATGCATGGCTGAGGAACTGGTGTATGGAGAAGGATTCACATTTTTGGATCATTGGAATCTATTCTGGGGTAGAAGTGACCTATACAAGAAGGACGGATTGTACCTGAATTGGAAGGGGACTAACATACTGGCAGGGAGATTTTCTAGAGCCGCTCAGGAGGATTTAAACTTCCTGGCGGGGATGTGGGACCCAGGGAGATAGTGAGGAAAGAGATCAATCTGTGACTGGTACAGTTGAGAACAGAAGCGAATCAAACAGTCAGAGCAGGCAGGAACAAAGCAGACAAGGTAGGACTGATAAATTAAACTGCATTTATTTCAAAGCAAGAGATCTAACAGGGAAGGCAGACGAACTCAAGGTATGGTTTAGAACATGGGACTGGGATATCATAGCAGTTACAGAAACATGGCTTAGGGATGGACAGGACTGGCAGCTTATATGTTCCAGAATAGAAATGCTGCAGGAAGGACAGAAAGGGAGGCAAGAGAGGAGGGGGAGTGGCGTTTCTGAGGGATAGCATTACAACAGTACTGAGGGAGGATATTCCCGGAAATACATCGAGGGAAATTATTTGGGCTGAACTGAGAAATAAGAAAGGGATGATCACTTTATTGGTATTGTATTATAGACCCCCTATAGTCAGAAGGAAATTGAGAAACAGATTCTAAGAATAATAAGGTGGTTATGGCAAGGGATTTTAACTTTCCAAACATCGACTGGGACTGTCATAGTGTTAAGGGTTTAGATGGAGAGGAGTTTGTTAAGTGTGGACAAGAAAATTTTCTGATTCAATATGTGGATGTACCTACTAGAGAAGATGCAAAACTTGACCTACTCTTGGGAAATAAGGCAGGGCAGGTGACTGAGGTGACAGTGGGGGAGCATGTTGGGGCCAGCGACCATAATTCCACTAGTTTTAAAATAGTGATGGAAAAGGATAGACCAGATCTAAAAGTTGAAGTTCTAATTTGGATGAAGGCTAATTTTGACAGTATTATGCAAGAAATTTCAAAAGCTGATTGGGGGCAGGTGTTCGCAGGTACAGGGGCAGCTGGAAAATGGGGGTCCAGAGACAGTATTTCCCGGTCAGGGTGAAGGGAAAGGCTGGATAAATAAAGAAATTGAGGGTTTGGTTTAGAAAAAAAAAGTATATGTCAGGTATAGACAACATAGATCAAATTAATCCTTAGAAGAGTATAAAGGCAGTAGGATTATACTTAAGAGGGAAATCAGGAGGGCAAAAAAGGGGACATGAGATAACTATGAAGAGAATAGGGCCCCTCAAAGATCAGCAAGGCGGCCTATGTGTGGAGCTGCAGGAGATGAGGGAAGATACTAAATGAGTATTTTGCATCAATGTTTATTATGGAAAAGGACATGGAAGATATAGAATGTGGGGAAATATATGATGACATCTTGAAACGTGTCCATATTACAGAGGAGGATGTGCTGGATGTCTTGAAACACATAAAAGAAGATAAATCTCCAGAACCTGATTAGGTGTACCCTAGAACTCTGAGGGATGCTAGGGAAGTGATTGTTGGGCCTCTGACTGAAATATTTGTATCATCGATAGTCACAGAAGACTGAAGGTTGGCTAATGGAGTGCTACTGTTTAAGAATGGTGGTAAGGACAAGCCAGAGAACTATAGACCAGTGAGCCTGACGTCAGTGGTGGGCAAGTTGTTGGAGGGAATCCTGAGGGACAAGATGTACATGTATTTGAAAAGGCAAGGACTGATTAGGGATAGTCAACATGGCTTGTGCGTGGGAAACCATGTCTCACAAACTTGATTGAGATTTTTGAAGAAGTAGCAAAGAGGATTGATGAGGGCTGAGCAGTGGACATGATCTATATGGACTTCAGTAAAGCATTTGACAGGGTTCCCCATAGGAGACTAGTTAGCAATCTCATGGAATACAGGGAGAACCAGCCACTTAAATACAGATCTGGCTCAAAGGTAGAAGACAGAGGGTGATGGTGGAGGGTTGTTTTTCAGACTGAAGGCCTGTGACCAGTGGAGTGCCACAAGGTGCTGGGTCCACTACTTTTCGTCATTTAAAAAAATAATTTGAATGTGAGCGTAAGAGGTATAGTTAGTAAGTTTGCAGATGATACCAAAATTGGAGGTATAATGGACAGCAAAGAAGGTTACCTCAGATTACAAGGGGATCTTGACCAGATGGGCCAATGGGCTGAGGAGTGGCAGATGGAGTTTAATTCAGATAAATGCGAGGTGCTGCATTTTGGGAAAGCAAATCTTAGCAGGTCTTATACATTTAATGGTAAGGTCCTAGGGAGTGTTACTGAACAAAGAGACCTTGGAGTGCAGGTTCATAGCTCCTTGAAAGTGGAGTCGCAGGTAGATAGAATAATGAAGAAGGCATTTTGTATTCTTTCCTTTATTGGTCAGAGTATTGAGTACAGGAGCTCAGAGGTCAAGTTGCGGCTGTACAGGATATTGGTTAGGCCACTGGTGGAATATTGCATGCAATTCTGGACTCCTTCCTATCAGAAGGATGTTGTGAAACGTGAAAGGGTTCAGAAAAAATTTACAAGGATGTTGCCAAGGTTGGAGGATTTTAGCTATAGGGAGAGGCTGAACAGGATGGGGCTGTTTTCCCTGGAGTGTCGGAGGATAAGAGATGACGAATAATGAAGAAGGCATTTTGTATTCTTTCCTTTATTGGTCAGAGTATTGAGTACAGGAGTTCAGAGGTCAAGTTGCGGCCGTACAGGATATTGGTTAGGCCACTGGTGGAATATTGCGTGCAATTCTGGACTCCTTCCTATCGGAAGGATGTTGTGAAACGTGAAAGGGTTCAGAAAAAATTTACAAGGATGTTGCCAAGGTTGGAGGATTTGAGCTACAGGGAGAGGCTGAACAGGATGGGGCTGTTTTCCCTGGAGTGTCGGAGGATAAGAGATGACCTTATACAGGTTTATAAAATCATGAGGGGGATGGATAGGATAAATAGACAAAGTCTCTTACCTGGTGTGGGGGGAGTCCAGAACTCGAGGGCATAGGTTTAGGGTGAGAGGAGAAAGATATAAAAGAGACCTACAGGGCAACTTTCTCATGCAGAAAGTGGTACATGTATGGAATGAGCTGCCAGAGCGAAGTGGTGGAGGCTGGTACAATTGCAACATTTAAAAGGGACCTGGATGGATATATGAATAGGAAGGGTTTGGAGGGATATGGGCTGGGTGCTGGCAAGTGATACTGGTTTAGGTTGGGATATCTGGTCGGCATGGACGAGTTGGACCGAAGGTTCTGTTTCCATGCTGTACATCTCTATGACTCTCTGAGGTGTTCATTTGAGAGTGAGGAAAACTCAAGCCAAAATATAAAACATTTTTATTAGCCTAGAGTTCATAAGAATGTGGTTGAATTTTGCTGGTCATGTCATATGCCAGGAAATTGGAAAAACCTCAGGTAGTGATAGAACTAGCACCCTTATTACCCATCCCCACATTGGAGGAACGTTTTACAAGAGAGTTAATTGATTGCATAGGACCTCTGCCTAGAAGAAAAAGTGTGAATCAGTATTTGTTGACCATAATGAAGGTATCTGAATTGGACATTCCTCAAATTAAATTGGACAGTGAGGAAGTTTTCAAACGTTGACAGAAATGATAAGTTATCTTCCAGAGGAAAATCTAAATGACCTGAAAGAGTTATTATAATCACATGACAAAATATGTGGAAATAAGTTAGGAAGTATTACTTTGATAACACATGAAGTAGTTAATGGAAATGCTGTTCTAATTAGGCAACATCCTTGTCGACTTAGCCTTCTAAAGTTGGTACAAATTCAAAAACAGATTGAAAGCACGCTCAAAGACAATATAATCAAGTGAGTTGCATCAAATAGAGCTCACCTATAGTAATGGTGCCAAAACCAGATCATCCTTACACAGTTGTTTGGTACTATCGCAAAGTCAAAGCATGTATAAAGTATGATTCATATCCTATTCCACATTTGGAAGACTGTATTGAGAAGGTGGGACAAGCATCTTATATTTCTAGGTTGGACTTAAGGAATTCTGGCTGTTATCTTTATTGGAAAGAGTGAAGGAAATTTCAACCTTTGTACACTGAATGGACTGTACCAGTTTAAAATCATGCCATTTGATGTGAAGAATGTGCCAACCACATTTGAAAGACTAACCAATAAAGTTATTCCAAGATTACCCAATGGTGCGATGTGCAATGACGACCTGATGATCTTTAGTTACACAGAAGGTACATTGGAGCATCTATCGGAATTATTGAATTGAATTGACTTCCAGAGCAGGCTTGGTGATAAATCTGGCTAAGAGTGAGTTCACAAAAGCCCAAGTCACGTACCTGGGCCACGTTATTGGACATGGACAGGTTGCCCCACAGGATGTGAAAACAAAGGTTATTGGGAGTTTCCCGTACCATTAACGAAGAGGGAAGTACTATGATTCCTGGAATTGCTTGGGTTTTATCGGAAGTTATGCTGAAGTTTAGCAGTGTGGTTGCTCCAACAACTGACCTGATGAAGAAGTAGTAGAGAAAATTTCAATGGAGTTTCAGAAGGTACTCAAGAACCTGAAAGCTGTGTAAATCTCTGCTCCAGTATGAGCCATACTTAACTAATAAAAGTCAATCGAGGTGGCTATCAATGTGAGCGATGTGGGTGTCAGTACTGTACTCTTGCAAGACGACAATGAGCACAGACAAACACCAATTGGGTATTTTTCCAAAAAGCTCAACAGAAATATTCCACAGTTGAGAAGGAGACCTGGAGTTTGGTACTGGCATTGCAACATTCTAACACTTACAATTGTCTCAGACACATCATGGGCAATGTATATACCAATGATAACTCCTTAAAGTTTTTAGAAAAATTTAAGGATAAAATTTCCAGACTATTGAGATGGAGCTTTTTATTGCAGCCATTCAATTTGCAATTTGTAAACGAGGCAGGGCAAGAAAACATAACTGTCGATGCATTGTCATAACTTTGCTGAGTGAAGACAGAGGCATTTGGTGATGGAAAAACAGACTGGAAGAGACTATAGTAGTGAATGTTTGCATGCTTAGAGTATATGTAATGTACATGCATTGTTCTGGACTAACAGTGTAAGACTAAACATTTTTAAAAATGAAATCATTTTTGTGGTTTGATTTTTTTTTAAAGGTGGGAGGTGTGACGACACTATGGCTTTAAGAGGTATATTTTGTCCTGGTGTTGTTATGAAGAGATGTTGAGATAGGGGTGATGAGTGGTCTGTTCAAAGCCAATAAAGTAACCAGCTTGCAAAGCCTTGAGATTTTTTTTTAAAACAATAGAAGCAGCATGAAGGAATGGGGTCAAACTCCCACAGAACCAGAATTTAATTTTAATTTTCTGCAGCTGCTGAGTTTAGATGTGGATAGATCAAGATGAAGTGACCAGTTTGATAGATGAAGGAAGATGTCATATACATGGACTTTAGTAAGGCGTTTTGATAAGGTTGCCCATGGTAAACTAATAGAGAAAGTGATGTCACATGGTGTTCTAGCTAGGTAGTTAAAGATCTGATTGAGCAACAGGAGACAGAGAGTAGTAGTTGAAGGGAGTTTCTCGAAATGGAGAAAGGTGACCAGTGGTGTTCCACAGGGATCAGTGCTGGGGCCACTGTTGTTTGTGATATACATAAATGATCTGGAAGAGGGCACTGTTGGTATGATCAGCAAGTTTGCAGCTGACACAAAGATTGGTGGAGTAGCAGAAAACCTAGGGGAATATCAAAGAATACAGGAGAATATAGATAGACTGGAGAGTTGGGCGGAGAAATGGAAGATGGAGTTCAACCCAGGCAAATGTGAGGTAATGCATTTTGGGAAGTCTAATTCTAGAGCAAATTATACAGTAAATGGACGAGCCTTGGGAAAAGTTGATGAGCAGAGAGATCTGGGAGTTCAGGTCCATTGTACCATGAAGGTTGCTGCACAGGTGGATAAAGTGGTCAAGAAGACATATAGTATGCTTGCCTTCATCAGACGAGGTATCGAGTATAAGAGCTGGCAGGTCATATTAAAAGTGTACACAACATTGGTTCGGCCACAGTTAGAATGGTGTGTACAGTTCTGGTCGCCACATTACCAAAATGATGTGGATGCAGTGGAGAGGGGCAGAGAAGGTTTACGAGGATGTTGCCTGGTATAGAAAGTGCCAGCTATGAAGAGAGGTTGAGTAGGTTAGGTTTGTTTTCATTAGAAAAAGGAGATGGGGGGGACCTGATTGAGGTCTACAAAATCATGATGAGTATAGACAGGGTAGATAGAGATAAGCTTTTTCCCAGGGTGAAGGATTCAATAACGAGAGGTCACGCTTTCAAGGTGAGAGATGAAAAGTTTAAAGGAGGATACACGCAGCAAGAGGGTGGTAGGTGCCTGGAATGCATTGCCAGCAGAGGTAGCAGAGGCAGGCACGGTGGATTCATTTAAGATGCGTCTGGACAGATGCATGAGTGGGTGGGGAGCAGAGGGATACAAATGCTTAGGAAATAGGCAACAGGTTTAGACAGTACATTTGGATCGGCTCAGGCTTGGAGAGGCTGTTCCTGGGCTGTAAATTTTCTTTGTTCTTTGTTCGTTTGTTCTTTGTGGAAGCTATTATTCCTCCTCTCTGTTACAGCTAAAGGATTAGATTCTCTTCCTGCTGAAAGAATTGCATGTGAGACCACCTATTTTACTTGAATTTGCCTTTGCCAAGTGCGTGTTTTTGGGATGTTACTATATTGGAACAGTTGTTGCTTAGTAGTTAAACAATCTATTTTTCTGCTACGTTTTCCCAATAGTTATTCTACTTCCTGTTCCTTTTGCTTGTACAATTGAAAGAATATAGACCAACTGAATTGCATCTAAAGCACAATGCCTTACGCTTGCCTTAAAAATAAGTAAACATTAGGGTCTTGACTATCTTCTCAATATATTTGGAGGTGGTTTAGTCTGATCCATAACAATGTCTCAGCTGCTAAAGTCATCATTGTCTGTCCATTCAAAACTAAAAAGAAAGAAAGGCTGGCATTTCTATAGTGCCTTTCATGATCAAGGAATGTTCAAAGTATTATGCAGCTAATGTAGTACTACCAAAGCGTAATCACTGTTGTAATGTAGGAAACATGGCAGTTACTTTATGCACTGTAAACTCCCATAACAGCAATGCAATAATGACCAGGTATTGTGTTTTTGTGTGATATTGATCAAGGGATCCATATTAGCCAGCATCCTCAAACTAACTTACCTAAACGAAAATAATTTTTATCACTGTGTTGCAGTTTATGGGACCTCCTTGCACACAAATTGCCACTGCATTTCCAACTTTACAGCAAAGACAGCATTTCACAGAGTGCTTTTCAGCTGTGAATCACTGAGGCACATCTTGGGGCCATGAAAGATATCACATGAAACACTTTCATTCATAACGTTGTGCACAATAGACAAGCAATCCCAAAGGTTGAACTTCCCACCAGGAACATGGCCTCAGAATGTATTTCTCTTAATCTTTCAGTTTCTGGTAACTCATCAGTTCAAGCCATTATTTAAATATTTTCCATTTATACATTGTGAAGCATAGCTATGTGCTAGTATCTGACAGCAACCATTCATTCAGAGCGCAAACACAAGCTGCAAAATGAACTAGAAAGCTTAAAATATTGACAATATATTGGGCTTTAAAAATAAGATCCATAAAAATCTTGCATTTCTGGGAAACAGGTCATTGAACCATAGCTGAAGGTAGTCTTATTTTCAAAGTAAGCCTTCTAAAATAACTAATTAAAAACGACTGAGTGGCAGCAATATATCTTGCCGTTTTATTGCTGAATGACAGTAATTACTGCTTCTGCACTGTTGCAACAATGAACTCTTTAACTTAAAACTGCACAGTTCTGTTACTGAAGTATCGTCCAGTTTGCCATGTATGAGGAGGAAAGAGGATTTTCCTACTTGAAGAATCCGTCCAGCATGATGTACCAATATAGATTGAATCCACACTTGAGTAAAACCACATTAGTTAGTGTTATTTATTCACTGACATTCTTAGGGAACCATGATTACTAACATAAGAGACTATGAGTTGCACCACATTCACTATTTTGTTAAAAAGGACTCATTGAAACTTTAATGAGTGTGTCAAATCCCACTTATTTTACAGCTCGTCTGCCACATAAAGATGATGGATTTCTGCAATAATACAACTCCTGAGATTGGAAGGGGATTTGCTAAAGACTCCACGTTCAAACATCAGTGATGATGCATGAGCGTTCATTGGTTCAATAACGCAATTAACCTGAACCTCACTGCACAAATAAAAACAGATGGACGGGCCAGTAAGTAACCACAAAGGAATGATTTTCTGAGCGAACAAAGCATATAATCCTTTCCATTCTTCTCTAAATGAACAGAGCATACAAATTCTTTGCTGTACTTGCTGGCTGAATAAATCAATGCAACAATGCTTGGTGGAAAAGGAGTAGCTGAATAAAAATTCCATATAAGGTATGGAGTAACAAAACAAAGATGAACTCATGGGACAACCAGACAGACAAGAATGCTCTATTTGTAAACTACATTTCCATGTTACCAAACATAATTAATCACACACATCAAATCCTGATCCGGACTGCTGCATGATGAGAGACAATTTATTAAAGAGATGGAGGTGGAAAGATTGCAATCCCTAAACATTTAAATTGCACCTTACAAGTAATAAAAGTGGTAATAACTAAAACACAAAATTTCTCCATAATTTTGGCACCAAGGTCTCAGCAATGAAATACTAACGTTATCAGCAGGAAATAAAGCAAAGATTCAGTCAGGTAACATTTCTCGTTCAGTTGGTTGAGGTACTCCATACTATTTTATTAATAATAGGCAGAAACCATAAAGTCTTTATTATTTATGGACTAAAAGCTGGAAAATGCAATTAGTTAGGGTGATTCATTTCTCAGCTTGTGCACACATGATGGGTAAATGTTTGTGCCATAGGTGTCCCATGGTTCTATTCTATAAGCACAATAATTTATCCAAACTGACGTCTTCACAGCTTATCATCTCCATCTTGAGCAATTTGTGTGTCAGCTCAATCCAAATTACATTTTCATCTTCAGCAGTTGATGTATGGAAAGCGAGTTCCTGCCCGAAATTTCTGAAATTGGAAGAAGTGTGGAGGACTGTAGATCAGAGCGCTCTTAAAGCTTTAAGTCCAGGTTTTGTTCAGAGTGTCATGATGTCACAGGTTGTCATATTATATGGAAACTCATCATTCCCATGCAGCTGAGAAGTTCAAACTTGAGGCAGGAGTAGTATACATCACCATAGGGATAACTTACTGATTTTATGCTCCAAGCAGGAAACCTCAGCTACCATGAGCAGAGTGAGGGTTTTTTTCCTCCAACTGCTTTAATAGTTAGACTATGACTGGAAATGTGTGGATTTGGAATTATATTTTCATAGACTCCAGTTAGAGCACCATTTTGGACAATTATCCCCTTGTTAACATTTGCAAGGGGTCAACGAGATGTGAGGAGATGACAACTATCAAAGAACCGGGAAGAAAGGTGACAGATGACTGCCCATAGGCTTCACTCAGGAGTCAGAGTCAGAGTCAGCCTACTATATTTTGAAGGAAGGTAATTATTTGGGGTAAGTGGTTAAATTACTGCCTGATGGAAGAGGTTGTATATTTTTTAAAATAGTAAATCACCCACCTGTAAAACAGAAAAATCACTAATGTTACCTGTGTATTTACTACATGACTATACTATTTAATCTTCAAAACTAGTTAATTTTCTTACTCAAAAGTGAAACTGCTTACACTCAGACTTATTCAAAACCTAAAACCCACCTGCCTGGATGAGTGCAGCCCCAACAGCATTCAAGAAGCTTGACACCATCCAGGACAAAGCAGCTCGCTTGATTGGTACTACATCCACAAGCATCCACTCCCTCCAGCAGAGACACACACTAGCAGCAGTGCGTGCATCTATAAGATGCATTGCAGACATTCAGCTATTATCCTCAGATCGCATCTTGCAAACTCACGACCACTTCTCTCTAGAGGGACAAGGGCAGCAAATGTATGGGAACACCACCAACTTCAAGTTCCCCTCCAAGCCACTCACCATCCTGAGCTGGAGGAATATTGCCGTTCTTTAATGTCACTCGGTCAGAATCCTGAACTCCTAACAGCATTATGGGTCAACCCACGGCAAGTGGACTGTAACAGTTCAAGAAGACAGCTCACCATCATCTTCTCAAGGGCAACTAGGGACAGGCAATAAACGTTGGCTGAGCCAACAATGCCCATATCCCACAAATGAATAAATAAATAATTATTCTATTTGTAACTATTTTAGTATCACTCATTCTACTATGTAAAATGTAACTAAACACAAATAGTTGTTGATATTACACTTAAATTGCAGCCTTTTCACTCCTCAGATCCTTAGAGTTGAATTAAGCTGATATGGCATTTGTCACTCAGTCCGTCTGGTGGTCTAGTTTATCACTTCATAAATTGAGTTGTGCAGGATGATTCAAAAACCTAAATTAGACATCACTAATAAAAGATCCAAAGGGATTTTAAAAAACTCAATTGCAATGTATTATCCTTGTACAATTGATCAAAGACTTGATACTAGACACAGTCATGAAGGCTCTCAGTAGACTTCCCTGCAGTCAGAAGGTCTCGTGTCAGTGGGAATTAAGTGGGTGGGAAAAGCAAAGTGATTGAACACTTCTTTGGAAAATAAATGGCAGAAAAGCAGGATAGCAAATAGGATATGAGTTATTGTCCTCATGTTGTCAGATGATTATTGTACTACAGGGCCACAGATTGGCAGCAGATTAGCATCAACGCTGAATCAGTTAATCTGCCCCGACTGCAACAACTGAACTGTTCCGAAAAGGATTTGAAGTGTGCATCTGCTGCAAACAAGTTACTCTGGCAGCAATTCGAGAAACAGCAGGTTCACCAATACAAAAACGTAAATGGAACTCTGTGCAGAAATAAAATTTCAATATTCATGAACATCAATTTCATAATAATACAGGAAGAGATATATAACAATATCAACATTGGCAATATGCCATTTTTGTTAAGCTGCCTCAGGGCAATGGTATATAGCTATGGTTTGCACTACGTTGAGTTTCTAATACTGTTTATGTGAAGTGTTCCATGTAATTTATTTAAGGATGCAATCATGTTTTGAGCTGAGAAAGCACGTCAAAAAGCTCAATTTCTTCTGTCAGATAATTGAGTTTCATGTTAACCAAGACATGAACCAAGCAAACTAATTAAATATGTGTCTCTGTTGAGTTTGTTTAGCTATTGTAAAACAAAAATGCGTCAGTAAGATATGCAACAATATATTTTCATTAAACTAATATTCTCGGTAAAATGCAGTGTTAGAGGAGGATTAAGACACAAATTTGAAATGCTGTGTACTATTGTTATGACTAGGTGACAAAGGGTAAATTGACTTCCCCTCTTTTTAAGCCAATTCAGCTGGCTGGAAGGATTTTTTAAAACTTTTCTTTAGTTTGCAGCTATTCCTCACTTCAGTTAAAACATATCTCATCAGATGGCTAAACAAAGGAGCCATTCACAAAGTTTGAGAGTCATACAGCACAGAAAAGGCCTTTCTGCCCATCAAGTCTGCACTCTCAACAATTACTCTAAATTTACAGTAATCCCACTTTCCAGCACTTGGCTCATAGCCAAGCTATGACATTTAACGTGCTCATCCATGCACTTTTTAAAGGTTGTGAGGTTCCTTCCTCTATTACCCAGCGAGGTAGAGTGTCCAGCACCCCCGGGTGAAAAATGTTTTCCTCAATTCCCCTCTAAACCTCCTGCCTTAATAAAATATCTACATAATTTTTTTTACTGTGGCCGTAATTTATTAACTTGGATTACTTAAAAGTCATTTTTTTTTAAATTGTTCTTTCACAGAATGAGGGTTTCTCTGGCTAGGCTAGCATTTGTCACCCATCCCTAATGGTCCACAGGGCAACCACACAATTGTGGGTCTGGAGTCACATGTAGGCCAGACCAGGTAAGGATGGCAGTTTCCTTCCCTAAACAACAGTGAACTAGATGGGTTTTTCCTAACAAATGACAATGGATTCATGATCATCAGTAGATGCTTAATTCTAGGTTTTTATTGAACTTACAATTAATCATCTGCCATGGCATGATTCAAACCCGGGTCCCCAGATCATTACTTGGGTCTCTGAATTCCTGAATGTCCATTCTCCTGCTCCTCGTATGCTGCCTGACCTGCTGTGCTTTTCCTGCCCCACACTCTCGCCTCCGGATTAATAATTCAGTGATAATACCACTAGACCATTCCCTGTCCTGTATATAAAAATGTAGTGATTGGACCAAGGTTGGCCAGGTGGATCTCATTGAGTATTAGTTCTCTGATTGGCCCAGGTTAACAGCCCACATCAGGGAGCCCTGGTTGACCGATATAAACAGGAGTGTCCTTCCGCTGTTAGGTTTGGGCCTGGGTGTTCCTGAAGATGTAGCACACATTGTCTACCAATACTCTTTAGGGAGAGGTGGGCACCGTGGGGAGTGGAATGCTTTACTTCCCCCCCCCTAATTCTATTTCAATTTAATCCCCACTCTCCCACTCACCGTTTTCATATAAGCATTGCTCGCTCTGGGCTTTGCTTATCACTGGTTCATTGGCCAACAGGTGTCTTTCCTGGTGGTGGAATGTTAATAAAGTTATTTTCACTTGGTGTTTTCACTGTATCTGTATCACGCACCTTCACATGCACAAACATGGGAAAAAACATTTTAAAAATAAACAAACAGGAGTCTCTGGGATTCTCTTCACTCTCGGGACTGGCTCTGACCTAGTGACTTGGCGATGGGATACAGATCTCTGTGCAGTTATTTGAAAAGCATTTTGTCTATTAAGCCAATCATGTACACATAAGACTTTCTCTGCCTTATCAAGTGCATGTTTTTCCAATCATTGAAGCTGTACTTTAATATTGTCATCATGGTGATAAGAATTTTCAAATTCCATCATCTGATTCTAATATCCAAGGTGTCTTAAATTGTCTCCCTAAGAAATTGAGTGAATGATGAAATTTATTACTTACTCACTCTGAGAAAAAAATAAACTGCAATAAACACAGATATAAAAGTTTTAAAATGATGAGTGTCCAGTACAAAAAAGGTCAACAAGAGGCAGTTTAAAAAAGTCTTTCAAGTGCTTAAGATGACAGGTTTTAATCTGACCTGACTTCCTCAGCAGCAGTTAAATTTAGGTAGCTTTGGAGTTCTCAGTGAATGAATAGCCCTTCAATTTGCTTCATCGAATAGACAGAACAGAAAAGAAGAGAGGGAGAGAGATTTCTCTCTTCCTACGTGAAATAGAGTTCACTAGTGCATTCCTATGTCAGGCTTCATTATATTTCAAGCTGGAATATCTGTAGGAAGCTTTCACCTTAACACATGAAACTTCCAGAAAGGTGCAAATCAAACAAGAGATACAGATTGCACTTTCAAAGCCTTTTAGTAACTGGAATAATTTTGCCTCAATCTCAATGGTCCTTATTGACAGTTTTATGAGCTTGGTTCAATCTAGTCAGGTGACCAATTCAGCCACCTTAATCAGTGTTTTCCTTTTGTTAAGCAAGACAGCCAAGGTATTAAAACCAGATGATGGAATTTGAAAATTGATAGTCCATTTTTACCACCAGCATGACAATAATTATTGTAAATTATATTAAAACATGCACTTGATGAGACAGAGAAAGACATGATGGACTTAATTGAAAAAATGTTTTATATATTGCCTTTTATAAAGTAATCCAAGTTAAAGAATCATGGCCACAGTAAAATGGTTCTGTAGATAGTGAAATTGACCTTCACAACGAATTAGCTAAGAACTGCAGATTCCGTATGAAACAGAAACAGAAAATGTTGAAAACGCAAAGATCAGTAAGCATGTGTGGAGAAAGAAAAACACCCTGTTAACATTTCAGCTCAATTATCCCTTGCTTCTATAAATTTTTCACTGATACTAGTTGAATGTGATGCTTAAGTAATTCATGGCTGCACTTGTACTACAATCACCAAAACGTGTTACATCCAATGCCAGACCTGTACTTTTTAAATCTGACATTTTGACTTAATTGTGGAATGGACTGCTGCTCTCTGCTCCAGAAATAGTCGCCAGTTCCAGCAATTTAGAATTTGAGTATAGTTAATCGGTTTGGACTGGTACTGCAATCAGAGCAGATTTAAGTTACTACTGTAAATGGCAAGACTACAATCATGTTTCTGAAAATTAAATGAATGTTTTACAAGAACAGGGAAGATCACAATTATGAGCAATAAAAACAACCTCTTTTCTTGGTGAATGCACAGTTTATAGTCTAGCTACAATTCATATGACATATCAAGATCTATTCAAATATAACCAATTTCAAACATGAGTTATTTGGATTTCCTCTCAGTTTCTGTTGCATCATTGCCATCCATGTGGCCACCATGCAAACTCCGGTACAGACATGATGGGTCAAATGGCCTCCCTCGGTACTGTCAAATTATATGATGCTATTTTATTTTTAACTCAAGTCTAACAGTTCCATAGAACATAGAAGAATACAGCGCAGTACAGGCCCGTTGGCCCTCGATGTTGCGCCGATCCAAGCCCACCTAACCTACACTAGCCCACTATCCTCCATATGCCTATCCAATGCCCGCTTAAATGCCCATAAAGAGGGAGAGTCCACCACTGCTACTGGCAGGGCATTCCATGAACTCACGACTCGCTGAGTAAAGACCATACCAGGCAACATCCTGGTAAACCTCCTCTGCACCCATTCCAGTGCCTCCACATCCTTCCTATAGTATGGCGACCAAAACTGCACACAATACTCCAGGTGCGGCCGCACCAGAGTCTTATACAACTGCAACATGATCTCAGGACTCCGGAACTCAATTCCTCTACCAATAAAAGCCAGTACGCCATATGCCTTCTTCACCGCACTATACTTGGATGTATCCACTTTGGTGGATTCTTCTACTTGCCTATCACCATTTCAATCTGCAGCCTTTATACTTTACTGCACATCCCAGATAAACTTTGCCCAAGTTTTTGCTTCCAAAACCAGCTGCTCAGTTTGAATCTATTCCCCAAACTTCCCCACTCAAGAGTTTTATCTCCCTTTCAACTACAAAGATTCCTTCTGACAGATCAGTTGAATTTTTTGCTGCCGTCTCTGGTTTGCTGGATTTCAATCGGTTTCCTCTCCCACAGGCATACTATTTGGAAACCCAATGAGAAACACTTGCTTCTGTGGGGTTTCTGAATTTCCAGGGACCTCTCATAGGATGGTCCTTGTAGAAACCTGAAGTAAATTGCCCAGCATTTTCAGATGGAAAATTCCACAGCTTTCTGGAAACCTAGCTCAGGTGATAAAAAAGTTCCATTCATACAGTTAAGAGTTTCTTTTACATTGGAATATCACAAGAGGTGAAATAAAAGAGGATCATTTATTTTCTTAGGGTCACCATGTCCTGATGCTGTTTTGGGGGGGTATGCATTATTTAGTAGCCCTGAAAGTCAGTGAGAAATGAAATATCACCAGCTCCGTTATTGCCACATTCACCCTTATCAATTATGCTCAAAAACGTGGAAAGAGAAGAAGTCGAGTCAAAATTAAAAGGAACCAGCTGTTGTATTCTTGATGTCTTCTATCAGTAGAAAAAAAGGACTAGAACTGAGAGAAGACTTGGTTGCCTACTGCCCCTTATTCACCTGGACATAGTGTAATTATCAATAAAGAAAAATACAACACTTGCGATACAATAATCAAAGAAAAAGGGCTGCTCTTTTTTTAGGCACTGGAGGGTCCCTACATCTCAAGTGAGGGGAGATGTTGAGAAGGAGAATCCTTTATGGTAACCTCAGCCAGTGTGGGGATTGAACCCCATGCTGTTGGCAGCATTCTGCATTGCTAACTTGGCAACCCTAGTGAGCTCAGTCGGCTGGACGGCTGGTTTGTAATGCAGACTGGGTTCAATTCCTGCACCAGTTGAGGTTACCTCGAAGGACTCTTTTACTGCCGTGACTATGGTGACTTTACTTAATAACCAAGAAAATCAATCAATTGGCAAACCACATGCAGAGGGTATAGTAATCAATGTGCATTTATAATTCCAACATAGCTGCCTTTGTGACCAGAAAGAATTTGTAATGCTGAAGGCATTGAAGGAAGTGATCAAACTTTAATTGAGGAGGAATTTTACCATTTGCAATTTGTATTTTAATGAGTGTAATTTGTGAACTTTGTCTGCAATAGCTGAGTGATTTTACCCACTCTTCACCCAGACTCTGGAGTTCCTTTCGCAGGAATCACACGGCAAAGGGTCCCTGTAGGGACCTTTTGGCTTTCATGTCACTGACTCCATGTTTAAGGCCTAGCTGCAAGCCACTTCAGATGATGCAAGCCAGGAACTTCCACACATATTATGGTGTGTGTTATTATTATTAACAAAATCCATTATTAACAAAAACATGGCGTTAAGGAAAGGGAAGTTTGATCTCCACATTCTGGACAATGGCCTGGTGGTTAGGATGCTAGAAAGGAGGACAGTTGCTTTAATTGTGGAGCTCCACAGGAGGTTGCACCACCAGACCAAGCCAGCCCAGGCATGAGTTGTAGCTCAAGTTAATGCTCAGTGGCTCAGTGGTTTGCACTGCTGCCTCGCAGTACCAGGGACCCGGGTTTGATTCCAGCTTCGGGTGACTGTGTGGAGTTTGCACATTTTCCCTGTGTCTGCATGAGTTTCCTCCAGGTGCTCCGGTTTCCTCCCACAGTCCAAAGATGTGCAGGTCAGGTGAATTGGCCATAGACAATAGACAATAGGTGCAGGAGTAGGCCATTCTTCCCTTTGAGCCTGCACCACCATTCAATATGATCCATAAGACCATAAGACATAGGAGTGGAAGTAAGGCCATTCGGCCCATCGAGTCCACTCCACCATTTAATTATGGCTGATGGGCATTTCAACTCCACTTACCCACATTCTCCCCGTAGCACTTAACTCCTTGTGACATCAAGAATTTATCAATCTCTGTCTTGAAGACATTTAGCGTCCCGGCTTCCACTGCACTCCGCAGCAATGAATTCCACAGGCCCACCACTCTCTGGATGAAGAAATGTCTCCGCATTTCTGTTCTGAATTGACCCCCTCTAATTTTAAGGCTGTGCCCATGGGTCCTAGTCTCCCCGCCTAACGGAAACAATTTCTTAGCGTCCACCCTTTCCAAGCCATGTA
>NC_057737.1:19250798-19253346 GCF_004010195.1 Chiloscyllium plagiosum | reverse complement strand
ATAGACAATAGACATTAGGTGCAGGAGTAGGCCATTCTGCCCTTCGAGCCTGCACCACCATTCAATATGATCATGGCTGGTCATCCTTAATCAGTATCCTGTTCCTGCCTTATCTCCATAGCCCTTGATTGCACTATCCTTGAGAGCTCTATCAACTCTTTCTTAAATGAATCCAGAGACTGGGCCTCCACTGCCCTCTGGGGCAGAGCATTCCACACAGCCACCACTCTCTGGGTGAAGACGTTTCTCCTCATCTCTCTCCTAAATGGTCTACCCCTTATTTTTAAACTGTGTCCTCTGGTTCGGCACTCACCCATCTGCAGAAACATGTTTCCTGCCTCCAGATCGTCCAATGCTTTAATAATCTTATATGTCTCAGTCAGATCCCCTCTCAGTCTTCTAAACTCAAGGGTATACAAGCCCAGTCGCTCCAGTTTTTCAGCGTAAGGTAGTTCCACCATTCCAGGAATTGACCTCGTGAAGCTACGCTGCACTCCCTCAATAGCCAGAATGTCTTTCCTCAAATTTGGAGACCAGAACTGCACACAATACTCCAGGTGCGGTCTCACCAGGGCCCTGTACAGCTGTTAAATTGCCCATAGTGTTAGGTGCACTAACTAGGGATAGGTGAGTGGGTCTGGGTGGGTTACTCTTTGGAGGGTCAATGTGGACTTGTTGGGCCGCACTGTAGGGAATCCAATCATGCCGAATACCCATCCTTGCAGGAAGAAGGTCAATGATCTTGTGCACAATATAGTAGTAGTGTTACTACCTTCTTTTTCCTACTTTATACTCTCAGAGCCACCACTAACTCTTCCAGTGGTCACACCATTCATTGAGGACCGTGGACCATAATTTTCAGTATTAAATGCATCGTGTCTGCTCAGCAGCTCTCACTACCTCATCCTCAAACTGATCAAGCCCCTTGACTAATTGAGGTGATACCCATGACAGACCATAGTGTCCTTCACACCGTTAAGGTCTATATTGCCTCTTCAATTTTCACACATGGCTACTTGAATGAAGTGCATGCAGTGTGTTTGCTATGTAAACAGTTGGTACATCCAGATGTGACATTGACATAGTACGTGTCACACAGCAAGATGGTCATCCCTTTGACTATTCAATACTGCCCACTGTGAAAAGTTTCCTGTCCCTCATGGTGCACTTAAAAGCAATGCAAGGCACAGAGCATGGTAACCTGCAACTTAGCACTGAAGACCCTGCGCCCTAAGAAAGCAATGTGACCCACCCAGAGGTTGGCAGCCAGCAAGTTAACAATGAAATCAGTGACTATATGCAAAGAAACATACGAGAAGAATTTAGACTTGTTGCCTCCAAGTAAGCACAAAGTGAGTGTGAGTGCTAACAAAGTAAGATGTGCAAGTGAATCAAGTGTAGTAACTGTGTATGTCCCTGTGTGTAAAGCAAACAAGTTGTAGGTAACCATCAGTTCCACAGTAAAATGTTGAAATCATTTCAGTGTTAGTCCAGAGGTTTGAGTCTGATAGCTTGCCACTGCTGAACTTAGAGTTGTTGTCGTAAAGCAGCAGTTGGGTGATGATTGAGACAAGCATTTGATGAGCTACAGCCACCAGCTCTGGTCTACATCAGTAACTTGTGTTGTCTCATCCCTCGCAAAAGGAGAGGAACTGGAATTAGTATATAACTGAGGTGAGTTACCGTAATGAGATGTAAACACATGAATAGCAAGATTCTCAAGTTGCCATTAAAGGTTTGAGGGGAAATATTGCATTTTTTTGATAGCGACTCTGGTTTTTTCATTTTATGTAAGAATGAACAGGTCCAAACAATTAAAAAATTGTTCTACAAGATGATATTTCAAACAAGGTCCTCAAGTAAGTCTGTACTCAATAATATGTAGACCTAACCAAATCAACTAAAAACAAAAATCTTTTGTTCAAGGCTAATCATGCAGAGTACAGGGTAATTATGAAAATCAGTGAAAGACTTAAACAATGCTGAAACATACATTTGCATAACCCCTGCACCTTCCTCAACTTCCTCATTTTATTCTTGAAGTTCCTCAGTCCTAAACTTTAGTAGTCATGCTTCATGTATGAACAGAATGGGTCCTTGACAATTTCCAAGCAGGACATTCAACCAATATACAAGCTGGGAAAATTGCTGATGGGAAGGTGAACCCATTGGAGATCAAAACCTGTTGAGCTGTTGTAAAACAGCAAAACCAGACAGTACTATCAAGAAGCACAAAAAGACTTTGTGAAGCTGAAGAAGATATCAGTGTGAATGAGGACTTAACAAGATTACACAAAACACAATGGGCCTCTCTAATCAGAAAGTTTGCCAACAGGAGAATTGGGGAACACCTCAGCGGTCCAGGACATTTGACCTCGGACCTTTGGGTGACCATCCTCCAAGGCGGACTTCGGGACAGGCAGCAGCAAAATGTGGCCGAGCAGAGGCTGATAGCTAAGTTCCATACCCATAGGGAGGGCCTCAACCGGGACCTTGGGTTCATGTCACACTACAGGTGACCATCATTGCACTATACACACACACACAC
>NC_057737.1:19211886-19250557 GCF_004010195.1 Chiloscyllium plagiosum | reverse complement strand
GAAAGAAGTGAAACTGTCATGGTATTCGAACAGATGAAAGACTTAACAGATAATCAAGGTATTTTTCAATGTATAATTTCAGTTACATTACACTGTAAATTTTTGCTATAAATTCTGTGCCTTACAATTGTGTCCTCCACAACCACCTGATGAAGGAGCAGCGCTCCGAAAGCTAGTGCGCTTCCAATTAAACCTGTTGGGCTATAACCTGGTGTTGTGTGATTTTTAACTTTGTACACCCCAGTTCAACACCGGCATCTCCAAATCATAGGTATTTTTGATATTTGTTCAAGCTTTCCAAACAATCAATTATTTCTCTGGTCTTCACCAGATGAAATGTATTGAAAATTGGTAGTGTTCTGTGACCTTTAAGCTTAAGTTTTAAACAAAAATGTGTCATCAAGATTAAAGGCTGTCATGAATGGATCATTGAGGATGTGTAAAATCCAGTCCATCCAGAAAGGAGATATAAAAGAAGCTGTTAAAGTGACTTGATTACTGCAAACCAACTGTCCTGTCTTTCAGGGTTGTCACTTATTTTATCTATAAGTCTGTACCCAAAGGGAACATTTTGTCCCCATTTCTACGGCACCATGGGGTGTTCTGATTGCTGGCCATCCTCAACATCTTCCTATCACCATGCTCCTATTGGTCAACAGCAATCCCCCACCCAATGTCATGGCAGAAGTGTCCCTTATTTTCCTTCATAAGAGTTGTTCACTCTGACTGCAGACAAGAAAGGAACCTAACCAGTCAGTCAGGAGAGCCATGGTTGAGATGCAAGAAAATGAAAGGAAACTCAGCCCGTAATCAAGAGAATATCTTTCTCTGCTCAGAATCAAAAACAAAGGGGCCTAACTTATTTTTGAAAACATATGGGCAATGAATTAACAGGGAATCACCATTCTGAGGTGATTGTGTGATAATTTGCTGAGAACATATTTGGGTTTTGCATTGCTACACCAACGGCACAGAGACAGGTACTTTATTAAAAAAGGTACTAAAAAAGATTTTGTACTCTGTATAAATGTGCAGTCTGTTGGTGGCTGCACGGACATCTGCGTAACTACTGGTGTGAGCTCTGTTTATTATCTGGATCAGCTTAAATCATTTATTCTAAGTCCTATATAGACAATAGTAGAATAGAATTTTGCATGGCATATGTCTGATCTCATAAAGCTTAATATTTAATTCAGATACTTGAGCTGCTCATTATTTCTCAATATTCTCATTTCTGAACTGTCAAGTAACCTATCAAATGTAGAAGAAGATTATGTCTTGTATAACCAAGGCAATAAGTGTCAGTGGTTGATTTAACACAGGGAACTGAAAACCAAGCTTATTCTTTTGCTCTTCACCATCTGCACAAGTACTTGACTGGGGACTGAGATCACCGTTTTATAATCAATGGAAAACCTGATCATTTTTTTCCTTCTCTGGGCAATTTTAACACTCCAGCAAAAACTCTGACTGACATCAGCCATCTTAGCAAAGATCAAGGATGGAGACTCAAGCATTAGAGGGCTCAAGTGTTGACTGACCATGCATTTTCCACCCTAACAAAACAAGCAAAATTACATGTGAAACTTTATTGCCTCATTTTCAAATACTGTGAATGAATTAAGATTGATGAAAAAAGGGAAACATTTACCAAATCTACGTTGTTGCAGTTAGTTTATTGTACTTTATAATGAAACAAAATTTAAAAGATTGGCCTAAAACTGCATCACATGTTTATAAGATTTTTATTGATTATTTTCATGTATGTAATCAACATTAACTTTAAACAATCTAAAAACAGCAAGCACAGTACTATCAGATAAAATGGTTAAGGACCTCTGTACCCATCACAAATGAGTAATATTAAACTTTGGGAGCTTAGGCATAATCAAATTCAGGAACCTTGCTTGAGGCTAAAATAATAGCTGGAATGAGATCTTTCTCAGTAACCACTAATGCAAGCAGCACACAGTGGGATATTAGATGAGTTTGACTGCATATCTTCAATGTCACCCATTCAATTTTCTGTCCAGTTACATTCAGTGGGCAGACCTTCCTGCCTGAAGTTCACACTGAATGGTGTTTCACTCCCATGGTCGAAAAAATAATCCGAGTCAGAAAAACAAGACCTTAGCATCTTATCAAAACCATCACGTTAGTATAAGATACACTAAGGACACCATTAGATTCATTAGCGTTATAACATAAAGTTGTAACTTTCAAAGATAACCTAAACAAAGGTAAAATAATACAGCAGAGGCAATGCAGCAGAAATCCACTGATGGTTAGCAACGACTTGGATAATATGGCTAGACTAGAAGTGATTAGGATTCATTTTACTGGCTGGCTCTGCCAATAGTACAGCTGCATTATCCTGTAGTCTAACCAAGGGCTCAGATGACATGATACTCAAGTCAGTATTGCTTTCTGGCCACTGGATGCCGATGTTACAGGCCATTACACTCAATGTCCATGCAACATTGTACCATTATTACTGTACGTTATTACAAACAGCCTGCAGCTGTTTACATGAAAATCCCACAGCAATATATTTTCAGCAAGTATTTAGTCTCAATAGTTTGGCAACAAATGGAAGCATAAGCATTCAGACTCAGGCAGAGAATCTTATAGGGGCCTATGCAATGTGGGCTATGAAGAGATATCTGCTAGAAATGGACAAATCCACCGGCACTTATTTCAATGTCAAAACAGCCTTGCACCATCTTTTAGGATTTTACAGAGCAGTGTGTTGCCAGTTGAAGGGGATTATGGTTTGTTAAAAGCCTCATTTCTGGCCCAGCTCAAATCAATAATATTTAGCTTCCTATCTTCCCAAACATGACTGAGTTAGACATGGAAAAATCTCAAAATCGAAATCAGAGCGGGCACCTGGTGACATCAGCTTGCTGCTTGCTCCAAAGGACCTCCAGGTTGCTTAGCACCAAACAGCATCTCGGGGCACAATCCACGGGCACCAGCTGCATGCAAGAGTCATTCACAGATATTGGCATCTGAGACATGTCCATCCCTCTCTCTGATCTGCTTGTAGGTCACTTAGGCAGCATACACTTGCAATGCAGGTACACAGGCAACTAGCATTGAAAAGCTGCAGCAAGGGACACAAATTCAGTCCATAGATTGAACCAGGCTGCTTCTCAGGGCAACTTGCATGCTCCCTTAGTGCTTACAGCATCCATGCAGGTCATGCCAGCTAGTGCAATAGCATTTCAGCACTTCCATATTGAAGAAATCTTTTCCACTTGACAGGCTGACATCATGCTCATTTGCAGCTTGCTGTTCACCTCAGAGACATTAGTTTAACACAGACAATATGTGCCAGCTGTCTGCATGACAAACATGTATTCCAACCAAAGGTCATGTTAGAAACTGGGAGGGGCTAGTCTTTAGCCCAGTCAAGCTGGGAGTTTGTGTGGGGGTGTTGAGCAGGCCAGCAGCTCTCAGTCTGGGCCAGGTGCTGGCAGGTGGGACCAGATTAGTTGGAATATCTGGTCAGCATGGATGAGTTGGACCAAAGGGTCTGTTTCCATGCTGTACATCTCTATGTCTCTATGTGGATGCTGTTACAGAGGGCTTTCAATTGTACAATTGTCTACACATTACAACGGTAAAGACAGATGACTACATTCTATAGCTAAAGAATCGTACCAACCTATTGGCTGTGATACAGTTTGAAAATGCCCTACTTCTGTATGAAATAGTTTGGTGATGACATTCACTGTGCACATGGAGAGACAGTAATAAAAGTCCCAGGGAAGGGAGAAGGGTACAGTACTGAATCACACTGGCATGAGCACCTTGGTTAAATGTCCAAGCAAAGCTTTCAGTTTGTCCCCTGAAGGTTTATCAGACAACACGACTGTTACTGTGAATAAACACAATCAGTAAACATAATGACAAAAACTGGATCTGCTAGAGCAGAACTTGGGTTGGATGAAGCAAGGACTTTCAGAAGAAGTTAGTTTCCTTTTGAGAAAGAGTATACTCAGCTGGCTATGCTGAGAGGCAGAGAGTGAGGCAATTTGAAATGGACAAACTCAATTAAATTGGAGCAGTTTCCAGATAACTAAACATTAACCAACCACCCCCACTTCTGTTCCAAATAAGTTCATACATCAGAAAATAGCTTTGAAATGTTGTTTTATTACATTAACTGCTGCACTGGAATTTCTTTCTCCACAGAAATACAGTGAACATGAATGCTACACAATCGCGGATATGCACCCAATTATGATTACTTTTGCTCCTACAATTCATCTCCTAACTTGGCAGTTTTCCTGAACATCACACCCAACCAAGAAACAGATCTATTAAGAGGTGTTCGTGGAGAGCTGATTAATGTGACCTTGGTTGGGTGACAGCTGTAGACACATATGTAGAGACAGCTCGTTAAATTGTACTTTTGTTTCCATTTAAGTGTGACAAATTTCCTTTAGGTAGAACAAGTAGTTACTGTTGTAAATAGGACGTCCTTCTCTTTCTAGTTTGGAAACATCTACAGATTCAGATAGCGTCATTAGTTCTGCTGCCTTTGACAGCTTGTGTAGCTGTTTGTACTAAATGTGGTTTTGAATTCTTGATTTTATCAAGTTTCATAAGGGATTGACTGTTTTCTGCAGCATGTTTTTATGGATGCCAGGTATACACCAACTATTATCACAATTGGTACTATTAGTTATATTTAAATAACAGCTCATCATGTTGGATCATAGAGGCACTTCATACACTGAATAAATTTTAAATACAGAGATTGCTATCACCAACATCCAACTGCAATGTAAATAATGACCAGTTAATTGTTTCACTGATGGCAAGTGATCAGGGAGGATACATAGAAAATTCCCGCTTTGGGGAATGAATTGTAATCAGGAGAAGAAGTTCCAAAGCTGACCTTCTTAGCGATGAAAGCAGAGAAGCAAAGGGATTTAGTGAAGGAAATCCAGAGCTTAAGGCCATGGCAGCTGCACATAGTGATGGAACTATGATAAAAGGTGAGAGTGCTCATGGCGTCAGAACTAGATAGGTTCGAGACATCTCTGATGGCTGTGGAGGAACTTACAAACATAGCAAAGCAATGAAGCAATTTGAAAACAAGGGTGAAAACTTGAATGTCAAAGAGATGCTTATCTAGGAGACAAGGTAAGTTAGCAATGATGGGGTGATGGGTGAATCGGACAAGATGCAAGCTAAGATTTAGGCAGCTTTGGTTTAAAAGACTTGAAGTTTACGGAGGGTAGATTAGATTAGATTAGATTAGATTAGATTACAGTGTGGAAACAGGCCCTTCGGCCCAACAAGTCCACACCGACCCGCCGAAGCGAAACCCACCCATACCCCTACATTTACCGCTTACCTAACACTATGGGCAATTTAGTATGGCCAATTCACCTGACCCTGCACATCTTTGGACTGTGGGAGGAAACCGGAGCACCCGGAGGAAACCCACGCAGACACGGGGAGAATGTGCAAACTCCACACAGTCAGTCGCCTGAGGCGGGAATTGAACCCGGGTCTCTGGCGCTGTGAGGCAGCAGTGCTAACCACTGTGCCACCATGCCACCCAATGAATGCAAGTGGGTGACCATTGGAAAAGTCAAGTTGAGAGATAACAAAGGCATGGATGACACATCCCCACACAGGTCATGAGCTACAAGAATGCTTAATAGAAACTTATCACTTCATTTCATTATTATTTATAGGCAGCAAAGAACTTGTTAGATATGTAAAGGCTTGTATAGCAAAAAAAAACTTGTTAAAATCCATTAGAATGGATGATGGAGTCTGAAGTATCTGGGCAATACTTTAGAAACATAAAGTTAATCTTGAAACCCAAACATTATGTTACATTGTTTTTTCATTTGTTATGGACTAAGCCAGACCACTCAAAACATTCTTAAGCAGGCAGCCCAGACCATAACTTTGCAATTTGTTTTGGTAAGTGTACAGTGAAAATTACCTAGAGTAAGTTAGCAAGGTTGACAACCAGGTTTTAAAACAGATAGAAATTTATTCACAAATTTACAGAATGAAACAAAAAGAACAGAATATAGAAAACCCACAGAACTCCATCTTTCCAAACCAGACCTAATTATGATGTTCTGAATATACACAACAGTCCCAATAAGCAAACCCCATAAACATACAGTAAAACTGAAACTGAGGCTTACAGGTCGAAGTTAGAAGAGCAGAAGGAGAGAGAGTCTAGCAGCCGGTTTCCACACAACTCCACAGCTGAACGGACTCAAACAAGACTTCAACTTTTAGGACTGACCACTCTCCTTTCATTATACAGGTGACTTCTAAAACATAAAGGCTTTGGCCTAAAGTCTCATCTGTTTATGTATAAACAAAAAGGCCGCTCAGTAATCCCTTACATCTCTGTACCAAACCAGTAGTTTCGGAGCCCTGGACTGTTTTATGATCTCTCTGAAAAAAAAGCAAGGACGCAGTATCCTTGAGAAAAGGAACAGCTTTTAGAAAAAAGGACCAACTTTATGACAGATTCCAGAATTTGCTGAAATGTACAAAAGGTACTGGCACTCCTTCACAGTGGCTATTCAATGCTGCTAAAGCTTTTGCTCCAGTAATGTTTAATGTATTTTACATTTGCATGAAAGCAAAGCAAAGTTAATTGCCAGGTAAACACTTATGACAACGTCCAACGTTTCATCAGGATGCATTTCAATGTTGTTCCTCAGAGTGAGAAGTTTTGCTCAAGAATGTAAAGATTTGCTCAACAGCAGCAAGGGAAGGTACAGATTAAACAGATGCTCAGGCACAGCATCACAGCTGGTTTAACAGTAGCAGCTTCAGGAGAATGCGCAATTCGGGGGAACAAATATGTAGAGAGAGAGACATCACAAGAAAGTTGAGGGTTGATTAGTTCAAGTAGTATTGCTTGTGAGCATCTTCTGTCAAGGACTGTATGTATTTGACAGATAGTGAAAAAGAGTAATTTTTAAAAATATATCCTTAATTACCTGCATCTGTGGGATGACAGTGTGTCACTGGCTGGGCCAGCTTTTATGGCCCATCCCTAATTGCCCTTGAGAAGGTGGTGGTGAGCTGCCTTCTTGAACAGCTGTAGTCCACTTGCTGTGGGTTGATCCACAATGTCTTTGGGGAGGAAATTCCAGGGTTTTGACTCAACGACAATGAAGGAACGGAGATATAGTTCCAACTCAGAATGGCGAAGGGAGTGGATGCTTGTGAATGTGGTGCCAATCAAGTGGGCTACTTAGTCCTGGATGCTGTCAAGCTTCTTCAGAGTTGTTGATATTGAAATGGCCTGGACACTCGATCAGGTTAAGGACAACCTGGCAATGTGTAACAAGTGATTATCTGTCCACATCCTATACAAGAGTGGGGAGAAAAGGGATCTAAGTATTCTAAACCATGAATCATCATAAAGTTAGTATACATATGCAGCAATTAATCAAGGCTAATGGGATGCTTTCTTTCCAGAATAAACATGCTATGCTTTAGTTATATAGGCATTGGTGAGACCATGCCTCAAATACTATGTGCAATTTTGGTCTCCTTATTTTAGGAAGGATGGAACAGCACGAGAGACAATTCAGTAAAGGTTTACCAGATTGATAGTTGGACTGAATGGCTTCACTGATGAAGATAGATTGGACACACTGGGTTTGATTTAACTGGATTAATAAGTGCGGGTGGTGACTTGATTGCTGTATACAAGATCCTGAATCAACTGGACATAGAAAATGTATGACTGATGTTTCCTCTAATGGGCAAGTCCAAACCTGGGAATCACTAAATTTGTGGAGTGCCCTTTTAAGATAGATATGAGGATTTGTTTTCTCTCTCAGAGATTGTGTAACGTTGGAATACTCTGCCTCAGAAGGTAAAAGAGATGTGGTCATTAAATACTTTTAAGACAGAGGTAAATAGATTATTTTCAGACAAAGGAATAAAAAGATTGTCAGGAGTAGATGGGAGTATGGAATTCAAAATGCAATTAGATTAGCCATGATCTTACTAAATAGCAGAGCAGGATTGAAGGGCTACTCTGCTCCTAGTTTCTATGCCCATATGTTAAGTTTTGTTTATTCTTTTGTGGGATGACAGTGTGTCACTGGCTGGGCCAGCTTTTATGGCCCATCCCTAATTGCCCTTGAGAAGGTGGTGGTGAGCTGCCTTCTTGAACAGCTGTAGTCCACTTGCTGTGGGTTGATCCACAATGTCTTTGGGGAGGAAATTCCAGGGTTTTGACTCAACGACAATGAAGGAACGGAGATATAGTTCCAACTCAGAATGGTAAGTGCTTTGGAGGGGAACTAGAGGGTGGTGGTGTTCCAAAGTATCTGCTGCCCTTGCCCTTCCAGATGGAAGAGGTCATGGGTTTGGAAGGTGCAGTCTGAAGATGTTTGGCCAATTTCTGCAGTGCATCATATAGATAATACACACTACTGCTACTAAGCCTCGGTGGCGAAGGGAGTGGATGCTTGTGAATGTGGTGCCAATCAAGTGGGCTACTTAGTCCTGGGTGCTGTCAAGCTTCTTCAGAGTTGTTGGAACTGCACTCATTCAGACAAGTTTGGCCTCCAGGGGAAGGGACTGTCTCTGGCTTTGCATTAGCATTGGGATGTTTGGAGCAGTCACTATGGGGAGTAATTATTGAACACATTTGATGCCATTTCTTAAGACTCTTCCTCTGCGCCTAATGAGCAAAACACAGTTTAAGTAAATAAGACAAAAAAAAGCAGAAATTGCTCGGAAAGCTCCTCAGTTCTGGCAGCATTTGTGGAGAGAAGTCAGAGTTAATATTTTGGGGCAACAGAAGAAAAAATACAATTGGAAAAAGGAATGGGTGAAGGTCAGCCTTGGGTAATCAGTGGCTGCTAATGGGGACTATTACTGGCTGACAATGTGCTGTGTGTGGTAGCAGCACATGTTATAACAAGACCTGGTGTATGGGGGTTGGGATAGGACAATGGGAGAAGATGCTCAGGCCCAAAAATGATTGAACCTGAAATGGAGTCCTGAAGGTTGTCGGCCCTCAAACGGAAAATGAGATAGTGTTCTTCCAACTCACACTGAGCTTTGCTGGAACACTGTAGTAAGCCTGGGATAAAGATGCTGGCCAGGGAACATGGGTGGTGTGTTGAAGTGCTAGGCAATGGAAGCTCACGGCCATTTTGCAGACAAAACATAGGTGTTGAATGTCTGTGGCCTTTTTATTATCTTGTAAGATGATGAATGGTACCATAATGGTCAACTCTTTGCCATAATGGTTTACTTTGTGCCACGGTTTTCAACCCTGTGTTAAACCTGGCCGAGCTTTTTACAGGTACCCCACTCTGGTATGGATGTATACACTTAATGGTAAGGTCCTGGGGAGTGTTGCTGAACAAAGAGACCTTGGAGTGCAGATTCATAGCTCCTTGAAAGTAGAGCCATAGGTAGATTGGATAGTGAAGAAGGCGTTTAATATGTTTTCTTTTATTGGTCAGTGCATTGAGTACAGGAGTTGGGAAGTCATGTTGCAGCTGTACAGGGCATTGGACACTGTTGGAATATTGCGTGCAATTCTGGTCTCTTTCCTATTGGAAGGATGTTGTGAAATTTGAAAGGGTTCAGAAAAGATTTACAAAGATGCGCCAGGGTTGGAGGATTTGAGGTATAGGGAGAGGCAGAGGCTGGAGCATCGGAGGCTGAGGGGTGAACTTAGAGGTTGATAAAATCCTGAGGTGGCGTGGATAGGATAAATAGACAAGGTCTTTTCCCTGGGGTGGTAGAGGGCATTAGTTTAGGATGAGAGGGGCAAGATATAAAAAGGAACCTAAGGGGCAACTTTTTCACGCAGAGGGTTGTACATGTATGGAATGAGCTGCCAGAGAAAGTGGTGGAGGCTGGTACAATTGCAACATTTAAAAGCCATCTGCATGGGTATATGAATAGCAAGGGTTTAGAGAGATATGAGCCAAGCGCTGGCAAATGAGACTAGAATTGGTTGGGATATCTGGTCAGCATGGACGAGTTGGACTGAAGGGTCTGTTTCCATGCTGTACATCTCAATGACTCCATGACTCTTAGCAGAGAGTGTTCTATCATGCTCCTGACTTGTGCCTTGTAGTTGGTCAAATTAAGCTGCAGGCCCCACTCCTTCCACCTATTCCCTTAAGTTCAACTTTGAAACCATACCCCCTCCCCTTTCCCCATGCCTGGAACCCAAGACTTCGGGTTCTCAGAAACTGCTTGGCAGGTCATGAGAGTAACGCCGTGAGTCGGCATCATTAATGGTCAGAACTATAACAGTACCTGACCACCTTTGAATATGCCACTACGACGGGAAAAAATTGTGCATGTTAGAGCTGCTCCTTTTTCTGAGATATTTCAGCTTTGGAACAGAGTTCCCCGAATTCTCAGTGCAGTAATTACTGTTTTATAAGCTGTTGTGTTGCTTTGGAACTTTGGGGAAAAAAAAAATCAAAACTTTAAAAAGATGGGATGGAGACAAAGGTAGTGATCACATGGGAAGTGATTCAAATGGAGCAGTAAACCTGCACAGCTGTCTGACCCAGAAGCGCTGCACAACTGCTGCATTTCTGTTTGGTTTCATGTATCCTTGGACATCAGAGTTTGTTATAAGAAAAATAAAGAAACAGCAAAATTCATAGCTGACCTTGGAGAAAAACCTGTGTAGGAGAGCTCACAGCAGGGGAGCAGATAAGTGGCTAGTTTTAAAATGTAACCTCACTGCATTTTTTTCTGTAAATCTACAATAGTGATTATGGTGGGTTTTTTTCTTTGATTATATGTTTTATTGAGATCTGTCTCTTGATTAAACTGAAATATATGTACATTAAGCCAGCCTGGAGCAATGTTTTTAGAGCAGTAAAACGGTGCTTTTTTAGGTCTGTCAATTGTTAAGGTACAAAGACGGCCTTCAGCAGAGTGGTATGCTCCTCTTGGTTAGGGAGAGATTTGAAGTTACTGATGATTATGTCTGCATAATCTGCTATAGGAATGATGTTGTTAAACATGGTAGTGTTCAGAAAAGATTTACAAGAACGTTGCCAGGGTGAGAGGGTTTGAGCTTTAAGGAGAAGCTGAATAGACTGGGGCTGTTTTCCTTGGAGCATCAGAGACTAAGGGGTGACCTTAAAAGATTTGAGGGGCATAAGATAAATAGACAAGGTCTTTTCCCCAGGGTAAGGGAGTCCAAAATTAGAGGGCATAAGTTTAAGGTGAGAGGGGAAAGATTTAAAAGGGTCCTCAGGGACAACTTTTTCATGCAGAGGGTAGTGCATGTATAGAATGAGCTGCCAGAGGAAAAAGTGGAGGCTGGTACTAGTACAACATTTAATCTGGATGAATACATGAACTGGAAGGGTTTAGAGAGATACAGGCTAAATGCTGGCAAATGGGACTAAATTAATTTAGGATATCTGGTCAGCATGGGCAAGTTGGACTAAGCTTTCTGTTTCTGTCCTGCATATCTCGATGACTCTATGGTGGAGTTTAGATCATAGTGGTGCTGAAAAAGCACAGCAGGTCAGGCAGCATCCAAGGAGCAGGAAAATTGATGTTTCAGGCAAAAGCCCATCATCAGGATGAAGGGCTTTTGCCCAAAATGTCGATTTTTCTGCCCCTCGGATGCTGCGTTACCTGCTGTGCTTTTCCAGCACCACTATGATCTAAACTCTGGTTTCTAGCATCTGCAGTCCTCACTTTTCCCTACTCTATGGTGGAGTCAGGTGCTGAATTGCTGGGCGCAGTATTTTTAGCCTCTGACCTGCTCTTGTAGGCACTGTGTTTATGTGGTGAGTTCAGCTGAGTTTCTGATCAATGGTAACCCCCAGGATGTTGATAGTGGGCAATTCAGTGATGGTAATGCCATTGAGTGTTAAGGGGTGATGGTTACATTAGCTCTCATTGGTGATGATCACAGCCTGGCATTTGTGTGGCACAAATGTTACTTGCCACTTGTCAGCCCAAGTCTGGATATAATCTAAATCATGTTTCAGTTGAGCATGGACTGGTTCAGCATCTGAGAAGTTGCAAGTGGTGCTGAAAAGTGCGCAATCATCGGTAAACATCCCTACTTCTGACTTTATGATGGAGGGAAGGTCATTGATGAAGCAGTTGATGATTTTTTGGGCCTGAGGAACTCCTGTAGGGATGTCCTAAAGGTGAGATAACTGACCTCCAACAACCACGTCCAGCTTTGTGTGTCATTATGACCACCAGAGAGTTTGCCCCCTCATATCCATTGATTCCAATTTTGCTAGGGCTCCTTGATGCCACACACAGTTGAATGCAGCCTTGATGTCGAGAGCGGTCAATCTCACCTTTGCAATTCAGTTCTTTTGCCCATGTTTGGACCAAGGCTATAATGAGGTCTGGAGCTGAGTGGTCCTGGTGGAACCCAAACTGGGCGTCACTGAGCAGGTACTGCTTGATAGTACTATTGATGACACCTTCCATTACTTTACTGATGACCGAAAGTTGACTGATTGAGCAGTAATTGGACTTATTCTGTTTTTTATGTACAGGACATAACCAGGCAATTTTCTACATGATGAGGTGGATGCTAACATTGTAATTGTACTGGAACAGCTTGACAAGGGGAGCGGCAAGTTCTAGAGCACAAGTCTTCAGTACTATTGCCAGAATGTTGACAGGACCTGTAGTCTTTGCAGTATCCAGTGTCTCCAACTAGTTCTTGATATCATGGAGTGAAACAATTTGCCTGAAGACTGGTATCTGTAATGTTGGGGACCAAGTGGAGGAGGCAGTGATAGATCATCCACTCAGCAATTCTGGTTGAAGACTGCTGCAAAAGCTTCAGCCTTATAGTTTACACCAATGTGCAAGGCTCTATCATTGAGGATGGGGATATTTGTGGAGTCTCTTGCTCCAGTGAGTTGTTTAATTGTCCACCACCATTCACAACTGGATGTGGCAGGACTGCAGAACTTAGATTTGATCCATCAATTCTGGGATTGCTTAGCTCTATCACTTGCTGCTTTTGCAGTTTGCTATATAAGTAGCCCTGATGAAGGGTTACGCCTAAAATGTCGACTCTTTTGTTCCTCAGATGCTGCCTGATCTGCTGTGCCTTTTCCAGTGCCACACTTTATCGAAGCTGACTCTTTAGCACCTACAGTCCTCACTATCTCCTATATAAGTTGTCCTGACTGGTGGCTTCACCAGGTTGACACTTCATTTTCAGGTATGCCTGATGCTGCTCCTGACATGCCCTCCTGCACTCTCCATTGAACCAGGGTTGATCCCCTGGCTTGAAGTCACTTTCCAGTGATTAACTTTAAAAGCACTTGAGAAACTGCAAATGTTTTCTGCAACCTCAAATTACAGGTGATATTGATGCTGTTGTAGTCTTGGTTATATTTTACAAAATTCACAGCAGTAAATCAAATAGCCACTAAGTCAGTTACGTTTTTGAAATTGTCAATAAGAATACTATGGGATGGCAGGATTCACAGCTTTGTGTATGCATTCAGGTAGTATTGTAGTCCCGTCACTGGATTACTGATCCGGAGAATGAGTTTCAAACTCCCAGTGGCAGTCTGGATTCAGTTCCAGAATCAAGACCCTTCAAAAACTAGAATGGTATTAGTGGAAGTTACAAATAACCTATTAGATCATCATTACAAAAGTAAATTTACTAATATCCTTTCGGGGCACTTGCTATTCTTCATGTGACTACAGTCCCATAACAAAGTAGTTGACTCATAACCATCCTCTGAAGTGGCTTAACAAACCATTAGGTTGTACTTAATCTTCAAAGAGAACACCCACAACCACCTTCAAGGCCAATTAGTAAAAAGCAATCATCACCAGCAATGTTCAGGGACTGAAAATTAAAGAAAGCCGGTCCCAAATGAAACGTAAGTTTATAAACTGGATATTCAATTTTGCCAATTCCATTAGTGTCCTTGAATTAGTGTCCTGTAAAGAGCCCTAGTCCATAGCTTCATCATGGAATTGGTATGCCATTTGGAAACAGTGAGATTTTTGACAGTTTCCTTTCCAAATGCTCTCAGAACAGCAGAACAAGCTTGAGACCCATTTTTGCCTTAAGTGGTCAGAGAAAGGGAGAGAACATGAAACAACAACCCACAACATTTAACAGCTTGTCATCCACCATATGTTGGATGGTGAACACATTCTTGTTTAACACTCTGGATTAATCTAATCTAAAAGGAAGATTGGAAGAAAACAAAACTCCATGCATAGGAGAAGAATTTGGTGTGCATGAGTTCAGCAGCAAAACTCTACATCTGTTCAAGGTAGGTCAATGCTCCCACAAGTAAAATTCCCCAGTCGCAGAGCTATAAAAAGCCAGAAGTAAGACTTGGACATTTACACTGTTGTAGGTTGCTGTATAAAACGTCGAAGTATAATTTAAGATAGGAGCTTGTTTTCTTTGTAAAATCCCCATCATTTTACCTGAGCAAGTTGAGGAGCCTCCTTTGGAAGATCACCAATGCCTGAGGTGAAGTATCTTACATTCGCTCATTCTATACAGTTTTTTTTAATGTTAGGAATTAAGGAACTTTGTAAAAAAGCAGTTTGGAGGAAAAAAAGAACAACTCCATATCTTCCTACTTGTTTACTGACCAATTAAAATGCAACAACTTCATGGCAGGAGATATGCCGAACATTTCGCAACAACAGCAACCAATCACCTGATAATGAGCAAATTCCTAAAATAGATGAACAATTTTTTAAAAATTAAAACGTGAAGCAGAATTTGAGTTTCTTTTCAGGCACTCATTAAAATGAGTCTCTTGACATAGAAAAGAAAGTAATGTAGGAAATGCAGTTTTAATAATTTAACAGGGGCTGTGGAAGATGCAGTGACTCTAAAGAAGACTGCTAGTAGGCCACAAAATTAAGTTGAAAGCTTCTTCAGTTCATATTCAATGCTGGCAAATGTTCTTACAGTTCAATAGAGGTCTGAGTGTCAGGATAAGAGTTTTAAATAAAAATGTACTACCAATTCTGGAATTCATTCTATTATTGCTTCTTTCTTCAGGTCGAGATTAATAGACGTCACTGGAATATGTAGACAACCTATTGCATCACTGTATTTGGGTAATTGTGCCACAATATCTGTTGAATACTCTTCAATAAAGAGCATGAGTTAAGACACTGAAAATAGCACTAGATTATCCATTACCTTGCTGAATCAGGTGACTTTGACCCATAATTCAGAATCCTGACTAAAATATATTCAACTTCAGTGCTCTTAATCAGGTTGGTTAACAGAGATCTTGAATTTTTTAAAAAATATGCTTTGCATTTTTAGAAAAGAAGAGATAATTTAAAAAAACATTCAAAGAGTGTTCCACATGAAATCTGTCAGCTGATCACAGAGCAGATCTTGCTAGAGTCATGGGAAAAAAAAAAGCCTATCTCTAGATGAAAATGGTAAGTGTCCACAGTGACACACAATGTGACAAGTTGGGTAGGAGAGAACAATGAGTGGATAGCAGCAAAATTCCCCAAGTGAATGCAGTTAGTATCATATTAGATTTCTACTTGCAAGCTGCAGATGTTTCTTTCTAAATGCTAAACCATTAATATTAGTAAAGGCCAAGTAATTATTCACTTATGGGTCTATTTTTTCTGAAGTTATATTGCACCAAAATAGTAGAAATTAGAAGAGAGGGATATGGAACTTGCATTATTCATAATGCCCATTATCAAGATTTCAATGTCCAAAACAAAACTGCTTCAGAGTCAGTTAATTTCCTTAAAAATTCAATTGCTGTTGTTACGGAAGCAATATGCACTCAGCAAGGCTCCATAAGTAGCAAATTAGTTCATCACCTTTTGATGACTGAGGGGTGGATGCTGGCCAGAACACTGCAGAGTTCCTGGTTTCTCATCAAATAGACAATTCAATCCTTCAAGTTGAGCTGAACAGACCGATAGGACCATAGTTAAACATTTAGTCTAGAAGACTGGAAACACTCCCTTTTAGGAAAAGGCTCTGGAGATAGGTTTTTTCCATCAAAATGGAAAAAAAAAACATTTGCCACAGAGCATTCAATAAAGTGACTGTCAGAATGAGGGACCTCTTGGAGAAAAAGGAATGGTTCAAATCAAATCTTTTGGATTTTATACCCAATGTTTGTCTGGTTTAACATCCAACTCCTTCTTCCTACTTCTTATTTATTTTGGACCTTCTGTGCTATGAATAATTAAGTTTTTTATTAAAAAGGTAACTATTAGCTTTCTGTTAAAAGAAACAGAAGAACGTGCTTAGATTTCACTATAGGAAGAGGAGGAGCAAGAGGAGAATGGGCAAGAGAGATGAGGTTGGGGAAGGGATGAGCTGGAGAGGAAATGGAAGGAGAGGGGAGAGAGTGGGAAGACTGTGGGGAAGAACAGGAAATAAGAGAATAAGAGAGGACTAGTACAGCAGGGGAGAAGAGGAGAGGTTGAAACCAAGGGAGAAGCACAATAACAATAACCTTATAATACGACTATATTACACCTTAATAACTAAATGGTGATGATCCTATATAATAACATTAACATATATAAGGATCATTAGAGTAAGTTATCTATGTCAAACAATCACACACACACCATGTCATTACAGCTGGGACTTAGAAAAATGACTGAAGTCCTTTGTGATCTCAAGCTTAAAGAGTTTATTCCATAATCGCTTTGAGGTGGAGAAGTTGTTTCCACATTTTTCTTCATTCCTTGCCAGTTCATTTTCTATGACTTCGGTTGGAAGTTGCTGATCATTTTAAAGCAAATAATGACTGCAACTGATGCAGTTTGAGCACTGTATGGTGTCACTTCATGGTTACTGATTTCAATAGATCACTATTAGTTCTTAAACAATAACCAAATTAACACTTTGGAACACATTGTCATGAATGAGTGCAAACATATCTGAAGAGTACGGAATGATGTCGACATTTGTTGGGGAATTATTGAAAGTGGAGTGTAAGTTTATTGGAATCTCTAAATCTGCACAAGATTCTAAGCTGGGGAGAATAGTGAGGAGGATGATGTTGAGTGACTTCAGAGGGCCATTGACAAGTTAGTCACCTGGCAGATGAAATTCGATGCAAAGAAATTTGAGGCAAACCATTTTGTAGAAGAAATACAGAGGGACAAGGCAGGCTCAATGGTACAATGTTAAGGGGAGTACAGGAGCAGAGGGACCTTGGTGTTTCCGTACATGATTCTCTGAAGGTGACCAAGTAAGTTGAAACAGCTGTTAAGGAACTTATAGGATCCTTGGGTTTTATAAACAGAGGCATTGAGTATAAAAGTAAGGAAGTGATACTGCACCTCCACCAACAAATCCAAGTCACCCAACGACTGGAGGAAGAAAGCCTCATCTTCCGCCTCAGAACCCTTGAACCACACAGCATTAACATCGACTTCACCAGCTTCCTTATCGCCCCTCACCTCCACCTCATCCCAGATCCAACCCTCCAACTCGGCACCACCCTCTTGACCTGTCCATCTCCTTCCCACCTATCTGCTCCACCCTCCCCACTGACCTATCACAATTACCCCGCCCACCTGCATTCAAATATCGCTTTCCAGCCTAGCTTCCATCCAGACCCAATCCCTATTTATTCCCCATCCCCCTTCTTCCCTCCACATTCACCATAAAGAGCTTATGCCCAAAATGTCGACTCACCTGCTCCTCCAATGCTGCCTGACCTGCTGAGCTATTCCAGCACCATCCTTTTCGATCCTGCACCTCAATAAATCATTGGTCAAACCACATTTGGAGTATTGCGTTCAGTCCTAGGCACCATATTTAAGGAAGTATGTTAAAAGTCCTGGAGACAGGTGAAAGGAGATTTACTAGAATGGATGCCAGGAATGAAGGATTTTAGATACAAGATTAGCCAGATTGGGCTTGTTCGCTTTGCAGCAGAAAAGATTACCAGGTGACCTTACTGAGGTGTTCAAATCTATGAACAGTTTTGATAGAGTTAAGAAGGATATTCTATTTCTGTGAGTTAGTAAGTCGGTGACTAGGGGTCACAATTTCAAGATTGTCAGCAAGAGCTGGGAGAGAGAGGAGGAGAAACGTCAGTGAATTGTTAGGATTTGGAATGTGCTGCCTGGGGAAGTGGCAGAGGTGAATTCAATAAGAGATTTCAAGAGAGTGTTCAATATATATTTGAAAGAGATGAAGTTAAAGGGCTACAGAGATAGAGCTGGAGAGTGGGACTAGCCAAATAGCTTTTTCGGGAGCTGGGTTTAGACACGATTGATCAAATGGCCTTCTTCTGTACTGTAAAATTCTATGATTCAATGATTCGTGGTTTGTTATGAATGTTATAACATGTTTGGGAAAATTGACAGAATAGAGATAGTTCAACCTATCAGAGCATCTAGGGCTCTTTTATATTTTGCACATTCGAGCCGAGCCGAGCCTCTCAAGAGTGAAACTAAGAAACACTTCTGCTACAGATTGAGAGAGAAGCTTGAAATATTTTTCCATAAATCTAAAATGATGCTATATCAATTGTTAATTTTAAAGTTGAGCATTTAGACTTCTATTAACCAAAAGGCATTTAGGAAGCAGGGCAACAGTTAGTATATGGACTGATGTCACATTGCAACTATGACTTCAATTCATGGCAGAGTAGGATTCTGTTCCCTTAGGCATCAATAGCAAGACAAGTATTTTTAACCCTCCATGTAAATTATGCCTATGCGAATTGGACATCCAGGGTTGCTAGGTAGCAATGTGTTGAAATTGAAGGAAACATTAAATGTTAAGAAACTTTCAATCATTCCTTGTGTGTGCATTGATTTTGTTTAACCTGTTGGCTGTTATACTTGTGCTGTTACGAATCTTTTAACCAATTGCCTTAAATTGTATTATTGTTCCAAGCTACATCACTGCCATCTGTCAAGGATTGGTATTGGATCAGTTTAATATTGGAACAAAAAGGTAGAGATGGACTCGCAAAGTAGCGTCAAGTAATTCAAGCTTATGGAAGTGGGGTTATACCAACCGCTGGCATCTGCAATTCTACTTCACTTTGAAAGTGTGCGTGAATCCACTGCCAATGTGAAAATTCCCTTTGGAAACAATGGCAAATCAAGTAAAAATTTATTTCAATAGAATATCAATAAGATCACATACAGTATTGAAATGTGGTGTGACAGCATTTTCTGTCCATCTAAAAGATAGACAGTGATTCCTGTAGGAAACTGGCAAAATTGATCACCGTCAGACTGTCCAGGCACATTATGCATATTTTTCAAGAGGAAAATTTGAACGGCTCTTCATTGTGTCATGGAAATTTAGTACTTTTTACTGTGAAGCACATTTTTTTTTAAAGAAAGAGAGAGTATATAAAGCTCTAGTTCTTTAGTCAATTGCTGCTTGGGTCAATGACTTCTGTTGTTTCAAAATTGAACAAACAACAGTAATTTATTGTGAAAAAGTTGCATAGGAAATTCAATTAATGTTATTCAACAGTATAGAATTATTTCAATCAATGCTTTACTCTATAAAAGTGAAGAGCAAAAACAATTTGCAAAAATAAAGGTTTGTAACTACCAGTAACTAAAAGTTGCATCTGCAAAGGAAAAATCTACCATTCAATTAATTTCACAGGAGCAATTATTTGTGGACTTATTAGAGTCATTCCATATATGGAGAGAGAAAACAATTAGTTATCCACACCATCCATTTTTATAAAGGTATGGTGCATGAGATTATAGTGATTCAGTGAAGTAAAAATTCAAAATTTCTAGACTGTATTGATGCTACAAAACACATTAACCTGTAATTTGTGAAGATAATGATAGCAAGACTGTCAACATTCACCAGGAAACAAACTGTTGTTATGTGTACTTTGCTTTTCAGGGAGTTCACCTTTATGTACTCCATGTGCTGTGTGCATACAGTTTTGGGACTTTGCATGCCAATTAGTCCGCCAATCTGCACATACACAACAATCAGTTGCTTTGATGTACTGTCTACTTTGTGTTTTACTGTTATGAACTAAGATATGGAGTTAATCAGTAATGAATGACTGATTATTAGACTATTATCATTAGTATGACAACAGCAACTTTGGGAGTGTGTACACACATACAGAATAATGTGGAAATGCAGAAGTTGCTGCCAGTGATTTTGGGCTTTGAGAGAAGATGCACTGCCAAAGCACGCACAATGTAAATAATGGAAAAATTTATGAATTTATAACAACTTTCACTTCTGTACTTGCACTATTAGTGTTACTGCTGAAACCTTCATGCTGTACTAAATCATATTTGCTACTAATCAACCTCACTGGTCCTGATACGTCTGCTTTTTATTTGATACTTTAGATAGGAGAATTGCAAGCAAGGCCAGCATTTGTTGCCTATCCCTAATTGCCCTGGAGAAGGCAGTGGATCACCTTCCTGAAATGCTACAGTCGACGTGATGTATTAGTGAGTTTTGAGAAGATTTGTAGCTCAGGTTGAGATTCTGAATGTAGGTTTGCTCACTGAGCTGGAAGGTTTGGTTTCAGACATTTCGTTACCACACTAGGTAACATCGTCAGTGAGCCTCCGGCTGAAGAATTGGTGGTACAGTCTGCTTTTTATTTGTGTTTAGGTTTCCTTGGGTTGGTGATGTCATTTCCTGTTCTTTTTCTCAGGGAGTGGTAAATACGATCCAAATTAATGTGATTGTTGATAGAGTTCCGGTTGGAATGCCATGCTTCCAGAAAATCTCATGCACGTCTCTGTTTGGCTTGTCCTAGGATGGATGTGTTGTCCTAGTTAAAGCGGCATCCTTCCTCATCTGTATGTAAAGATACTAGCAAGAGTGGGTCATGTCTTTTTGTGGCTAGTTGATGTTAGTGTGTCCTGGTGGCTACTTTTCTGCCTGCTTGTCCAATGTAGTGTTTGTTACAGTTCTTGCGATGTATTCTGTATAGGGTCCTTCAAATGCATTAGCTGCTGTTTTAGTGTGTTGGTGTATATACAGCTACAGTGCTGTTGAGAAATGAGCTCGTGATTTTTGATCCTAGTAACAGTGAAGGAATGGTGGTATAGCCCCAAGCCAGGTGGGTGTATGACTTGCAGTAGTATTTAGAAGTGATGTTCCAATAAGTGGCTTCCTTATTGTCTTATTCATCCAGGTGGTAGATACAGTGTGTAGACACAAATATAGCTTGGAAGGCAACTGGTGAGGGTGGCACAAAGAGTCTACAAAAGGATATGGACAGGTTGAATGAGTAGAGGGGAAAAAAACTTGATAGATGGAATATAGTGTGGGAAAAGATAAGGTTAGACACTTTGGCAGGAAGAATAGTGGAACTGAATATTATTTAAATGGAGAAAGACTGCAGAATTTGGGCGTCTTCATTCATGAAGCACACAAAGCTAGCACAGAAATGAAGAGCCTAATACGGAAGACAAATGGAATGTTTGGCTTTATTCCAAAGGGAATGGAATATGATATTAGGGAGGTTTGCTTAAACTATTTAAGGCACTAGTCAGGTCACAACTCAAATACTGTGAACAGTTTTGGGCCCCTTAACTAATGAAAGATATCCTGGCTTTACAGGCAGCACAGAGAAACTTCACTAGACTGATACTAGTTATATAAGGGACTGCTTATGAGGAAAGGTTGAGTAGGTTAGGCCTGCACTCAATGGAATTTGGAAGAGAGAGAGGCGACCTTACTGAATCATATAATGTTCTCAGGGGACTTGACAGAGTAGATACAGAAAGATCACTTTCCCTTGTAGGACAGTCTAGAACCAACCAGCATAATCCAGTTAAGGGGTCTCACACTTTAAACAGATGAGGAGGAATTTCATCTCTCAGAGAGAGTAGTGAATCTATGGAAATCTTTATTGCAGTGGGCTGTTTAGGCTGTGCCATTAAGTATATTCAAAGCTGCGATAGACAGATTTTTAATCATAAGGGAGTAAGTTTTATGAGGGAAAGTCAGAAAACTGGAGTTGGGGTTATCAGATCAGCTCATTGAATGGAGGAGGAATCTCAATGGGCTGAATGGCTTACTTGACCTCCTATGTCTGATGGTCTTGACAGGAATATTTTGCAGACTGCACCTAGTCTTATTTTCCATTCACTTCTATCCTTACTATTTACTCTGTCTCCCTGTCTCATAGCACATTGAATGCAAAACACTCAACGTGTTTCTAAAAAGCTGTCTGATTTACAAAACCCAACATCTGTATAAAGCATGTCACTGATACAACACAGATTAGGTGCATTTGACAGAGTAAAATTTCCTTTACTCTGTCCAACAACTGAAGACCTGAACTGAATAGAATTCTCTCCTACTGCACTAGCATGGTCATTTTTCCAAATCCACATGTCAACGCCTGATATCTCTGAGTAAGATCTATAGCTTTGCATTGCAGGGTCATGCCCATTAGTATTCATATGGGATTTACCCAAATAATTTTGCATGAGATGCTTTATATTAAAACAGTTGAAAAATAAATATTCAAAATGTTATGGTGAAAAGTGGGGGTATCAGAGTAAACAGGTAGCACACTCAGAACTGATATAGGCACCAAGTCAAGGAGCCATACAGTGTCCGAGAAAATTCTACACAATTACTGTGGACACCATTATGATTTCTTGTATGCTGGTGGTGTGCTTAACTGGAACTAGTGTCTGGGTGGCATCACTCACGTGGGCAATGCAATTTAGAAAATAGGGTCAATGGAAATAAGCAGCTCAAGCTGTTTTGAAAAGACTGTTCAGTTGAGAAACTTTAACCCACCATTTACTTTCCACATATCAAAAGACAATACACACCCAATACTTAGTATTCTCATTTCATCCTTGGTAATAACGTTTTTGCATTCTATAATATGAATAGTTACTGTGTAATGTGTCTTCAAAGTATTGTACACTGATTCTGAAGGCCAGAAAGAAGTATTCAATTAATATTTTTAAAAATGACTTTATCGATGATCATTGTTTTATCAATGAAAAGCATGGCTATTTAGACATATTTCCCAGTCTCTTTCGCAATAATAAGTCTGACTGAAAAATCCTTCTGCACATCAAAATTTAATATAAAAGACTAATGGGATTTTGTTTTGTCATTTTCAATAAAGCTTGCTTCCTGTCAGGGGGAATTTCTTCTCACTTTAGAAATATATTTGAGAAATGCTCAGAATAGAATTGTTAATTTGATGTATTGACATAGTTACGAGGGCTGAAGCCAGTCATCTGCTCAACCGATCCCTCCTCACCCCTTGTAAACTTTTGTTCACAATAAATCTCTCCCCATCATGCCATTGGCATGGGCCCCATTTTTGTTCCCTCAAGTCTGAAAGCAAAGTTTCAACATTCATCGTCTGTTCAAGTCGAACAGCATCAAGTGCTATCAGTTCTCTCAATCCTCTTAAAAGTCCACACAATTCCTGGTGGTGTGCTTAAGTGGAGTTATTGCCTGGTAGAACTCAGTGGTAGAACAGGACTGAACATCTAACTCATTTCTTTCAAACTCACTTTATTTCCTAAATTGTGTATGTATGTTTCATGATTTCTTTCTGAAACAGTGTCCTCCACTTTGCATCTCACTGCAAGTGGCTTTCTCTAGGTAGCTTCAAAGTGAAATTGATTTTCCACTGGATAATTTAATTTTCCTTTCACCTTCTTTTTCATGACAACAACTTGCAAACACATCACATTCTGTAAGCATCAAGTGCTTGCAAGCAAAAAATGCTGAAGGAGAAAAATGGATGTACAGCTTTTTTTAAAAAAAAAACACCAATGCAGGAAAACATGGCAACATCTATAAAGAGGCTCATCATGAAATACCATCTCTGTAAACTGCATAGAAAAATGAAGGCAAGCTTTCTGTCAAAATTGTTGCCATTAATGAAAATTGTTCTCACTAGGAGGCCACAGTTCCAGGTTTTCATATCAAGATGTAAGCAAAGCAATGAATGCTTTTTAAAAGATGGAAGAAAACATAGAAATAAGTTCTAAAAACTAAATCATAAGTAGCTCAACTAAATGCTTGTTTCAAAGAATGCCATTTGTTTTATATCAGAAATTCCTCACTGAAGCAACTCTCAACTTCAATCCCTTCACTGAAGTATGTGCAAAAGCAAAAGTACTTGCTCCATGAATGATGATTCCTCCTCTGCTCACTTTAGTAGGATTGACTGAAAAAGGTAACTGCAAAAATTAAGGGAGCAATACATTCATTTTTCTCTGCATTTCTTCAGCTGGTCTCACATAGCAGTTAGAAGTATTTTAATTGCTTCCTTCTGAGTGGGCTTGGTTTTAACTTCAACACTCAAAAACTGTTGGTGCATTTTACAGGGGAGCAGATAAGGGCTTACTACCAGGAAATGAATCAGCTCTCAAATTTTATAACAGGGCTGCATTTTTAATTCCCAAATGCCATTCAGATGGGCTGAATTAATGCCCAGGTCTATTGGGATACATAGCACATGGTCTAACTTGCCACTTCATAGCAACATAAAAGGGCTGGTAGCCTCCCGACAGAATTCATTCCTGGTATACAAGTACAAAATTTCCCTTGTACTATTAACCAGACTGTTACAACAGGCTTGCTGGATGTTTTTGTAACTGCCATAAGGGACCAATGTGTTTTCTTTGTTTAAACCTACTCTTCTCTGTATAGTGTTACTTCATCAGGTATCTGCCACAATTTGCATTTCTTAATGGGCCTTAGTTTCCAGCAACACACTGTTTTTGAGAACTAGTTGTGACCATATTAAGGCTTGAGACATTGACAAAACACTGTTGAGGTTTTTATATACAAAAGTTGTGATTAAACAAGTTGTAATGTTTTCATATGAAATGTAAAATATTCTCTTAAAAATACTACCGGGATTTTAAATCAGAGTTAAATGCATGCAATGTTATTCCTCAAATTTATAGGAACAAATTTACTAATAGATGAAAAACAGAAATGTGTTAAGCCAACAGCAAGGAAAATTGATTATGTTCATTAATTTTTTAATATTCAAGAAAATAATGATAGTTGAAACTTATAATGCATTCATGATTGCAAATACTCTGGACAACAAACAAGTCAAACATTTAAATTCTTAGGTCATTTCAATAAGAGGAGAAACTAGGGGATTCCAATTAGTGACAGATATAAATGCCAGACTTTTACAAGTGCAGATATGGTACTACATGCAGTGTCCGAACACAAAAGTAGATACTGAAAGACAAGCATATATGTACTGTGAGAAGAGTATCAACCTCATTTTCAACTCTTAAAAAAATTACATTGTTGTTCTGATACTTGAAGTACCACGATATGCCTTAACAACAGCCAAAACCTGTAACTTTCGGAAGCGTACCATTAAATATCAACTCATAATCACGTGTCCTGTCAAAACATTTCACATTTACCACAGAATACAATCCTGTAAAATCCTTCTCAACATTTTAGTATAATCCCACAGAGATTATGACACGTACCTCTCCAGACATCACACTACTCTGCCTTCACAGTCACTGCACCCATTACATATTGGCAATTATCTGAATCCTGCGCATATGTAAATTCATACTAACAGCTATTTGCTCAACAATTCAAAGAAGGGGCGAGCTAAATCATGGAGATCATGTTCAACCGGCAATCTGTTTTAAATGTTGATCTTAGTTGATTGCTAAATACTTCAATTTCTTGTGTTAGGCAGGAAAAAGATGTGTCCATGATTCTCACGCTTCTTCCTTCACACAAATTTATGTGCATAAATATCAAGTGAGGACAAACAGATAACAGCATATTTAATGGTCAAATTGCCTGCTGATACTTGACTTACATGAAGAATGGCCATGCAGTTGCATTTATTGAGGAGGCTCATGCAGAATGCTCTGAGAGCTTCATCCAATGCCTGCATTAACTGAGGTGAGGGAAAACAGAGTAGTTACTACTCCAACTCACTTTTTCAATTCTCCCTGATCAAAGGAAAATCACCCCGACAGCATTCATATGACATTTACAAATAGCTTTGCAATCCATGTTTGTTGAAGCCCTCGATTCAGTTACTGCCTAATAATTTTCTGCTTACTTGAATTCTCTTTATCACAAAAGACTGCCTAATATATTAGAATAATTGATAACTTTTAATCAAATTATACATTCTAAAACTTCTAATACACAATTTTCATTCACATCTTTACATAAATCTAAAGATGTAAAAAAAAAATGCTTTGCAGCAGAATTTTATTGCAGTCTTTTATCTGCCCTATGAGATATCTATTAATGCGTCTGTACCAGCATCTGCTATGGGGAAAGGCTTGCAAGATTAACGTACTATTTAGAATTCAATACATATAAAAATCATTCAAGATGAACAACAATCAGCCAGAGCATCTCCAGCTTGTGACATATAAACATAAAAGCTGGACCTTGAAATACAAAGCTATAATGGTATCCCAAGATTAAAAGAAAATGTTTTTTTAAATGCTCCAGTTGAGTCCTGCATCATTAAGACAACGATAAAACATTCATTAGCCTTCAGGATTAAAAGGCAATGTTTCTAATACATTCACAACTGTGCTGGGAGAGGGAGTCCAAACCTTTCAGAAGAGTTACACATCAGCAAACAACTATTTTCTTGTGGCATATTATTATAGATTTGTTGCCATAGAGATAAATTAACACATGCCTTATCATGAGCCATTGTATAGCAACAGTGCACAAACCACTAAAGAATCCAAAGCAAAGATCTAATAACATGCAAACTTGAGAAACAGATGGAGACATTTAGCAAGGAAAGAAAAAAATCAAACAGAAGAAAACAAAATCAAATAGGTTAGTTTTTCATTGATCTACCTCTATGCTTACTGTGCTTCATGTGTGTTTTCTCCACCTCTTACAATGTTCGGATCATTTTACTTTTAAGCAGAATACAAACATGCACATAGAAGTTTAATTTCAGTACTCAATAGGCCAGTAGATCATTTAATCCCTGACAGGGTTCTGCATGTAAGAATGCATCATGAGGAGGCACTGTTCTTTACCTTTTGTGCCAACCTGCTTTTAAACAGTGTGTGGTAAATGACTATCAGATGTTGCAAAAATTGGCACAAAGGACTATTGCCTCTGGTTGGAGTATCTCATTATTACATTATTCACATATATCCCAATCTCATGTGTACAACAAATTAACAATATTCTTCAAATTGCCATAAGTAATATCATTGGTGAAAACAAGTTCTACAGAAATAATTCAGATTCATCTCACGATTACATTGCTCCATTATGAAGTCCAGTTTTACATAATGAGAACAAATCAGTAGCACAGAGTCACCACATAGATTCAAAGCTTCAACTTTGCTAGTGTGAACCTCATACTATCAATTTAGACATTTACAGGAGGATGGCTTGCAAGCTGATTACCTGATCAATTGTCCTCAAAGTCACACAATTCCAGGATTTTGACCCAAGTACAGAGATACAACAGTAATATATTTCCAATACAGAAAGGTGTGATAATTGGAGAGCAACATGCAGTGGCATGTGCCTCTTGCCCTCATTCTTCGAGCTGGTAAATGTCAGAAGTTTGGAGGATGCTAGCTAGCTGCTACTTTGTATTTAATGAATTCTATATAGTGCAGCCACAGTGCAATGAAGTCAGAGGGAGTTACTGTTTAAGGTGTAGATGGATTGTCAATCAAGCAGGCTACTTACCTGGCTAAGTTGTAACCTACTAGTGGTTGGAGATGCACTCACCCGGGGAAGTAAACAGTATCACATCACACTCCCAAGTCATGTCTTGTCAATGGTGAACAGGTTTTGGGGAGGCAGAAGGTGAGTTATTGTAGAATTCCCAGCCCCTACCTGCTCGGTTATGCTATATTATTTATACAGCCAGAACACTTAAGTTTCAATAGTATTGGTGGTCAGTAGTTCAGCTTATAGCTTCATAATTGAATGTCAAAGGCAAGTTGTTAGATTTCCTGTTAAATGGGACTTGTGTGGACCAAATGGTTTTGCCATTTACAGCCCATGCCTGAACACTTATCTTGAATTGCTTCATAATTTGAGGAGTGAGAATGGAACAGAATACTCTGCAATCGGTAAATAATCCTACTTCTGAAATGGATGAAGTAGCCTGTGCTGTATATGATCTGGAATGGTTTGTCTAGGGTCACAGCTGGTTCTGGAGCATATGTTTATTTTCAGTGCTACAGACATTGTCAGGGTCAACAGAATTTGCTGTACCTCAGCCATTTGCTTCCTATGACATGGACTAATTTGAGCAGCACGGTAACTCAACAGTTAGCACTGCTGCCTCACAGTGCCAGGGACCTGGGTTTGATTCTAGCCTTGGATGACTGTCTGTGTGGAATTTGCACCTTTTCCCAGTGTCTGCATGGGTTTCCTCCGGGTAGTCTGATTTCCTCCCACAGACCAAAAATGTGCAGGTTAGGAGGACTGGCCATACTAAATTGTTCTGTATAGTGTTCCGGTAGGTGCAGGCTATGTAGATTGGCCATTGTTAATGTGAGGTTACAGGAATATGGTGGGGGGACTGGGTGATGTCACAAAGCTGGTCCTTTTTTTCTAAAAGCTGTTTTTTTTCATAAGAATACGGTGTCCTTGTTTTTTTCCAGAGGGGTCATAAACCAGCTCCCAGTTCCGATTAGACTGGTTTGGTACAGAGATTAAAAGGTATTGAGAGGCCTTTTTGTTTATATGTAAACAGATGAGACTTCAGGCCAAAGCAGTCATGTTTTAGAAGTGACCTGTACAATAAAAGGGGAGTGGTCAGCTCTCTAGCTGAGCAGTTCAGTTCAGTCCAGAACTAGTTAGGAGTTCAGCTGTGTGGAAACAGGCTCTCTCTCTCTTTCTGCCATTCTAACTTCAACCTGGAAGCATATGTTCCCTTTTTTTAAAATTGTTTTTAAAGGGAGTTTGTTGCGCGTATTCTAAACAGCATAATTAAATCTAGTTTGGATAGATTGAGTTCTGTAGGTGTTCTTTATTTTGTTCTTTGGGTTTCACTGTGTAATTTTGTGAATAAATTTCTATCTGTTTTAAAACCTGGTTGTCAACCTTGCTAACTTACTCCAGGTAATTTTCACTGTGCACTTACCGAGACAAATTGCAAAGTTATGGTCTGGGTTGCCTGCTCAAGAATGTTTTGAGTGGTTTGGCCTAGTCCGTAACAGTGAGCTGGCTCATCGGAGGGCTGGTGCAGACTCGATGGGCTGAGTGGCCTCTATCTGTTTGAGTGGGATTCTATGATTTTAATTTCAATTGTAAGAATCCTACCAGCTATGATATTGGGGGCCACAGAAAAAGCCCAAGACATATCACATACATGGTACTTTGCAAATATACATTAAGGGTGTCCTCAGCATGATAACATTACTCCATGTGGACAAGTATTTTGCAGTGGTCACTCTTGCCAAAATTATCAATGAAAGATGCATCTCTAACAGGTAGATTGTTAAGGATGATATGAAAGAGTTGTGTTTGCACTCGCTGTTTCTCTCACCCACTGCTACACACCCTGTCAGTACATACATCCTTCAGGACTCAAAGTTCAAAGTTCAGTCAGTAGTGCTACTAGCGAGTCAATCTTTGATGAATATTGAAATTCACCATCCAGAATACATTCCATGTGCTGGCTGCTTTCAGTATCTCTTGCAAATACCGTGTTACATGGCGAAGTACAGATTCTTCAGTTGTGGGATGGCAGGAGGTAATAATCAGTAGCTTTCCCAATGCATGTTTAACCTAAGCTTATAAGACTTCAAGTCTAGTTGCGACTCCAGGCAAGTCCCTTCTAATTGGTATACCAGTATTCCACCTGTCACCTCTGTTGGGTCTGCCCTGGCAACAGGACAAGACATAGCCAGGGGTGGTGATGCTGATGTACGGGAGACTGACTGTAAGACATGATTGTGAGTGTATGACTGTCAATCACTTGCGTGACTAGACCATAAAACACTTTTGCCAAAATTGACACAAGTCCCCAGATATTAGTGAGGAAGGCTTTACAGGACTTAAATGGGCTAGTGATGCCTTTGTCTTAGCCAAGATCTAGATCAATGCTATGTTTAAATTTATTTAATATTTTCCTAAGATTTGATATAATTGGATAGCTTGTTAGGTAATTTAAGATGACAGTTAAGAGTATAAGATGACAGTATAGTTAAGATGACAGTTAAGACTACTTTTCTGTGGGGCTGGGGACACACATGGACCAGTTTTAGTGTTGACTGGTGTTCTTTAGAACAGGAAATCTGCAATGAACAGAATGGGGTTTAATTTCTGGCTCATCAATACAGAGATTCAGATGTATTTGATTGAACTTAATTTCCCCTACTGCTAGAGTACGACATGGATTTATGCCTTAAGATCATCACTTGAAGACGTCCAGATTGCTGATCCAATCACATTCGTTACAATGATGGATTAAAAAAAACAAAATATTACAGAGTTTTGGCCTTAATTTCAAAATATACTGTTTTCAAAAGTGTACTGACTCCAAGGATAAAATAACCTAATGCATCTATTCAGAAGAATTCTGCATGGTGGGATGTAGGTGTCAAAGAATCTTCAAGCTGACTGGACTGCGGTGTCATGACTATAAAGAAAATTAGAGGCTGATGATCCCCTACATGTCATTATGTCTCAATCTGCAAACACATGTTGTACTCTTTCCTTTAAGAATACAAGGAAAGAGACTGAAATGCCAGATTCAACTCTACTGGAGTGGACTAATGGGATTGAACGCTGTCATGTATATAGCCTGGGCTTGAGTATTAGCATGCTTTGACAGTCATACTGAAAAGTACTATCACCTATTTAGCATCATTACAAGTAAAGGCACTTTCTTGCACCGAGTAGTACAAATCAATTAAAAAATCACATTGGACCCCAAAACGATGATCTCTCACTCAAAATGCTGAATTTTACTCAATCAAAAGGAATCAATTACAGAATCTTAACTGATCTGCAAAACAAAGGATCGTGAAGCAGACAGTTCAACCACCAATAATCAATGCTGCATGTATTCTCTTTTGCCAATGGCCACAACGTTCATTACTTCACTCTCAAATGAACAATTCAGAAACTGATCTGTATGACCACTCTTTTTAAAACTTCCATATTTTTGGATTCACCCTAATTTCTAGCATGTGTGGTTTTAGTGTTTCTTCTTGCATGTAGTAATTAATAAACTCACTCCTTTGGTTAATTTATCTCCTTTTAAAATGCAAGTTCACTTGGTGTTGGAGAAAGGCATCTACAAAAGGTAAGGATCTGTTTTTAAATTAATCTTTAGCAACCATTGAAGGGGACGGGTGAATAAAGAATCAGATTGTCTCTGCTCATCCAGAATTCACCTGGGGTCCAGGGGTAACACATTTTCACTATGTCAGCATTTCTATTTTGATGGAGAACATTCGCTGTTTATACTCCAATAAACAATGACATTTTACCTCCAAAATATAGAGAATGTTAATGATACCAAGGTCAGCTATTGCTATAACTTCTTTACAAGGTTTTATTGAATAATCACCTAATTATATCATGGAAAAGAAACCATATCACACTGAAATAAGCCAAAAAAGAAAAAAAATTCTGAAAATTAAACCAGAAACAAAACATTGTGTATGCTGAAAAATTACAATTAACAGCTGCTAGTTTGAATCCCACCTATGGATAAGAGGGCGATCAGGTTAATGTCTCAGAGGTTTTGCAATTCCATTTAATTTGGTTACTAATTGACTGACATGAAGATACACAGAATGTAATGGATCCATTCTCCCTCAAACTCTGATATGTGATTTTCTAACAAAATCAATAAGAAATTCTTGCAATACTTGAATAAAAGAGTGGAACATTTTTCACTTCTGATGGAGCAGGACTTATATTTACTCTCCATTATGGCAAGAATTTGTTATCGACTTACTGGATATGAAGTAGGTGTTCATTTTTAGCAATGAACTGTCACTTATTTATGACTTAACATCCAGTGACTAAAAGGCTAAGTTTAGAGACTGCCATCAAGGAATTATTAGAATCTGAAGTAGCATTTCCAGTTTGAAAAACAAAGTGTAACATATTTAAGAAAATCAAAAGATTATACTGCCTTAAAAATCATACACAAATAATTTATATTATTTAAAGTTGATATTCAGTTACATTTACCATAATCTTGGAACAGCTTCAGAAGGGATACACAATAAAAACAAGACTGGCAATTGATAGATAATTTCCTTAAAACTGTTTTTGTTGTTGGTAAGGCCACAGGGACTATATCAACAGGAAAAATAAACTAATATCTACAGCAGCAAAGAGTAATTAAAACTCTTTTTGATTATAATTTTAGCATATATACAGCAAAGTTAAATAGTTGCAATATTATCATAACTTTTAAAAAAGTAATGCAAGTTAATAAAGAAAAATGTGAACAATAGAAAAAAATTGAGAAAGACACTGATAATTTAAAAAATAACTAACATGGCAGAAACACATGGTGCCATGTCCAACTCAGCATGTCCACAATGTTGCGTACCAATTTTTATAGATGCACCATAGAAAGCATTCTATCCTGTTGCATCACAGCTTGATATGCCAACTTCCCATGACTGCAAGAAACTACAGTGTGTCATGAACACAACCAGTCCATTCAGCAAACCAACCTTCCATCCATTGACTTAGCTCCCTCCTGAAAAACAACCAACATAATCAAAGGCCTCTCCTCACCCCGGTTATACTCTCTTCCACCCTCTTCCATTGGGCAGCAGATACAAACATTTGAAAACACATACCTATTAGATTCAATACCAGCTACTTCCACACTGTTATCAGATTTTTGAACAGACCTCCACATTAAAGTTGATCTTCCTCTGTGCGTTCTCTGCAGCTATAGCACTATATTCTGCATTCAGTCCTAATATCTTACATAAGTACATTAGGTATGATTTGCCTCGACAGCACACAAAGTGTTTCAATGTATCTTGGTACTTATGACAATAATAAATCAAAGGAAGCATAAGAGAGTGACAAAATCATCTGGAAATATGATAAGTTTGAACATAAATAGCCAAGATAAGATTTTTCATAACTCCAGACAATATGATTAAAAAGAAAGTGCTTTAATGCAACGTAATGTCATCCAATGATACATAAAATAAGTTGGGAGAAATATTTTCTATCTAAATAACAATGCATCAAACAATTGCTAATTGGTCCAGCACCTGTAAACAACTGAGGAATTGTTTAACATTTATAAATGTTGGTGGAACCAATGAATGTTCTGTACTTAGATTTTTAGAAGGCATTTGATAAGACGCCACACCAAAAGGTGTAGATGGTAGTATATTGACATGGATATTGTTTGCTAACAGGAAATAGAAGGTAAACATAGTTGGGCCTCTTACAGATGGACAAAATGTAATTAATAGTGCACCACAGGGATCAGTGCTAGAAGCTCAACTGTTCATAATTTAAATAACCTAAATGAAAACAAAGTTATCAAAATTTCTGGAGACACAAAAGAAAGGTAGCAAAATAAGTTGTGAAGACAAGATAAGGAGACTCCAAAAAGGTAGAGGCAGATTAAGAAGGTAGGCAGGTACCTGGCAAAATTTGGAAAAATGTGAAACTGTCCATTTTAGCAGGAGGAATCTAAAAAACAGCTATCTAAATGGTGAGAGATTGCAGAACTCTGAGATATAGAGAGTTCTGGGTGGCAATCATGAATGCAAGTACAGCCAGCTAGTGGGAAAGCTAATAGAATATTATCATTTATCACAAAGGAAAGTGAGTACACGAGTGGGAAGGTTATGCTTCAGTTATAGAGGACACTGGTGAGACTGCATCTGGAGTGCTATTAAATATTGGTCACCTTATTTAAGGAAGGATTTAAACATATTGTAAGCAGTTCAGAGAAGGTTTACTAAAGAAAAACCTGGTTGGGAGGGTTGTCTCATGAAGAAACATTGAACTTTAGAATCTGATAGACTTGTGAAGGACAAGAGGTGACTTGATAGAAACATGCAAGATCCTGAGCGTCTTGACAGTATTGATGTGGAAAGAATGGTTCATCTTAAAGCAAAGTCCAGAACTAAGGGATCATGGTTTAAAAATCAGAACATTACCAGTTTAAAAACAGGGTTGTGGCATTTGATTTTCTCACAGGGGTTCACGAGTCTTCGAAATGGATTTTGGAGGCAAAGACTTTAAATATTTTTTAGCAGACATTGATAGATTCCTATTAAAGTTAGGTGTTGAAAAGTTATTAGGATGGGGAGAAATTTAGATTTGAACTTAAAATCAGATTATCCTGAACTTACTGGGCTCAAGGAGTTTAATAGACTATTCCTGCTCTTAATCTATATAGCCTGAGTATATGTATTTGTCTAGTACAAACATATCAGAATTCACAGTTAATAAAACACACTGTCCCATGTAAAGATACGAATGTTACCTACAGTTACCAACATCTGCCTTTCTCACTCTGAATGTGACATTACCTATAAAGCAAGGGAAATATTGATGGTTACAACACAGGAAAGTGTCATTTTGCCCATGTGTTTGCGCTGGTTGTTTGAGAAATCCAACACAAACATCCCTCTACCCATATCCTTTATCTGTTTATTATTCAGGTAAGTATTGAAATCATCCATAAATGATATAATCATTCCTCCCTCAACCACCATATGGCATGCTTTCAAATGCCTTGACAGCCAAAAAACTTCCCACTTTCTGCAACATTTTTAAAATGGATAAACAGTAACTAACTGTTTCTCTCCACAAATGTTGCCTGACCCACTATGAATGTTCAATATTTAGTTTTTATTTCAGATTTCCAGCATTTTCAGTGGTTTGATGTTGTAGCAGTTCCCTGTGGATTTGTATGGGAAAATCAGCATTCTAATAAATCTCATATTCACAAAACAGTGCAACTGTTTCTTTTCTTTGAAACATAGTCCCCAGAATGAAATATCAATTTTACAGAGATTTGAAAAGTAATTTAAAGGAGCCTTCTGACACAAACCAATATCTGCAGGTTTTTGAGGTCTGACTGCAGACATTTTTGGTGGGTTAGCTTTATCTACAGTTCTCGAGGTTTAACTTTGAATATTGGTGACAGGCTCGGATTTAATTGTCCAAATATAAATTCAATTTATTTCATATTCACATACCCAAAGTTAGTTTGTCTTCAAAACATTGCTCTGTTTTATAGGGAAAGACATGCTGAAAGAAGAGTTTGGTTTCAGATTTGAGATTGACATGTTCTGGCAGCTTTACTAGACTCACTCCGTGCAAGAACTGTAACAAACACTACATTGGACAAACAGGTAGAAAACTAGCCACCAGGATACATGAACACAACTAGCCACAAAACGACATGACCCTCCCTCACCCGTATCCTTACGGGCAAATAAGGAAGGACACCACTTCGACTGGGACATCCATCCTAGGACAAGCCAAACAGAGACACGCATGAGAATTCCTAGAAGCATGGCATTCCAATTGGAACTCTATCAACAAACACATCGAGTTAGACCCAATCTACCACCCCTGAGAAAAAGAACAGGAAATGACATCACCACAGGAGATGACATCACCAATCCAAAGAAACCCAAACATATAAACAGAAAGCAGGAATTATCAGCAGTGCTTCGCCTGGAGGCCCACTGAAGATGTTACCTAGTAGGGTGTCGAAACAACTGGAAATGAACCTTCCAGCTTAGCGAGCAAACGTATATCCAGAACCTCAACCTGAGCTACAAATCTTCTCAAAACTTGCTACTCGCTTGCCAAATTAGCTTTAGGCTACTAAATGCCTTTTCTGATTGAATAACTCACTTAAATAGAATGTCTTAAGAAAGAATGCGACTGATCATGCACAACTATATCCAGTTGAGTACACAATCAATATAAGAAAGAGATACACTTGTGTCAGCATTTCTTTCACCTGGAGATATAGATACTCCATCTGAAACCTGTTTTGCAAGCATTTGTTTAAAAGTATTCATTTAATACAGACAAATACAAAGTTGAGGTGAAATTACTTCGCCCAGAGAGCAGTGAGCATGTGAATTTCTCTGCCATAGGCTAAAATATTGAATGTTTCCAAGAAGGAGTTTAGACATAGTTCTTTGGTTTAGAGGGTTCAAAGTATATGGGGAGAAAGTGGGAACAGGGTCCCTGCTTGGGTGATCAGCCATCTTCATAGTGAATGGTGGAGCAGGCTCTTTCCCTCTCTTTCCCTTATATTCGAATTTCCTATGTAAATACAAGTAAATTATTTCTGCATTTGGAGAGATTAAAGTTGCACTTCAATTGACGTGTCCTATTTAAATTATATAGCTAAAGCAGAAACTCCACATAAATATTAAATGGTTTGCTGCATTGCAATTCTATGCTCGGGTCAGACATAAATTTATGTGGAGTCAGCTATATCAGCATTCAAATCACGGCTTCACTAACTCAAGTGTGATTAAACGGAACACCAATTTGTGTAACCTGTGTTATGCAAGGTTTTACTTTCTAGGTTCCACATTATGTTTGTTGCACAGTTTTAGCAGAAGGAAATACCAAAGAGATCGTTTGTGTTGGGTACCACACACAGCTTTTCATCGCTGCTAAAATAGTTTTGCACCAAGAGCTATGATCTGGAGCAGTGAGACCATGCAGTAACATTAGGATTTTTAGTTTGAAAGCTGAATACGTCCTCTTTACCAACAAAGTATCTAACAAAGCATTAAGAAACAAAGATTCTTTCTTGAATATTTCTCATTTGACTGTTAACACTCATTACAAAAACATTTACTTGGGGATTCAGAGTGAGGTTATTTTTAAAATATTCATGAATGAATAGTCATGGGGTACATGAATATTTTTCCTATTGCATGAGTGAGTTGCTCTTCATTATACGTTTGACTGGTGTGATGACCATTTGGTTGATTTTGACACATCAAGTCAATGGAGAAAGTTAAGCAACACTAATCATTGTCTTCGATCACCAGGTACATTTGTAGACAGTATTAGAGGCTGGTAACCTGATCTATGCCACCCTTTTATGTGAAAGCATGGCTGCACGTACATGGGGAAAGAAGATGCCTCAGACGGAAAGACCAAAATAATAATTGTTGTGCATGCCAATGTTTCCAATGCTATAATTGAAAACTCAAAGAAATATCTGGGCAGGTAAGTGGTTATTCAACATTTGCTTGAAGATTACCATGCTGGTTGTAAAGAAACGTTTGTCCCGTAATAGGCACAATATCAGTTTTGATGCAACCTTTTACAGCATGTGCGTGGAAAGGAGAGGAAGACAATTGAATAGAATTGTGAAGGAAAAACTATGATAAATGATCTTATAACCTCACCTGTTTTATAATACATGGCTCTGGACTGTTTGAAATCCTGACAAATTATCTTGCACAAATTTGACAGAGTGCAAAATCTTTAAATTACAGTCCATACGATGAAAGCAGTGTGATGTTATGAGCTAGTTAGGGACCATTAACAACTATCAAGAAATCCAAATATCTCTATGTAATAAGAGAATTATGTCATAAGATTTCACTTACTTTTAAACAAAACAAACTTTTATTGTATATAAGAGAATTAAACAAACCAAGTTCTTTTTGACTACAGCACAACATATGAATGGACTGGTCAGATGGGCAGAACTGTGGCAAACGGAGATAATCCTGAAAAATGTAAAGTGATACATTTTGGAAGAACTAAAAAGAAAAGAGAGTAGCTGATGAATGGTAGCATCTTGGGAAGTACTGAGAGTCAGAGGGGCTTGGGTGTGCTTGTTCGTAGATTGTTAAAAGAAACAGTGCAAGTAGTTATGGTGATTAACAAAAGGTATGGGATACTTGCTTTTATTAATCGAGGCATCGAATGCAAGAGCAAGGTGGTTATGATGAAGCCGTATATAATATTAATTGGGTCACAGCTGGAGTACTGAGTGCAGTTCTGCTTGGCACACTACTATAGGAAGAGTGTGATTGCATTAGAGAGGGTTCAGAGGAGAATCAACAGGATGTTGCTGTGACTAGGAAATTTCAGATAGGAGGAGAGACTGGATAAACTGGGACAACAACAGAGTGCTGGAGTAACAAAACAGGTCTGGCAGCATCTGCTGGCAGAAAATAAAATTAGGGTTGAGCCCAATGATCCTTCAGGAAAGACTGATGAAGAGTCACTGGATTAAAACATTTATGCTGTTTTTTCTGTATGGATGCTGCCAGACCTGTTTTGCTTCTCCAACACTATCTGGTTTTGTTTCAGGTTTTCAACAATCACAGTTCTTTGTGCTTATTCAAGATAGACTTCTCTAAAAGGAGGGAAGGTAGAGGGGAGATTTGATTGAGGTCTACAATATCATGAAGGCTGGGTGTAGGTTTGCTAGCTGAGCTGGAAGGTTCGTTTTCAGATGTTTCGACACCATGCTAAGTAATATCGTAAGTGAGGTTCAAGATGAAGCACTGGTGGTAGGGCCCACTTTCTATTTGGTAAAAACAATGACTGCAGATGCTGGAAACCAGATTCTGGATCAGTGGTGCTGGAAGAGCACAGCAATTCAGGCAGCATCCGAGGACAGGCAAAATCGACGTTTCGGGCAAAAGCCCTTCAATCAGGAATAAAGGCAGAGAGCCTGAAGCGTGGAGAGATAAGCTAGAGGAG